>NC_090265.1:1160076791-1160389791 GCF_040414725.1 Anabrus simplex | reverse complement strand
TTTCCTTTACTAATAATATTGCTTTCTACATCATTTTAGAGGTCACGATAATAATCTAGTATATCCACGGAATAGTGTTACACTTAATTTAAAGTTGTGAATTCGTTGCGATCATGGTAATTTTAGACGAAATTATTTTTGCATCGCGACTTTCCAGGCTGACTTTTCTGAACAGGACGTTTTTTCAAAAAATATTAGTAAATACGTAAGACGAGGCTGTTTGCAGTAACAGAATTCGGTAAAAATGAAATGTCGTATGGCTTTTAGTGCCGGGATATCCCAGGTCGGGTTCGGCTCGCCAGGTGCAGGTCTTTCTAGTTGACGCTCGTAGCGACCTGCGCGTCGTGATGAGGATGAAATGATGATGAAGACAACACATACACCCATCCCTCGTGCCGTAGGAATTAACCAATTAAGGTTAAAATCCCCGACCCGGCCGGGAATCGAACCCGGGACCCTCTGAACCGAAGGCCAGTACGCTGACCGTTGAGCCAACGGGTCGGACACAGAATTCAGTGATGGATGGGAAGAGCGAAGAAACTGGAATACAGGAATTATGCTGGATTCGTATATAAAGCGTAAGAGAAACAGAGGGAAAAAGTTCATTTTCAGTTTTAGGGTTGTTGCTTGTAGTTTAAAGAGGCCTAACATCTAGGACATCGGCCCAAATATTCAGTTCCATAGACGGTGGAGTTAGACGCCACATCTTCTGAATGCAGCCTACAGACACATGCAGCCAGTTCAATGGATGTGTATATCCATGTGGATAGTGTACATTCTTTGCAAGTAGAGTGCGTACTCCACTTGCTCCACTATAGCAGCTCTCATTGGGATGTACAAAACAGCTACCCGCGACAATGCAAAGTTGGATAAGTTGCCGTATGTTGCAGGGGCTACAGACTTGCCGAGAACTCAATTCGCAGTAACACTGTGTGAGGCCTGTGTGCATTGCTCAGAGTACATCGACTCTAGTCAAATGTATAACTGTAGAACAGCTAGGTTCTAGGAATGACAAACTTTTGGCTATGTTGCTTATATTTTGAAAGTGCTGTCGCGATGAACGACAGCTAGCTGTACGTTATGTGCACCAATATCCAGATTGTAATATCTTCCATAAAGTAGTGAAGGGATACCGCCAGCACGGTACATTTTATATGGCAATATTTCCACTGAGTACACGGTAACGGGAAGTGAATATAGTGAGATGTTGCCGCAAAATCGTGAACATACGAACACTGTGGCATACACATTGGGAATACGTCACGTTCTAAAACCTACAGTGGTTCCAGTTTAAACGGCAAAAACTCAGTGGCTGCAAGAGCTGGTTAAGCACTGAATTACAACTTATCCATAATGACATAAAAATGCGCGTGCTAACCGTTCGTTGACACGGGGTGAATGACTTTCTAATTACGAACGAAAACATTTCTTGCCTTAATGCTTGATGCAACAGATGAATTATAATAGAATACAATTTTCCAACTTAGAGATCTTATAGAACATGCCTTTAACAAGGAAATGACTGAAATCATGTAAAATTTTGACACTAAACACTCTAACACTCGGTGCCATTTACCATCCTAAATCCTATGCCAATGAATAATTTCAACTTTACACCACAACATGTGAAAATAATATTTTGAAAGCTGGTGTCTTACTCGCAGTTGGTTAATGTTATTGTTGCTTTTTTTTTTGTAAGAGGTCCACATGTGATGCTAGTTTATGTTACTGTGTTCTCGTGCGAATGTTGGATGATAAAATATCTCCTTTCTTGTTCATCAACCATAGAACACTTTCATGCGTTATGTTGTACAAAAATTAATCGGAGCAGGACATCATATCAGATGATGATATTGAATTCTATTATTTATTGTATATTCGAAGAATTCAGGAAATTGCCTGTTCAAAGATTCAATATCTATTAGCTTTAAGAGACCTAAATAGGAACAAAGCACCTGGAACTGATGATATTAGCCCTGAATTACTGACTGCCTTAGAAGAAACAGGCATGGCGAAGTTATTTCATTTACTGTGTGATTTGTATGATACAGAATTGCCGTATGATTTTCGGCAGAGTGCTGTTACACCTATTTCCAAGAAAGCCGGTGCTTACAGTGTGAATATTTGAAACGAGACCTGTATAACAATGAAATGTTTAACCACCTTGTGAGTTTATATGGGATTACATTCTTAAGCAACTAGGACAAGTGATAGTTTTCTCTGAAAATACCCAGTTGATGAGACTAAGGATTATTTGAGGAAGTTCAAATGCAGATAAGTCTTCCATGTGGTTCATAGATCCTAAGCTACGATGCTTTATCTCGGGGAAGCGTTTATTTAAACAATTTTATGAACAACCCAGTATTAGTGACATTGAGTAATACAATCCAGCATTTATAGGTGCAAATATATAGGCTGTTTTCTCAATAATAATAATAATAATAAAATAATAATAATTTTTCATCAATCACAAAATCATGTTACAGTTAAAATATGTTGACTGCGTGAAATTGTAGATCTTCATTGTTAGTGTTTCTGCTCTGAAGGCACGATATGATGGATTATGTGGTTTCAGGTCGTTATATATCATTTGCTCACTTCGAACATTGATATAGGAATTTGAAAGGTATTTTTGAATAATTTCATCTGGAACATGGAATTGTATGGGCGTTAAACATGGACGTTTAATAGGTCAGAAAGAAAGGGTATACATGATTTTGAAATGTGATGTTACAGAAGAATGCTAGGGATAGACCAAGCAGATTAGAGAAGATGCAGGATGTTGTTCTACTGACACTTAATAAAATCGCAGGTTGCTTCGTAGGTGGTGATGCAACGTAAACCTCTTTGAAAGAAACGATACACAGATACTTTCGCACCATTGAAAGTGAATATTATTTGCTCTTCGAGCTGGCCTGTAGCCGGGTGCATTAAAGAATCCATGTCCTTTCATAGATCACATATATTTCTTATTAAATGAATAATATTCCGGGTTCTTCGATCTTGGGAGGTCTTTCGAAGCTTCCTGTTTTTAAGGTAAATTAGCACGACCTTTCTTTATCAAAATATCCGTCAACAAATGAACGTTCCTGTCGACACAGGGGGCATTTAGGGCATAACAACATGGGATATTCCCGGCTAGGAAAATCTGGTTATTAAATAAATTGTTATTTCAGGACAGTTAAACGTAACCAAATATTCCTCAAAATATGATTAGTACTGTAGAGATAAGCCATACGTTTAGTACAACCTGATAGCGTAACAACTCCCCATTGGTTAGCACTTCTTCTAGTCCCATAACAGTTAGAATGGAGAAATTAAACGAATATACAAATCTTATACGGAACGGCGTGTTGATTTTCTACTTATTTGAGTCATAGTCAACGGGTGCAGTATGTACGTATGTATATGTGCATGTATGTACATGTATGCATGTATGCATGTATAAATGTACAGTACGTACGAATCCAAGTCTGTATTTAACCTTTAAGATCAAACATCAAGGTAATTTTCAAAATGAAAAATATTAGTTTTAACGGGAAACCTGACGAAATGAATTACAAGAAGTTAATTCCAGAATGATCAATTGTACCTTGATGAAGTGTATATATATTCTTGAAATATATATATTCCTGAAACGTTTTATCCCCAGTAATCATGATCATCACATTCTAGGGAATGAAAATGAGAAAGGATTAAGCTCAGAAATATCTCAATGATGATGTGCAGATCATGTTTAATAACACAATCTAAACTTAGATATATTTACGACATCTGTATCTATAATATATACTGTGACCGTATAGTCACATGAATAATTATTCAGAATCATATATTTAAGGAATTAGTAGGCTTGTAGATTCCTTTGTTTGGATGCTGGCAGTAGCGTCATATTGCATAACACTTCGCGACAGAGAGGCGCCTAGATCTCCCAGGGGGTGGCTTAGAAAAACTCCCGAACTGCGCGCGTATCATGGAAAAAGGGGAAGAAGAATACAATTTTGCTGACTCCATATTGAAAACAAAAGCCAACGTCCGGCGATGCCAAAGCGATGGGGCGATTTCAGGGGTATTTTCTGCTCAATAAAGGCTAAACTAACCAGAAAACATACGGCAGAGTAATAAGAGGATTATTGGATGAATGGAAAAATTAAAAATCAAGGTAGAATAATCTCACCTACGAATATGCATCTTCAAATGGTTACGTAATTTCCTCGGCGTCCCCACGCCTACAGGGTCGCCAAATACTCTTAGCGAATACTACCCCCACCCCGATTGTATTGGAATTAATTACGACAAATCCACCGATCATCCCGAGTTCCGCATAACAGCGTGTATTTCGGAGTAGTTGGCCACACAAATTGCCGCACCGCTGGGATTCGTAAGCCTTGTGGATCTGGAAAACTAAAATGTGTAGGAGGAAGATGTCTCCGAAGCATTCCCCACCCTAGAGAGCCTTTATATTTGCCTGCACATATGAGGGTGGAGGCCAGTCTTTGAGGAGTCTACGAGGTGACCACACGGCCGATTTGTGGTCGGGCTTGCCTTTTCTTTGTATAGAAATGTTGATATAAACGGGAGTGCAAATATGTATAATTTCTCATACGAATTGTCGGTAGAGAACTTAACGGAGCGATAGTGCTGTATGAATTACAGATTGTTCGCAACGCGCCACAAAATTACGTGAATTACGTCGTATGTTCGCATCGCGAAACTGTGACGCCGTGATGTGCCGAATCTCGGACGGAGAAAACAATTCTTCAATTCATCTCCCGTGGTAAAGAGAGTCCGTGGTGTGTGAGGAATAATTTGAATTTTGTGAAGGTAGACATATAAAAAAAGGTAGCACGAAATTCCGTGTAATATGATATAAACAGAAAACAAGTACCAAGTTATCGTGCTGAATGACGGCGTAATTGTAGAAGTACAGAGAAACAGACGTACGAGACAGGGTTTTGAAATAAATATAGGAACCCAATGTCACGTTAATTCAGTTTAATAAACTATTGCAGTGACGGAACCGTGATTTCTGTACTCTCTTTGTCGGACTGAGGTAGTATAGCTGCGTCCGGCATCAAATTAATAAATATGCAACTTTCATTCCGCAAAAGATCGCAATCATACCAATAAAAGGGAAAAATTTGCCTGTAACGCGAGTGGAGGAAGTTTTGTAAAAAAAAGTGTAAACAGTGTCATTTCAGTGGTCAAACCCCAACGCTATGGATTATTCCAGGAGCATCATGGAACGTCTTGAACCAGCGATCTCCCACTTCAGCAGGATGGGTTAAGACCTACAAGGCAGCCCTCCTCGGGGCTCGAGTGACGGACGATGGACAACGGACCAACATGTTGAGTACAAAATTATGATCTTATGATATTGATATTCCCTGTAGATAAATCATGTCAGAATATAGGAATAGCATGGGATGATGTTAAATTGAATAATTATAGGAAGATTAGAGTGGTCGGTATTTTTATTTTAGTTTAACCTTTTAAAGTTGTTTGGGAAGGAAACAAATTAGGAATAGAGTATGAATTTCCCATCTAGTTGTCTGTATTGCACGAGCATGATTATATCCTTGTTTTATGAGTACTGTCAGAGGAGACGGGGGGAAAAGGTTAATTAATTTCGTTGAGGTAACAAAGGAGCCTTCATTCTGGGAGAGATATGTGGAAGAAGACAGGTTAAGATGACGTAAGAATCATTGCCATATATCCTGTGAACCAGATAAAGTTGGATAGATGA
The DNA here is from genome assembly GCF_040414725.1 of Anabrus simplex. NCBI lineage: Eukaryota > Metazoa > Arthropoda > Insecta > Orthoptera > Tettigoniidae > Anabrus > Anabrus simplex. The sequence goes on along the minus strand of NC_090265.1, from coordinate 1,160,384,045 downwards.
AGTACTCGTTTTAATGTAAAGTAGTTGGATTTTATGCATGATAACGTAAGGCGTTGCTGTCCAATATGTGTGTGAAGAGTCATGGCACCGAGGTACAAATGTCCACCCTACCAACTATAGCTAGTGCCCCGTTAAAGAAAATATTTTTTTTTGTGTGATTGCTTAAATACCTTTTTGGTAGTCCATTTGATTTCATTTAAATTAATCAGTTTGGTCGGATAATCTTATGCCGATCTATTAAAGAATTATAACTTCATGTCAGGTACATAGTCCGTATTGTTATTATTATTATTATTATTATTATTATTATTATTATTATCATTATTGTGAGTATTATGGCTATTTGTTATTAGTAAATTCTGTGAGGTTATTAAACTCTAGTTTGCTAGCCCGTGGATTGTGGTAGTTTTACTATGGGAGGCACGAGGATGGAACTCCGGACTCCTATGAGAGAGAGAGAGAGAGTAAAATCATGTAACGGCCCAAAAGTTGAGAGATTGGTCTGATGAAGAATACCTGAGCGGGTTTGAGCATAATTCTATGCACCTGTTTGTATGTGTTATTTTGTTCGCGTGAATAAATTGGCCCACTGAATAGGCTTTTGTAAACGCACTAATGTTGGGTTTTTAAAGAAAGAAGTATGTGGCCGGCATGAGGGCGGTTGACAAGGGAATTTATGGCAGCCATCCCCGGGAGGGTCGAGCTCGCTTGACGGGTCAAACCAGAACTGCTGAAAAGGCAAATGTATGGCCGTCCGTCTCAAGGAAGTGTATTTCCTCAATCCCTTTTCGCTCTGCTAGTAAAGGTTTTTTTTTTGTTAATCGATTACCACAATCTAATACGGCTAAGAAAGAATGAATGCAGTAACACTTAGTTCATACACATGGAGAAACGATAGATAGGGTCTTGATTTTTCAGGTTCCCCGACTCGAGAGACCTGTTGGTCTCCCGTTCGTACCTCGGACATGACAAAAGGGAGTCAGTCACACAAACGACGGCTAATGGTAATCCAGATGCAGTGACCATGTATGGAAAATGTTATATTTGTGTTTTCTCTTCCAGGTGTGATAATAGTGTAAATAGGATGTTGTTTTGATGCTAATTGATTTGTTTAATTGAGGCTTCGTGAAAAATCCTTTGGTAGTTCGTTTGAGTGGAGGGTTCAGGCCCTAGAATGTGTATAGTTAGTCCTCAAATGAGGTGATTAGCAGTAACAAGAATTGTGTGCATTTCATGTTTTTGCGAGAGGTTGTAACGCCGTGAAGTTGTTTATCATTTTATGATTTTTTTTAATGTCTTTAAATATTATATTTCTCGGGTTATGTTCGATGTAGGTGGCCACTCTAATCTTAGAGTAAATTAGTGTAACTTGCTGTGTTTTAAATATGTAATTTGGGAATTAATCCCGGGAATATTTATATCCGTAACATCATAGTTTCCTTATAAAATTTTGTAAAAAGTTTGGTTCATTATAATAGTGTTTACCGTACTCAGCAGGTAAAATAATCGTGTCCGCAAACTCGAAACCAAGTTGATCAACCAAGAGCGTAATAAACGCAACTCAAATTTCTCCGAGTTGTTTGAAGTTAAATGTGAACACCCATGTGCTTAATCCGAATAGGTGATTGTTTTTTGTGTTATAAATTTCAACAGTGTATGTCAATAGACCACATTATGAATCTTATAATGATGGGGATAAAAACTTCACTTGGGTGGCAGCCCGGACAAGGTTGTCCGTGGTTGGTATTAAAATTCTATGATGTAATTTAACGTTGAAGTTCAAGGTTATAGATTGCAAATATGTTCAACGGGAGTGAATTAAATAATCAGAAAATTTATTCGTGCCTAATTTTTGCCGATAATTAGCATCCAGAACCTCTTCCGTTCATGTTATGCCTTTAAGTTAGTTGTAAGATAGTTTATTTTTATCGCCGCGGACGGTCTGCGACTCTGAGTAGCCGGGGTTCAGATCTTAGGAACGGGAGAGTTAGCAGTTGACCTTGCTAGGCCGCAGGGCGTTGACCTCTCATGTGAGTGGATTACTTATTCAATCCCAATGAGAGGGAATCGTCACAGGCCGAAAAAGGTCCCTTGACCATCGCCTTCCGTGGAGCGTGGTGCCATGTGTTCATGACCCGACAGGGTCACCTCTTTGTTGGCACATGGTACCATGAGCTATGGGGGATGGTGGGAAAGGTCCCAATACTTAAATATACTATTACTATAATCTAAGCATATTACTAGAATAATATTATATTACCACGATCAGGATATGTCTCATATGTCGTTATGGCCTGGAAGCGAACATCTCATCTTCAACTCTCAGTTTCTTCATACGTATGCTCACACATATGTTAATAAAAATATAAAAACATGTTCTTGAAATGTTCATAAATACAACACTTTGCAGTGAAGGAAGAATTGTGTGAAAGTTAATCATTTGTGCTAATGAAAGGCCGGAAAGCATAGTTCACATTTCTATCAAACAGAGACCCACTCTCTCCATCGTAAGGAAGGAAAGATGTTTCAGCAAATAAGGAATATGAAGCACCATTTTTACTTCCATAAACGAAATAAATAACGCTTGGATTAATATTTGTACAGTAAGTGCATAGCTCTCGAATTCTGAAGGTACGCACTCCTTCTTGTCACTCCATTCTGGGAGTAAATTAAAGTGGAAGATAAACAAAGCGCACTCGAACATCCTTAGAGTACACAAATATCTCTGAGTTTGCGAGGATTTGCTGGAGCTTGAAATTGCAAACGAGAGAAAATATTCTTTGGGTGCGTTCTGGTGCTTTAACTCCTTGATCAAGTTCAACGCGACAGGTCCGTCCAGAGTAGTGGAAAGTTCGTATCTTCATTACCTAAAATGATTTTCCGTATATTGGCATGTTTCCTATCATTTACCTCTAAAAACTCATTCCTTGCCTTAACCTCAGTGGATGACGTAAGCATATCTTGATCTATATGCATACAAAAATTACAAATACTGAGTGTTTGGGACATAAGTACAAATACTTTTTCTCCTTAATTAATGAATGGAAGGTTTCCGTGACTGATTGTATTAAAATGAACAAATAAATATGATAACTAGATTAAAGTCACTTATATTTTACGAGAATAAATAAAACCGAGCTTTCCGCCAAATTACACTGGCCTTCCTCAGGGCAGGTGAAGGTCTGCTTCTGACAGTGAGCATGGAAATTCTTCAAAGAACGAGGAAGTCTCGACCATTTGCACTCAAGGATCGTCGCACTGTGCTGTGGTGGTTGGAAAAGAAGTTACTGATTCACCGCCCTCTGCAAACAGTTTCTAGAGCGCGTCATGTTGTTGTTATGCACGTATTTCTTTAGTACAGATCTTCATTTATTTTATAACTTAAAGCCGTCTTCCTAGTTAAAGTTATTTGGGCACATTTATATCTCTATGGCTTCCCTCACAAGTCGAGCATAGAAGTTTTTTACAGGTTTGCCACGTCCACATACATTTCGAGAGGAACACAGTAGAATGAAGCTTATACCCATTGTGGGATGCGACTAAGAGCGTGTTATTCTCCTATGCTGTGCCTGAGGTACAAACCGTCAACATTAACTACTATTGCCGATTTCTGGAGCGACATCTGGGTTGGGCTATGCGGCGCAAACGTCCATGTTATAGCGAAACGGTCGGCCTATCGTGTTGCATAGCAACGCACGTTGTCATTTCACAAACAATGTCAAGCTCTTATTGCAGTGGTGGCTTTGGTAGGTCTTGGAACATCCTCCGCACTTACCGGACATAAGTCCTTTTGACTTCGACCTGTTTCCGAAGTTGAAGGAACACCTCCGATGCCACGTATTTCCTTACGGGACATCTGTACTCTGCTCCGTAGGGCGCTCAGTCGCTGTGATCAACAGAGAATGGTAGAGCAACCGACGCGAAATCGGGAGATTGTGGGATCGTGTCCCACTGGTGTCTAGTTGGCCATTTTTGTTCTGCACTTAACATCTCTTCAACACGTACTGAATGTACGTAACACGACCTAGTAGGTTGAAAGTCGGTTTCGATTACAATGCGGTAGTGAAAATTCAATATTCAGAGAATGCCTTGCCAACGGTCCCCAACGGCTTTCAGAAATTTGACAAACGGTAGACTTTACGGGAGACTACACTGAAGGAATGTAATGAAATTGTACTTGTTTGTTTATGAAATATTACCATTATCATTTACGGTAGTATTTCAGAGTTAGAATTTCTCCAAAAATATGATCACATAGCGGTTTTCCCAAGGAAAACGACGATATGTCAGCAGTATAGTCCCTTTTCATGTTTCAAGCAACGTACTCCTCCATTTTCGATATTGAACACAGTCATAATGGTGTATTCGCCTTTATCGGATAATTTTTAACTTCCATATTCACAATCCAGGTAGCTGTTTCTCAGCGACATTCGATACACTAACAGATTCCAAAATCCAGTGAAGAGCTATTCTATGAATGATGTGTAAGTGTGAATATGCCGGGGTCATAGCAAGCGAATTCTATAGTCGTTATAAGAGAAGAATGAACTCAGGATTCACGATATTTTTACACAGAATCAATGAAATTTATCTTCTAAAGGTTCAGTTGGTTCTTCAAAGATACGAAGTTATACGATGGGTCTTAAAACTCTGAAATTACGTGTGTTTCAGCAGCAATTATAAGTTAGATCAAGTGTAGCCCCTGTGTGGGCTTGTGATACTGTGGGTTTAGACGTTTAGAAATAATTGAAAACTAAGTTATGGTTTTAAATGGGAACTGATATCACTATTATATCCAGGTGAGATATTGTTTTGCGTGATATGCAAGCCCGAGGAATGTGACAAAAATTTTAAAAGCGTTCACTGAGAATCGAATCGCGGCCGCCATGGTAACAAATCAGTGAGGATACAACTCAGCTATCACAATCTAGAGAACAACTCATTATTTATTCATTATTAAGTAGTATGCAATATATTTATTTGTTCACATGCGAATATTTATTTCCACATTCCAACTACTAGGAACACAATACGAAAAATATAGCTAAATTTCAATACATTTCTTCATAGTACACTAGATAGCTATTATTCTTTTACTCGGCATTGACAGAGATTGGAACCATGGTTGTGGTGGTAGAAAGCTAAAGCCTCTCATCTCTCACTCCTCCCATACTAAACAACGAGATGGCGGCTTACATTTTGTACTATTTCACTCAATATAATAATATACAGTGTATCCATACGTTCTTTACTGGCGTGGTTCTTTTTGCTTTCAAAAATTAAAATTATCACTGATTTATAATAAGGAAGAAGAAATATTATTAATCTTTTTGGTAAATTAGCTGCGGAAACAGGGGACAATGGAAATTTCTTGGGCCTCATGATTCAAGCCAGATAGTTTTAACGTCCTCGAATAATAATAATAATAATAATAATAATAATAATAATAATAATAATAATAATAATAATAATAATAATAATAATAATAATAATAATAATAATAATAATAATAATAATAATAAATTAATCCATTTTCAAAGATATTGAACTCCACTCGATTTGGCTATTCCATCAAGTCCAAATCACGAATCGAATACCGATTGTGTCTTTTTTTATGCATGGATGACATCAAAGAGTAATGCAGCCAACCAGCAACAGCTTGAACAACTACTGAGAATCATTGATAACTTCTCGAAGGAAATTATTGTATGGACTTTGGGATTGAAAAATGCCAAATGGTTAGTATGGTCAACAGTGAATTATGTGAAGAATATTCGTTTGATCTGAGAGATGGGTGATCAATCAAAACGATTATTTCAAACAAGCCTTACAAGTTCTTGGGTATCAAGTAAGCACCGCACACAGAACACACAGTGGTTAAGTATGAACTGGTTAAGTAATTTGTTATACTGACCCGGTCAATCCTGAAATCAAGCCTGAACACCAAAAACAATGACTAAAGCATTCAATACCTACGCAATACCAGTTCTTAGCTACTCCTTCTGTGTTATCAAGTGAAGCAAGCCTGACATCGAAACTCTTGAACAGAAACTGCGCGGCCTGATGACCAAGCAACGGAAACACCACCGAAAGTCAGTAGTTGAGCGACTGACGCTGCCGTGCCGTCTGGGTGGTCGTGGTATTGTGGACACTGGAGCTCAGCTAACACGGCAATTAATGTCACTGAGGAAGTATTTTTCATACACCAAGCGAAAACTCAGACCTCCACCGAATGATATACGAAGTGGATAATATAACTCCGTTACTTCTTAATCACCGAGACTTAGGTCGAGAACTAAGAACTGATTTGCAAAAGCTGGACGCATGGCTATCAAAACCATTACATGGGAAGCATCCCTACTCAGTTAGACAAGAAAATGTCGATTTAGAAACATTGAGATTTTGGCTAACTGAAGGGCAAATTTTCAAGGGAGTATGAGGAACGCCACGACTTATTTCTCCAAGATTTCGCACCAAGAAATTGCCATTAAATACAGACTGTTTGCTGAAAAACTTCCCTATTTTAAATATAGCCCTCAAAATGTACTCGAAAATGATGAGATTAAAATGAACTGGGACCGAACAATTATCACGGATAAGACGTCTGTCCACAGCAGACCGAATATAGTGGTGTTAGAGAAAGGAATAAAACGTGCCGCTCTGATCGACATAGCTGTCCCGAACACCGGGAACCTCCATGAAAAGTATACTGAGAAAATCAACAAGTAAACACCGCTGGAAGAACATATTCAAAGATTATAGCACTGCCAAGAGGTGATAATCGTGCCATTCATTTTTTCGAGTAAAACTACTATACCTTAAAATCTGGCGGAAGGACTGAAGGAGTTGGATGTCATCACCAACATCTACAAGACAATGCAGAAGACGATGGTCATTGCCACGACTAACTGTACGGAAATTTATGGGTTCAAATTCTATGTAAAAATGTAGTGAAAATTATGCTTTATTGCATTTTGATTTCCTAAAATCTGCACAATTTCCTAAATATCATTACCATGAACGTTTGCCAAATATATCCTAATAATAATAATAATAATAATAATAATAATAATAATAATAATAATAATAATAATTTCGCCTGGCTATATTGCAGCTTTATTTCAGCCATTTTAAAATGGACTCTCCTGCAAGGGTGGGAGAGATCATCCAAGAGCAGGAATATATGTGTCAGTGTGTTGCTGGATAGTGTAATATGTGGTGTGCGAGTCGTAGTAATGTTGTAAACAATGCAAATAATCAGTCCCCGAGCCAATGGAAATAAAGGTATAGGATTAAAATCTCTAGACCCCTCCAGGGATTGAATGTGGGGCACCGAGTGCTGAAGGTGATGACCACACAGAAATGGACGAATATCATTAAAAGTTAACATTTTAATTTTCTTTGGATGTACTTCGTGATTGTTAGCAGCATCTGATACGTCAATGTAAAAGTTCAGTTTGTTTCACCAGTTTAATACTCACTGATCTGTCACGTATCTTGAATGAGTCGTGAAATTTTAATGGTTTTTCTGGGGTAATACCATTGGAGTAAGTTATGGCATAATATTACTTACGGAGAACTGATAATAATAAAAGAAGCCAATTGAAGATATTGACATAAATACTACGCACAGCTGTGATTCTACGTTGTCCTTCAAAGAGCATACTTATTCAATTTTACGTAATTATCAACATAAATTTAATTTTGCTAAGCCCATGTTCTCATAGGTATCACTGTAGCAATCCTTATTACGTATTCCACATTTACAATGCAATTTGAGTATTCATTAATAAACTACATTAAAATCGATACATGTTAAATCCCTAGTGGGAGAGCATCAGTCGACAAATGAATAACACACCACATAAAAATTGTCACATGGATATCGGTAAATATACACAGTGAAAACTACGTTCACTTACTAGATAAAAATGACTTAGGGCATTTTGTCCTTAAAACAAATTTGAGTGCAAATTTGTGATAAAAATCTTGAGTCGTCTGTTCGTATGTTGAGCATAATTGATGTTGATGTATTGAATTGTTAAAAAAAGTGGAAAATTCAATTTATAATTGGAACGCTTGACTAGGACTGCATAGTTGTTGGCGGAGTATCACGTAAGTACTCTGGTATCCTGTCCTGAATCAACCGAGCTCCTCCCAGGTTACAATTTTTGTAAGGTCTGTTATTCACGTGTTGACTGATGATGTCCCAATAGAGGTTAAACATGTATCCATTTTAATATAGTATATTAATAAATACACAAATTGTATTGTAAAATTGGAATACATGATAACGATTTCTCAGGTGAACTAGTTATCAAGGTGCATTCGTCCATACTACCATCCTCTCAAGCTGTCTAAGTCAGTGGTATGAAAACATCATTCGATGAATGAGCTATTTGTTTGATGAGGTATTCATCTCTCTGAAAGTTATACAGTGACCATACGATGACAAAAACTGTGCCTCCTTAATGAATATAATGTTGTGCCAGATACGACAAAAGGCATAGTATTTAAAACCGTAATGTTAACTTACAAACTCTGCAATAATTTCCCATGTCCTCAGTGGACAATGGAAAGTTTACACTTTGAGTGGACACAGTGAGTACAACTTTCCATTACACCAACTTCAGCCTAATGAGAAGGCAGCCTCATTGTTCCCATTCGGTGGCTAAACTACAGTGGATAGGGGCTGTAATTTAAAATCGTCATATGACAATGAACACCAAGGATTGAAGAATGAAGTGAGAGAGTGCTCAATACACTAATGAGTCAGTTTATTACATTGCCACGTGACGATTGAACAAAATCGTTCTCCACTAAGTGATAAAATACCAAACTGTTCATTATACACTTTACACACGGTGCCTCAGAATCGCCGTTAAATTTTCCGGCTGAGTGGCTCAGACAGTTGAGGCGCTGGTGTTCTGAACCCAACTTAGCAGGTTCGATCCTGACTCAGTCCGGTGGTATTTGAAGATGCTCAAATACAGTACGTCAGCCTCGTGTTGACAGATTTACTGGCACGTCAAAATAAATCCTCCGGGACTAAATTCCATCACCACGACATCTCCGAAAACCGTAAAAGTAATTTGTGGTACGCAAAGCCAATAACATTATTATTCTTATTCTTATTCTTATTCTTATTCTTATTCTTATTCTTATTCTTATTCTTATTCTTATTCTTATTCTTATTCTTATTCTTATTCTTATTCTTATTCTTATTCTTATTCTTATTCTTATTCTTATTCTTATTCTTATATTCTTATTCTTATTCTTATTCTCATTCTTATCCGGAATAGGCAACCCGTTATATTGCAAGGGCCTGGTAAAACAATAGCTGAACAACCACAAATATCTGACTGTTGAGGATGTTCTGAATCCATAATTCATTTCAAATTAGTTTATTTTATTTTAAAGATTCTCATTAGACATCTGTATTACGAATTATATATTTCTATTAATTTCTCGTTATTAATGTTTATAATTCGAACTTAGTTATAATTTGTATTATTAATACAACAATTATCGTTACTATTAGCAATAGTAATTAGGGCTGTGACGATGGCAACGGTAGCACCAGATAAATGATAGAATTGTTAAGTTGATTTGTCTCTACAGCTGTATTTGATGCATGAAGTGGTGGCACCCAATCCTGTTGGTCTCTGGTTCGCTTCGAGAGTTAGTGTAGTTTCTAAACGTTAGTTATGATAGTTACTAGGAGCATATTTTTACCTTATTTTAGGTATCACAAGAAATTTAAAAACCAATGGGGTTACACAAAGTTTACCATTCTATTAGTTACACATTTAAATCACTGTACGTCGTAATGAACTAAAAAAAGCAATCCTAGAGTAATCACCTATGAAATGGCTTCGAAATTTATGCTCGGGTAGGTATAACATTGTCGGGTTACCTATACATATAATCCGGATATCTAAAGGCTCTTTTGCCGCAATGACCTTAGCTATTAACCATCAAGCCTAGCTTCTATATTGTGTGTTTAATACATTGAAACGGGGTAAAAGCTGGAAACACTGCAAGTAAATGACAGGACAGCCTAGAAGTGGCTGCACTGCATGATTTGATGTTTGAAGTAACAGCTCACAACATGGTCGGTTTGAGACACACGTCTGCTAAGTAGAAGAAAATATTAACTGTTACGTCCAAACGGATAGAAAGTGGCATGATTCAGTTCTTGCGCGAAGTAGGTGCTTTGACTAGGACATCTGTCACAAAGTGTGCTTGTGCTCCATAGTAATGCACATCAACACGCTGCTAACGCAAGCATGGGCAATCGGTTTTGTTATCACTGGGGTCTTATAACTCACCCACCTTACAGCCGAGATCGGCCACTTTCCGAGGAACGCATTCTGGTCTGCTGAAGAAAGCCTTGAAGACTAAGCGTTCCACCAACATCAATCAGTCCTTGGTGCTGTGAAAGAGCGATTCAACCGACAACCAACATCTTTTATTGTGAAGGTGAAGGTGTTGTGGGTTAGTTTAAAAAAATCTTTATGTTGATCTTTTGAAATGAATTAAAAATTACATTGAAATTAATGTATCGTAAACGGACAGATGTATGAAACAAGAGTTCTATTGAACTCATAAGAGCATAGTTGCAAGTTGTCGTAAATCTCAGTTATTCATGGCATTTTTCGAAATCTATTCCAGATTTTGTTAATGCCGCCAAGTGTAGTTCTAAATATTAAGCAGTTCCTATTCACTTGAAATGTTTATATAATTCACTAAGGTCGTGTCAAAATAACGCTTTGTTTCAAGAAGAACCTTATTTTTAGTTTCAAAGTCCTGTAACCCTACTTGTATACGATGTTAGGTAAGATAATCATTCATTTTATATTTTGCTGTGACTATCAAGAGCCTGCTAGTGAAGGTAAGGGAAATGGCAGCCGAGTGATACAGTCACTATCTTCAAATCAAGTCATCCATGTTTTGAATTTCAATGTATTTGGGATTGTTAAACAATGGGCCATGTCCACATGCTTCGGATTCCACACAAAACTGGATATACCGTTAATAGCAACAAGTCATCAATAGTCATGTAACGCTTAATACTTACTTGGTTGCTTTGAACCTTTAGGTTTGAAACAATGTTACTTTTTCACTTCAGTGATTATTTATGCTTATTAGAGGTGCTTGACGTAACAAGAATGGCGCTGGAAAATAAGACGCTTATGACAAAGAAACACATTTGATCCTCAAGTACATTAACTAGAAACAACACGTAGAGCTATTTTTTTAAAAAAAAGGTGTCACTAACTTCATAGAAATGCAGCAGACAAAATTTCAAGACATAACCTGTCAACTCAGATAATGTAACTTGAAAGCTTTTCCGTCTGCCAAGAGCATTAATTATAACACTGTAAAATACCTGTAGAAACATACACTAATAAACACACATTGACATGTTGCCATTGATGCTTTCACGGCCAGTACTTATAGACATGATATCGGCTTTTGGGCATATGCCGTGTAAAGAAAATAAGGTGAAATTCTTTACGTTTCGCAGAGAATTGTGCTCTGCATCATCAGAAGAAAATTTCACCTATATCATGTCTAAACAATGACATGTTTCGTTCTATAAGTACATCCTCAGATTCAATTCAATCACTTTAGGCTAACACATGTTTATATATCTACTACATTGATTATGTTGCGTAAGCTTGTCCACGGTTGTGAACTGGTGATGTTATGAACAAATGAGACAAATTATTATTATTATTATTATTATTATTATTATTATTATTATTATTATTATTATTATTATTATTATTATTATTATTATTATTATTATTATTATTATTATTGTAGTAGCCCTCCACTGTCACCTTAGTAACTTTCAGAAATTTTTCTCTACTTAAGCTGCTAATTGTTCGATGCCTGTAGTGACTATATTTAGACTTTGGTCGTAGTTCCTATGTAGTGGGGTGAAGATAATACTGTAGGCAATAACTCTGTTCAGCGGAGAGGGGTAGAGAAATGCTGCTTGGTCACCTTATAATACCTTCGCGTGTATTAGGAAGTAGGTATATGGAAATGCTTTTGATGAAATAAAATTGAGCAATTTCATTAACGACTATCTCTTGTAAGACATTATGTTTACTCACTATTAATAACCCTGCCGGGCTGAGTGTCTCAGACGGTTGAGGCGCTAACCTTCTCACTTCAAGTTGGCAGGTTCGATACTGACTCACTCGGGTGGTATTTGAAGGTGCTCAAGTACATCAGCCTCGTATCAGCAGATTTACTGGCACGTAAAATAACTCCTGCGGGACTAAATTCCGGCACCCTGGCGTCTCCGAAAACCGTAAAAGAAGTTAGTGGGACGTAAAGTCAATAACATTATTGTGATTAATAACCAACTTAAACGTCTTGAGTGGCGAGGACGTTGCCTAAATTTAAGCAATTTAGTACATAAAAAATAACCTAATGTACGTTCCAGATGTTCAGGATCAGAGGAGCCTTCTGTGGAATTATTCGAGTGCTAAATAAAAATCGTGTGTCAGAGTCCATGGTCTTGTTTTGCCATGTAGGGGGTGAGGCGAAGCCGAAGGTGATAACTTGCTTAAGCGGAGAGGGGATATGAAGTTCTACGTGTTTTCATTATTTTCGTTGCGACGTGTGTTCGAGTGTGAAAATGATTTCGGTTGCTATAAAAATTGCATCAGTGAACTGAATAGTACTTTACATTACATGTAACAAGCTTTAACTACTACATAAAAAACACATTGATTTAAAAATCAAGTTGCAAACATTTCAAAGTAACTTAAATGTTTTATTTATGCGGCATTTATTCAATACATGTCTATTTATTTTGATCTAGAACATGTTTCTTCCCCTAAGGGACATCATCAGCTAGAATATTTCACCAAGTACACCAGATATAAAATCACATTAATTGATTGATAAGACATAAAATAGTTTAACCCATGTCTTACCAGTCTATTAATATGATTTTATATCTGGTATATTTTTAAAAATATTTCATTTATTTCATTCATTTGATTTATTGTTCAACAGGCATTTTTATCCACCTACAGAACATTTCCATTTCTGATTTCTAATGTTATAAAAAGTTAGAATAAAAATGAAAATATGAAACCTAATACTATACTTATGAACTATGGGCAGAGGTAAGTTTGTGTTTAAACTTAATGTTTTAATTTCTCCTAACATATACATGGTCAATCTGAATTAATCTAAGGAATAAACTATTCATGATACATAGGTACGGTACTCAATTTAATTTGTGTATTCTCTCTGTGTGAGTTCCACTCTGACTGACCTTAAGAAGACATTCTCCTCGTGAACTATGTCCACGTTTGGCATGTTATTATTTGACAAACGTATTCTGTTTAATAGTGAATTCGTATGGTGATTTGTGTTTGCCCGTTTAATAAAGAAAAAGTATTTCTATTACTTCCAAACGGTGCATACTGGTTTATTTGGCGGAGTAACTCTCGGTTATCTGCTTTAACTTTGAGAATTTCATGTAAATATTTTACAAACACTAATATTCTCATAGTATGCAAAATTTGTTATTTAGTCCCTATATGCCACATATTTTGCAATAGTTTTAAAGACATAGAAATACAGATATTTAGCTTGAACATTTTCTATTTCTTTTATATGTTTACTACATGATGGATTCCAGACTATAGACGCATATTCTATTACTGTTCAAACTAATGAATTGTATACCTGTTTAATAGCTTTAATAATATGTGTGAAGTTTTTGTGATTCTCATTGGAGGTCCTAGGTTAATACAGGACTTATTTATGGCGTTATTTATCTGTATATTGAACTGAAGTTTACTATTAAATATTACTCCTAAATTCTAGCTGATGATATCCTTAGCGGAGGAAACATGATCTAGATCAAAACAAATATATATATATAATGTACTGAATAGGCAGACCGCATAAATATAATATTTAAGTTTATTCTCAGTTATTTGTTACTTGATGAGTACTCTGCGTTTTATTTTAAGTAATAAGTAAACCTACTTAAACCTGTCGAGTGGCCAGAGCACTGCCTAAATTCAGAGAATTTGGCAAATATAAGATTACTCCACGCTAAACGTTTGGACTATTCTCTCCTCTCCGCCGAAAAGGGTTATTGCCTACAGCATTAACGTCATCCCACTATATACCAACTACGACTGGAGCGAGGAAACCGGCTTCAGTCCAAACGTAGTAGCTGGAGGTAACGGGGATTAGCAAGTTAAGTACCAAACACATTTTCAAAGTTACTAAGGTGACGATGGAGGACTACTGCATTAATTCGGCTCGCTTCTGAATAACATCACCAATTCACAATCATTGACAATTTACACAACATAAACACTATTGTAGGTATATACGTATGATTTAAAGTTATTAGTATAAGTATGTTATTTTAGAACAAAACATGTCATTCTATGTTTTAGTATGTTTTTACAGTTATACTAAAATGTTATATGTGTTATAATTTGTACTTACGACTGATTGAATAGCTTTGAAGTTACATTAGACATCATTATTGTAATGATTCGTAATTAGGGCCTACATTAAAAATAAGTGATATAATTAATTTCAAAAACTCCATTATATTTTCTCCGAATATGGTATCACTGGTGTCATGGAGAGTCGAGAATGGCTACCTTGTGCAACTTCTGATCCATAAGGATCGCTGTTACTTTCAATGTAGTATTTGTTAATATGTCATTTAATGAAAGTTATATTATGTATACTTTTATGAATCACGTCATATATGGTACTCTCGTTGTTGCTGTTGTTCACTTTAAATAATACCGTCATCTTGATTGTAATTCTCAATCTACTGACCTCATAACACTGATGTTATTAAGCATGCTATCCATTTTTATATGATTGAGATCTACTCTATTAAAATCACTTGGTGAAGTAATGTCCATGTGAGCGCACAATATTTCGAACAACAGTGATGAACGTACCAGTCTGATAAACGGCATCCTAGAAGAGAACGAAAAAATCAGGGAAGAAATGACCACAAGTTTCTGAAACTGAGAGCTAGATTTCGTAGATTCATTCTGCCACCATTGCTGTCAAATTTGGCACCATAGAAATGTATTTTCCTGCTATCTGTCAGCTCATAACTGATGAAATTATTTCATTCGGAAGTTTATTATTTTTCTGTTGGTTTTAGGTCACACCGACTCAGACAGGTCTTATGGCAACAGTAGGATAGGGCAAGTTTAGAGGTGCGATAGAAGCGACCGTGTGCGTAATGAAGTTACAGTCCCAATATTTTCTTGGTGAGGAAATGTGATACTGTAGAAGAAATATCTTCTGGGCTGCTGACAGTGGTATTCGAATTCAGGATCTTTGGAATTCAGTTGGTATACATAATTATAGTCATCAGCGAGTGAGTGATGGTCATGGTCATGACTCATGAAGATTATCACCATGAAAATCATTGTGCATCCCCATGACGATTGGCCAGTGGCCTGGTCTTTGGTCTTTGAGGTCCCCGTTTCGATTCCCGCGGGAATGAGCATTCTTTAATTTAAATGGTTAATTTCTTTGGTTCTGGAATTGGATGTTTGTGCTGTTTCCATAATTCCTGCAACTCACACATGAACAAACTGGTTTGCATACACAACGGACGCTGATCACCCTTGTTGAAGCGTCTATCTTACGAGGGCTGCATCCTGATTAGAAGAGCCGCACGAAATTATTATTCATTAATTAGTTAATTCATCATTCATTAATTTGTTCATTGATACGGTCATCTGTCGGCCACGTTTACACATGCCTGTCTTACGAGAGCTGCATCATGATTAGAAGAGCCGCACGAAATTATTATTAATTAGTTAATTAATTAATCATTCATTAATTTGTTCATTGATACGGTCTTCTGTGGGCCACGTTTAGACATTTTGCACACACTAATGCATTTCTCTTTGCACTATCTCTGGAAATTCTTAAATATTTGGCTTCTCCTTTCTCAGTCTTCTGCTCAGATGTTCCGTGGCTTGGCCAGTGGCTCCTCGCGTACATCCCTCACTCCCGTAAACTTTCCCATATATCGTCAGCTTACTTCTAAAACCTCGTATGTCCCGATGCACTTCCTACGCATTACTTTCCTTAAGGCTGGCCACGCCTCCCGGCCACATATGGAGTTGCAGTCCATCAGAACAATTTTCATTGTGAACAATTTCCTATGGTGATGTATAAAGGAAAATGGACCTTACCATAATGTATAGTAGGGATGTTGTTGTCATCATGTATTTACGCACTCCTACAGTATAATGCATTTAAGGTTCAATTTCCTTTACACATTAGCACAGGAAAATGAACGCAAAGAAAATTGTTCTGATGGGCTGCATATCAATATGTGGCTGGGAGGCGTGACCAGTCTTAAGCAAAAAAAATGGGTAGAAAACGCATTGTGAGATACGGGGTTTTAGAAGTGAGCCGTCGATATATTGTTTTGTCCTGTACGTCTTCCTCGTAGACGCCTACTTGTGCAAGTTCTTGTGCAACTGTGTAAACCACTCAGGCTGTGTTTTCCACTTTTCTTGCTGAAGGAGTATTCTGTTGCCAATCTCTCCTGATTCATCTTTCTAATGTACCATGAAAGGTATCGTCGTCTTAATTTTTGGATAGATTTTATAGAGCTGATGATTCTACATCGTCCGGAAAGTATGATTTTCGGACCCAAAAATTGTTGAAAGAATATTCTTTCATTTATATCAAGGTCTGAGTCGGCCTCCCTTGTCAGTGTCCCTGCTCAATAAAGGCACTCCGTTCTGACCACTGTTCTGTACTCTTTTAATTTTGCCTGACTGGAAATGGACTTAAACTTGCAGGTGTCAAGGCATAGCCTGAAGGCAATCTCCATCCTCCTCACTCTCTCTCTTTGAATGCCTCATTTTCATTTCAATTGATAGTGATAATTTCACACAGGTATTTAAATTTATGGACGCGATGGATATCCTCAAGTTGAGTTACAATTCTCTCCGTGGCATCAGCTCTGTCTGAGTTTATGAATGCTGGTTTAACAAAGACAATTTTAATCCTGTTTTGGTCGCAACATGTTGTAATTCTTCCAATTGCTTCTTGGCAGTGTGCGGATTGTCCCTTATTATTATCATTATTATTACTATTATTATTATTATTATTATTATTATTATTATTATTATTATTATTATTATTATTATTATTATTATTATTATTATTATTATTATGGTTTTGTTGTTATTATTACCTATTTACCATCATGTCCTAAAGACGTGAAACGAATTATGATAAAGGAACGTAAGCAAGGCTTGAGAGAGAAGCCGAGAACATTTAAAGTGGGTCACGTCAGTACGCACACGCATCAAAACACGTGCCGTAAGAGAAAAGGCCGACGATTTTTCTCCAATACATTGTAGCACATAAAACATAAAAAGAAAACACCCTATCGACAATAACGTTATCATCTGCGTGCCGCGTGGAATACTCGTACACTCACATCAAACATCCAAAGAGATTGAAGTTGCCTTCTTTACTTCTCACCGAGGTCGATAGCTGCAATCGCTTAAATGAGCCTAGTAATCAGTATTCGGGAGATAGTAGGTTCGATACCCACTGCTGGCAACCCTGAAAATAGTCTTCCGTGGTTGCACATTTGGACACCAGGCAAATGCCGGGTCTGTACCTTAATTATGGACACGGCCACTTTCTTCCAACTCCTAGCCCTTTCCTGTCCCATCACCACCATAAAACCTGTCTGCGTCGGTGCGACATCTTACAAAAAGAAAATTGTTCTCCTCTCTCTCTTTGAGCGGGCCTTGGAGATCAGCTCTGAAAGTGCATGGCGGTATTCGTTGTGAACTGGCTTGATAATGTAGATACAACTTATAATTTTTTTTCTTTAAATGCTATTTGTTCATTGCGTCGACCCATGTGGATCTTTTGCCCCTACTGGCACCATATTGTATGAACCTGCGTATAATTGTAATGGCGGTAGTGTGGAATGTTTCGTGTGAGGGAAGGAAGATTAAGGACGACACAAACACCCGGTCCCCAGGCCAGGGATATTAATCATTATAATTAAAAAACCCTGACCCGGCCGGGAATCGAGGCTGGGGCCGCCGGGTGACAAGCGGGCGTGCTGCCTCCTACACCACGGGGCCGGACTAGATACAATTTACGCGCTTGATTCCATCCTTCACCACTCGCATATCGTTCTTCTCCTTCCACAGCAGAAGAAGCAGTCTTCTACAAATACATCGTGGGTTTACAAGCAAAAGAGTTTTTGAGTTCTTTATATTTTCACACCGTCCTGTGTGATGTTTACTGCTTTATTCACTGCTGACATCTAGAAAGTCGTATAAAGTCTTCTTAGTCACTGATTTTTTCTGCCGGTCTGAATGGCTTAGACGGTTGAGGCGCTGGCCTTTTGATCCCAACTTTACAGGCTCCTGGTTCTGTATGATGGCGCTTGAAGGTTCTAGTATCATTGTACTGGCGAGTAAAATAACTCCCACGGGACAAAATGTCAGCACCTTGCGTCCTCAAAACCTGCCAAAAACTAGTTATTGGGACGTTAAACCAATAAAATTATTATTATTTCTTATTGTTTTACGAGAGGAATTTTATTCATCTAAATTAAAGTACATTAAAACGATTTTAGTTTCACAGCGATATTTAAGATCCTCTAACAAAACCATTTCATAATTTTAGAGAGAAGTATTCTTATTGTGAGAACAGGTATTGTCAGTGAAATGCTGGAAACATTCAGACCTTGTTTTCTCAGAAGTAAGATTTTTAACTTAATATGATTTGTTTGGAAACCCGCGATATGTTTCAATGAAATTATGTTCATTAAATTATGTAGTTCATCCATTCATTGATGCTGATATCCTCATAGATACCCATATCACCCTTAGTTACAGCTTCTTAAATTCTGTATTTTTCCTTGGTACCTTCAACATCTATAATAATTGAAATGTATTACTGAAGGTGATATTATTATTAATAATAATACTCTTACGTGAATGGATACAACCTCTCATATGTGAGGAAAGCTTTTACATGTAGGAACAACAGGATGGAAATGGCATACCATGTAACCGAACATGTCTACAGCAGACGATAAATTTCCTTCAGCGCCAAGTTTAGACATTCGTCATTCGACCGGGAGAACTGTATGCACCAGAATTTCTTGCAATACATTGGAAAGGACTGTCTGGGAATAGAAAAATCTTAGTCCAGACAAAGAAAATCTTGAATGTATGAGAAGACACAATCACGATTTATGAACACAGGTGGCAAAAATAATGAAAATGATTTCAAATAGGATGATACACTACATTGGCACATTACACAAACTAACCCGGAAAAATTGTGTAACCGCACATTATCTAAACAACAAAACGAAGGGGGGTTTGGTTCAGTAACAGAGATATGGACTTTCAAGAAGTGGGTATCACAAATGAAGACTTCAAAGAACGTATTGTTCTCAGGAAGAAACTTGGAATTGACGAAGTTATCCAGCAGAATCCTAAGCTGGAGACAAGGAAGACGTGGAATGTAGAAAGAAAAAATTATCACTGAAAGTTCATGCAGGAATAAAGCTCACGGAAAAAGCTATTGTAATAACAACGTATCTAACTGATCGCAACGAATTAAAAAATTACAACAACGATAATATGATAGACCAGCTCGGAATTTTAAAGATAGTGTCCCTGCCTTGCACCATAACGTCAACTCAGTGCTGTGGATTAAAAGTGCGATCACTCCGGATACGAAAGCAATGGTCCTAATCATGAAATCCAAATTATACAAACAATCTGACTGAGCAGCTGTCGTCTTAGCCATTAAAATGACCTAAATGTGGTGTATAGGTAATGGGTTTGATTTTCGTTTTAATAATAATAATAATAATAATAATAATAGGTGGTCTGAATGGATCAGACTATGAAAGCGCTGGCTAACCTTCTGACCCCTAGTTGCTGGGTTTGGTCCCTGTTCAGTCCGGAGGTATTGCAATGTGCTGAAATACGCCAGCCTTCTGCCAGCAGATTTATCGGTACGTACAAGTACTCCTGCGGGTAAAAACTCCGGCCACTTTGTGTCTACCAAAAACTATAAAATTTGTTAGTGGAGCATGCCATCAATAATATTATTATAATTTGCTAGGTGCTTTCTTCAGGCTTGCTTTTTTATATTCCCGTTCGTTTCTAACTGCAAACATTGAGACTAATTTGATGTTATGGAAATGGGGTAAGCTACCGCTAAAGAATAATTCATTGAGAATAGAAATTGCAAGAAAATTATGGAGTAGTGTATGTTTGAATGATTACAACTACTTGCTCCTCAATACTATGTCTAAGGGGCTACTTAATGCCCACAAACACCAGTTAAAGTAGAACATCCGAAGTGATACTCGGAAAAATAAATGTCAGAGTGTAACTCTACTTCCTCTACCAAGATCTTAACAAAATTTTGGTGCAGAATTCACCAAAATAGATCACACGAACTTAATCTTAATAATGATAGGTGTTCTGAATGGCTCAGGCAGTAAAAGCGCTGGCTGGCCTCTACTGGCAGAAGGCTGGCGTACTTCGTCACCTTGCAATTCCTCCGGACTGAATATTGATGGACTCCTCCAACTATGGGTCAGAAGACCGGCCAGCGCTTTCACAGCCTGCGCCATTCAGACCACCTATTATTATTGTTATTATTATCATTATTGTTATTATTGTTATTATTACGACTATCAGACCCATTACCTATAAAACACAAGATAATATTACCTTCTCTCCCGGCGTGTAAGCTTACATGAGACCGTGCCCTGATACATCTGCTACGGGTCTAACCTAACCTTCTGAAAACGACTAAAATGTGTGAGAACTGCACCCAGATGAAGAAGAGAATAGTTCACACTAATATGAAAAATAACTAACTACAGTCGACAAGCACAATATCCACGCAGAGACACTTCATTGACACATATATAGCATGAACACATGTAGAATCCCTACTCATACACATAAATAAAGCACTGGAATTTTCTCAATAAACTTCGATCTTAAAAACACAACGTGATTTGAAATGTATACATGCGAAATGCAGCGGAATGGTAAATTATCATTTGAAACAAAAGCGAAATATATTTATAGCTATCCACTTCACTTTGTTTGAGTATCATACACAAATTCCAGGACCTTCAGCACCAAACCGTTACATCCTGATTTGAAGCTTGTATTTTATACTGTATTGTGCCTTTGCAATATTTAACTTACTTTACCACATGTTTAAATATAATATACGCCTTACCTTCATAAAAATAAGTAAGAATTAGTGTACCACGGCAGGTTATACATAGTCATAGGAGCAAGATCACATAGTAAGGTCAAAACCGGGACACATATCTGATCAATCAGAATATAACACTTTTCACTGACACACTCTCCTCGTAACAAGCTCCGAAGAACACACAACATAAGATATCAATGACCACAGAACCACAGATCAAAGACAGACAGACAGACACTCACTTTTTCTTTTGTTTTTTCGTGGAGGGAAGGCCGATCCCCCACTCGCCGTGTGGCAGTCAACCCCTCCGACATGCTCTTAATTCTAGGAAAAGAAAGAAAGAGCAGCGAGGATTGGGAGTAATGGTACTTAAGAAGTATGCTAAAGGCAGATGTAGTGATGGGTAAACGATAGTGGTGGAATGAGGTAGTAAGGCCCGGGGGAAAAGCAACATAAGCTGAAAAAGGAAGACGCCCACATTTTGTATACGTAGTACAGTCTTTAAGCCGGCCCCGTGGTGTAGGGGTAGCGTGCCTGACTCTTACCCGGAGGCCCCAGGTTCCATTCCCGGCCATGTCAAGGATTTTTGCCTGGACCTGAGGGTTGGTTCGAGGTCCACTCAGCCTACGTGATTAGAATTGAGGAGCTATCTGACGGTGAGATGGCGGTCCCGGTCTAGAAAGCCAAGAATAACGGCCGAGAGGATTCGTCGTGCTGACCACACGGCACCCCATAATCTGCATGCCTTCGGGCTGAGCGGCGGTCGCTTGGTAGGCCAAGGCCCTTCAAGGGCTGTAGTGCCATGGGGTTTGGTTTGGTTTGGTTTGGTTTACTACAGTCTTTAAGTTCTGAGACTTGACGCCTGGATGATAGGCACCCAATCGCCCCGTATGTTGCACACGGTGCCGCATTACACGGCGTACACCTACACAGAACCACATCCAACCTCAAACTAGTCGCAGTTGGCCGTTATGCACGTTTGCCAACGTTGGTATATCGGCTGGAAGCACCACTGCAAGTAAACCAGTTATTATCCGGTTGAGAAACGTCGGTCATCGTCAGCACTACTGATGAGATCACTACAAATCGTCATGCGATCTCGCGACAGGATTCGTGGCACACTGCGCTGGGTAACACGAGACATGTTGAGGTCATCCGTCAGAATTTTGTGGCAAGTAGCATGACTGAACCCTATTGCAGCCGCGAGATTGTCTAGCGATTAGGAGCGGTTAGCACGCACCAACGTTGCAACTTCTTGGATCTTGCGTTCAGTTCGAACTGTTTGTGGCCGACCAGTAAGCACATCGTCTTCCAAAACGTTTTGTCCTTGCACAAGACGTCCGTGGCACCTAAATACAATACTGCTACTCAATGCATCCTCACCGTAAACCTGCTGCATCATTTCAAACGTTTCGCCAGCGGTTTTGCCTAATTCCTGGCAGAACTTGGTGTTTGCCGTTGCTCAAACTGTGACATGTCAAGGCCCGACTGGCGCATTCAAATCATCGTCACAACAACGTGTTACATTTGCTTCCATTGCATGTACTCAACTGTCTCTTACAAAGAAGAGAGATTAACTGACATGGTACCACACCATGGCGCCACCTATGTGCTATAGTGCACCACAGCGCTATCATGCGGGCAGTCTCAGAACTTAATGATGGTACTACGTATAGCAAATGCAATGATGAGGGCTGCATATTCCAGAGATGGCGTTAATAGTGGAATAGAGTTTCATGCACAAACCATGTCCACATTCCATTAGGGTGTTGTCTCAAGGTATCAGTCGGTCTCAGCGCTTCTGCGACTAGCGCAGTTCTTGCCGGCTTCCAAGCTATGGCGCGAGAAATCTTACGGGTCGTGACACCTCCTGACCTCCATGGAGTACCTGGATGAATTATAGGTGACTTGCTCGCCTGTGAGGATGACTCCCCGAGCCATCGGGATTAAGGTTAAAATCCCCGATCCAGCCGGGAATCGACCCCTGGACCGCTTGGATCTGAGGCCAGCATGCTAACAATTTAATCATGGATCCCGACTGGAGAGTAGTGATAAAGGCAATGACCAAGAACCCAGCGCCACCACAGCTAGAGGATCGGAAGTTTCAAGTTCGATTTTATCAATTTGTCTCCATTGATGAGGAATTTCACTAGGATTAAATGTATACGAACCGCTTGGAAAGTGTAGACGAGCGCTGGACAGAAGGACGTTTTTCAATGTAAATTTTCTGATCGGCATGGACAAAATAGACAAACTCAGCAAAAGCAAATTTAGAACTCAAAATTGAAACTGTGGTCTATTTCTAACATTCAGATTGTAATTATTTAAATATCTAGCTTTAAGTCCTTCGTTATATTTGAGTTATATGTGTTGAACTAATTATACAATAATAGTTCGGCTTCTTGACTGTATGTTAAGCATACTGGCCATCGAATCAGGCGGATCTGGATTCGATTACCGGTCGGGCTGGTGATTTCATTCTTAAATGGTAAATGCTCTTGGCTCTAGGACTTGGTACTCGTGCCGTTAACAACATCCTTGTACTCTAATGAAACACAGTTTACCGTACACGGCAAATGCTACCTACCCACGTCGGGATGTCTGCCTTACAAGGGTTTACGATAGCTGATAAAAATAATTATTAATGTTTCCTTTCCACATAGATTAGGCATCATAAAGAGCATCTGGGCCCAAAACTGGGTAAATCCACATCGAGTACTGAATACAATAAATTGAAGAGAGTGGCAGAAATAATAATAATAATAAAATGATAATGATGATAATAGTAATAATTTAGTCAACGTCCTATGAATTAATACGACCTTTAAGATATGCCGTTTTGCCGGGATTTTGTCAAGCCGATGCTCCTTAATGTGCTGGAAGCCAGTGACAGAGAATTTTCGCATTTAAGGCATTTTCATTCTTCACCGTTTTCAGTCAGGAACAATTCCCCTACCTTGAGAACAAGAGGGCAACATGCCGTGATCGAGATCTACTTCGCAGATAATCTTGGTTTTCACAAATAAAAATTTAACGTGAAAATAATTAATCTGAAACTTAAACTAAACATACTATATTTACTTTAAATCAAAAAAAGAGTTCGTAAAATATTAATGAACGTCACAATAATTAAATACAAAAATTCACTTCGTACACGTAATACAAATCCTAAAATCGAATATTCGAAAATGTATCGGGTACTACAGTGAATATTATCTGTCTATAAGTTTAAAAAAGACACTGTATGAATGTATTGCAGTATGTATATATTGCGCCCATATGACGATTAACATATGAGTGAATAACTATTTCATGAATTTTCTTGCTGAATGCTGGAAGTATATTTCTAGTTGGACACCGGAAGATCACCCTGTTCTCAGAGTAATCCGCTCAACTTGATTAACAGCGCGGTTTGTTTACGTTGTAAAGCAATGAATTTTCAGTGGATAGTGTTCACTCACCACCCAAGAATATTATTTGTACCTAGATCCCGTGGGAAAATACATATCACACAAGGACAACGACGCACGTGCGATGAAAAATTAAAGATTTCAGCAAAGGACGGAATGATATTCACTCCCCAATAATTGAAATAGAATAGTTAATAAAACTTTACCCGAGCCAATGAAACTTCGCCATTTGGAAAAGTGTGAACCTGAACAGCGATATTATTAATCCTTCCTTGAATCCGGCAGGACATTACACGCAGTTTGAAGTGCATTATCATAACTGAATAAATCACTATGTAATTTACGAACTATTTGCATGACTGGAGGTAATATTAGGAATATCTTTTAAAACTCCAGCCACAGTGTAAATTGTGTTCGAGATTATACGCGTAGGGATGACAATCAAGGACTTTGCAAGCGGGCATCATTATAGCACCGCCACGCTCTTGATATAAATTCAAAGTGTGTGATCGAATCTTAGATTCAAATTCATCCGTGAGAGTGCTAGAACATGATGGACTCAGGACACCGTCTAGTGGCGCTATTAAGTGATAGACAAGGTAATTTGGGTTCTGGCAGCTTCCCACCCCCGTAGTGAACAGAAATAGTACCAAGCAGACGTTATAAGAAATTTCAGGATTGAAAATGCCTTAAATGCGAAAATTCTCTGTCATTGGCTTCCAGCACATTAAGGAGCATCGGCTTGACAAAATCCCGGCAAAACGGCATATCTTAAAGGTCGTATTAATTCATAGGACGTTGACTAAATTATTACTATTATCATCATTATCATTTTATTATTATTATTATTATTTCTGCCACTCTCTTCAATTTATTGTATTCAGTACTCGATGTGGATTTACCCAGTTTTGGGCCCAGATGCTCTTTATGATGCCTAATCTATGTGGAAAGGAAACATTAATAATTATTTTTATCAGCTATCGTAAACCCTTGTAAGGCAGACATCCCGACGTGGGTAGGTAGCATTTGCCGTGTACGGTAAACTGTGTTTCATTAGAGTACAAGGATGTTGTTAACGGCACGAGTACCAAGTCCTAGAGCCGAGAGCATTTACCATTTAAGAATGGTTATTGTTATTGTTATTATTTTGATTACGATCTTTTCATTTCTTCCTAGAACTTCCTCAATCTTCTTCTTGGATATTTTTATTACTTTGGGCCTATTCTTTAACTGTTTCGCCTGGGATTTCTTGAGGATGTGATTAGACAATTGAACCACCTTCTGTTTTGGATCATTTTTGTTATTATTAATAATATTATGCCAACAAAGGCAGTAGAGGGAAATAATCTGCACGGTTTAGACGCCTGAAATAATAACTACATTGGAAACTTAAAATTTTGAATGCATTCCTAAAATTATACCTTCTTTTCTTTCTTATTTCAACAAACTTTTCAAAACATTAGGAACAAAAACAACGACAAATAAAAATAAGAAAGTTAACTTTAGTGATTAATCGTTAATATGGGAAAGGGATCTCCCATTTTACATTGCAGGACTTGCTGGTCTAAAAAATAACTTTGGAATGGGGCATTGTTTGATTTTGTCAGTGAATAAGAAGCTATAGCTTCCAATAATATTTTTTTCCCGTGAGAGCGATATCGGATCTTCAGCATTATTTTACAATGGCCTCACGGGCCTAGAGTTCACATGCAGGTAAGTTTACTATAAAATCTTCCCTCGTTTTAGACCATTTGAGGCACGCTGCCCTTAATTGTGAGGGTATGAACATCAACATAATTATGGATCAGAACGATTCAGAAATCAGGACCCGAAGCTCATACATGGCGGCCAAGAAAGAAAAAAATAAACGGTTAATAGAAAGTCCGAGAACAAAATAGAATGGGGTACTGAACCCACTCAAGCAATCCCGTTATATGACTTGACATAAAACCTAATGAGGAAGACTGCTCGGTGTGGCATACTAAGTTGGTGACTAGGGATGGAAAGAAATTAATTGCCGAAAAATAAGTTCGAAAAATTTAGAAAATTATAAAAGGTTAACCCCCAAAATGCAAAGTGCAAAATAAGGGTCCACATTTGTACATCCTTCAGACATTACAATGACACCCACTCGAGTGGTTTTCACTCCGACCGCAGACAGCGTGGAAGCCTACATGTTAAAAAATTAATAGATTTTTCGAATGCCTACATTTAGAATTAAAGTAAAAGCGGCACACCATAACCGCTACATGCCAGAGGTGAACGCAGGTATCTTCCCGTCGCCATACGCAAGATCTGGACCTATAACCAGGTTTTGATATCCCGAGGTACCGAATCTCATTACATTCATTGAGATCCTCTACGTTGTTTAAAGGTGGGAGATTTATTTAGTGGTGGGTGATTTAGTTTAATTAATTCCATATGTATGTCCACTCTAAAGGACACTATCGACAGCTTTAAGGCGTTTTAGAAGTAAATAATAATTTAAGCGTAGGTAGGACGTGGTACCCCATCCCACGTTTCCGTGGTACTTAACTCGGAGTTGTACCCACGAATGTGACAACTCACCAGAATTAGCAGGAATGAAAATATAACATTTGAATAAAATATGGGTATATTAATTGTACCCCTGCGTAGGTTTACAAACATCCCCACAGGGGAAGGAATGAAGGAAAAAGCGCACGGGCCTGGGCCTGTTTCAAGCTAACATTTCTTTTTGCAAACAACCACATTTATTTTCAATACAAATCCCCTTAGTGGATTTTCCTTTAAACTTGTTAACACGTACAATATTGTTTAAATCTCAGTACAGCCTCAGGCTGTGAACTAAGTACATTAATACTGGGCATTGAGCCAGAACATTAAAAACAAAACTCAAACTGCCCTCCGTTCAAAAGCACTCAGTACATACAATAGTAGAGACTCTATTATCCTTAACCAATGACGATGGGGGTAGCAGCTAATTTTCAAGGTGCCTGCCCATATACAGGGTGTTAGGTGTATACCTGCAGATATTTCTTCTAGCAATAGAGAACGATGTGACGAACCACTATATATCAAAGTTTTAGTAATCCTAGGAAGTTATTTTCGAGAGCAAAAAGATACGATGTTTTTAGAATAGGTAGTATGACTTGTTCTTGTGAATGAATAGCTTCGCATTGAGAACAGGCGAGTCACGCGCCATTCGTGCCAAACTGGTTTCTGTTTATGTTTACAAGCAAGTGTGCTACTGTAACAGCTGAACGCTGCCAATGTATTGCACGAGATGTTACGTAACATACTTGTCAAACTGGTTTTATGTTTAAGAGCCACTGAGCTATGATAACAGCTGAAGGTGACTACTACAGTAGTGTATGCCATATTACGTTACATTCTCGCCAGACTGGGTTCGTTGTTGTCAGTATTTAGTTTCCGTCTTAGGGGCTTCAGACAACCCTCGTCATCGGTTTCGGACCCTGAAGATGTACCGAATTCTCAGCGTTAATACTGGTTCATTTGCTGTTTTGTCATTTAGGGGGTTGGGATATCTGTGGTCATCAGCCCCGTGGTCTAGTGAGTATGGAAATGACCTGAAAACCTGTATCGGTGCGGGACCAGTACGACTGATATAATTATTGGTTGGGATAAGCGCGCCAGGACGTGAAATACGGTACGATCCCCGTTGTGCATTGCGTAAAGGTAGAAGAAAGATGGCAGTTCCTTACGCCAACGAAAACAGTCATGGGATGCCCAAATGAGTAGCATCGGAATTGAATTATCGAAACACATCGAACGTTTAGTTTCAAATGAATAATGGACATGTTATACAACTAAATAAATTAAACGTACCTATATTTCGTACCTCCTTCCGGGCTGAGTGGCTCAGACGGTTGAGGTGCAGGCCTTTTGACTCCAACTTCTGGCCCAGTCCGGTGGTATTTGAAGGTGCTCAAATACACGTCAGCCTCGTGTCGGCAGATTTTCTGGTACATAAAAAGAACTCGTGCGGGACTAAATTCGGGCACCTCAGCGTCTCAGAAAACCGTAGAAGTAGTTTTTTGCTATTTTGCTTGACGTCGCACCGACACAGATAGGTCTTTTTGCTAGGGGCTTTACGTCGCACCGACACAGATAGGTCTTATGGCGACGATGGGATGGGAAAGGCCTAGGAGTTGGAAGGAAGCGGCCGTGGCCTTAATTAAAGTACAGCCCCAGCATTTGCCTGGTATGAAAATGGGAAACCACGGAAAACCATCTTCAGGGCTGCCGACAGTGGGGCTCGAACCCACTATCTCCCGATTACTGGATACTGGCAACACTTAAGCGACTGCAGCTATCGAGCTCGGTGTAGTTAGTGGGACGTAAAGCAATTATTATTATTATTATTATTATTATTATTATTATTATTATTATTATTATTATTATTATTATTATTATCAGGTACCGTAATTAAAAGCTGGAATACGTTGAAGAAAATAGTAAAATACGCGTGGTTTAAGAGGAAACAAGATGAAATGTATGTCACGTGAGTTAGCATCGGACGCAGTAGTTACCTACAGATTACTATGCTTAAGACGAGAACCAGGTCAAGCTCGTAGGGATGAGTCAGCTGTAATCTCGTACTGGGTATAAACATCAAACATACACATCAACAAATCTAAGAAACATAATCAAGGTTACGCGTTAGAGAGATGTAGCTATTAACCTGAACGCCAGGCCGACGGTCGCTTTCATGAGTACAGATGAGTTATCAAATTATACACAATCCACAGATATCGAAGGTATCTAAGAAGATTCCGCCACAACTATATTACATTTTACTATGATGGTGCTAATAACAAATCGCAGCAGCTATTGGCTTTACGTCGCACCTACACAGATAGGCCTTATGGCGACGATGGGACTGGAAAGGCTAGGACAGGGAAGGAAGCGGCCGTGGCCTTAATTAAGGTATAGCCCCAGCATTTTCCTGGTGTAAAAATGGGAAACCACGGAAAACCGTCTTCTGGGCTGCCGAGAGAGGGGTTCGAGCCCACTATCTCACGAATAATGGACACTGGCCACGCTGAAATGAAATGTCGTATGGCTTTTAGTGCCGGGAGTGTCCGAGGACAAGTTCGGCTCGCCAGAAGCAGGTCTTTCGATTTGACACTCGTAGGCGACCTGCGTGTCGTAATGAGAATGAATTGATGATGAGACAACACACACACCCAGCCCCCGTGCCGGCAAAATTAACCTATGATGGTTAGAATTCGCGACCCCGCTGCGTATCGAACCCGGGACCCCTGTGATCAAGGACCAGCACGCTAACCATTTAGCCAAGGAGCCGGCCTGAAAGCCGGTGATGTTGTGGTACATAAGCACCTGTATCTACGACCTGCGCGTCGTGATGAGAATGAAATGATGATGAAGATGGCATATACACCCAGTTCCCGTGCCAGCAAAATTAACCAATTAAGGTTAAACTCCCGACCCTGCCGGGAATCGAACCCGGGACCCCTGTGACCAAAGGCCAGCACGCTAACCATTTAGCCATGGAGCCGGACTTAAGCGATTGCAGCTATCGAGCTCGGTAAATCGCAACAGATTACGCTACTGCGTGTTAAGATGATGTCGGTAGAATAAGACATAAGGCTGCAGTAGAAGAAGTGGCAGAAGAAGGTAACGAGAGCCACATGGTCAAGCAGTACAGAGCCGAACAAAGCGCACATTAGTGACACAGACATAAGAGTGGCGTGGTCGTAGGAACTACAGTCGCATGAGTAACACTCTGTTGTAGAAAAAGACATACTACCATAACTACCATACAGTACGGGCTCCGTAATTCCAGGTGGACGGTAACAAGACTATCTCGAATAGAAAAGTACGGATTTACGAACGTACACGAAAACGCCTGTGAACAACAAAATGTACCTATGTTAAACATTACAGTACAACAGTTTAGAAAAGAAAAACATACAGATTGCCTTAAACTAAAAGAAATTTTAATTTTTCTTTTGTAAATTAACAAAACACTCTAGGCAACCTTCTTAAGTTAAATGTTAACTTATACTTCCTATTTCAGTAATGATGAATATAAAACAATTATTTTATTGAATATTTATACGTGATGATGATGATGATGACGACGACGACTATGATGATGATGATGATTGCTGTCTTAATGTCATCGGCCCTTAAAATCAAAGTGTCCTCTGTTTTAACTCGTAGTGAATAAAAAACAAAATATAAATTGCTCGAAGCCTTTCCCGATAGATTCATGAAGGGCGACCCGTGTTCTGTTCTGCCACACGATACACTAGCAGCATATCATGGTATTCGTGGTATTCATACACTGGCATTATTCAAGTAATACTACTGATTCTACTACTACGAAGTAACTCGCGTACTAGTACAGACGATAATTCGCATCTCTGACAGCTGTTATTCAGGTCAAGGTCAGACAGACCGGTTTCATGTAGGGGCGGGGAACCCGTCCAGCCACATCCCCTTCCCTAGGTACAGCAGACAACGGAATCGGCACGAGACACGTTTAGTGCTTTTGTCGAACTGCTTACGTGGAATATTTTCCCACAGTGCGATTTCAATATCATGGTCTTTTGGGAGTGCAACTCGCCGTATGCAGAAACATCCCGCGTTGACGTCTATGTAAATAAAGTTTATTACGTCAACGAAAGAATGCATGGGATATGATTTCCAAGTGAGTAGTATCGGAACTGAAATGTCAAAACACATCGAACGTTTTACTTCATACCAGTAAGGGACATGTTATGAACATAAATGAATTAGACGTACCTTCCTTTCGTGCTTCCAACCGAAGAGAACATGTTTAAATGTAAATGAAAGCCTTCTAGCTTACTGCTGATTTTGCAGTGCCTATTAAACGTATCAAAATAAACGTTGCCAGGCTGAGTGGCTCAGACTGTTCAAGCACTGGTTTCATGAACTTAGCAGGCTCGATCCTGGCTCAGTCCGCTGGTATTTCAAGGTGCTCAAATACGACCGCTTCTGATCGGTAGATTACAGGCACGTTAAAGAATACCTGTGGGCAAAATTCCGACACCGCGCGTCTCCATTGGCACGTAAAGATGTATTATTATTATTATTATTATTATTATTATTATTATTATTATTATTATTATTATTATTATTATTATTATTATTATTATTATTATTATTATTATTACTGGGCGAGTTGACCGTGCGATTAGGAGCGCGCAGCTGTCAGCTTGCATCCGTCGAAAAGCCAGTAACAATATTATTATAAAAACTGTGTTAGTATATTATTACTAACTATTATGAAAATAAAAGTTAATCGCCCCACTCAAACATCGTAGCTCGTAATCTGTAAGAAAACACTAAAGAAAATAGTGAACTTTTAACAGGTCCGAATTATTATTAATATTATAATTGCAGACATGTCTCCGAAATTACCGAAACATGTACTTACAAATTGTTTTACGTCGCACCGACACAAATAGGTCTTACGGCAACGATGGGAGAGAAAAGGGATACAAGTGGGAAGGAAGCGTTCGAAGTCTAATAAAGGTACAGTCCCAGCATTTCCCTGATGTGAAAATGGGAAACTACGAAAAACCATCTTCCTGGCTGCCGACAGTGGAGTTCGAACCCACTATCACTTGAATACAAGCTCACAGCTGCGCGCCCCTAACCGCACGATCAACTTACTCTAAGCTCCAATGGCGGTCTGAGTAGCTCGGACGATAGAGCGCTGGTCTTCTGATCCCACCTTGGCAGGTTCGATGGCGGCTCAGTTCGGTGGTATTTGAAGGTGCTGAAATACGCCTGTCTCGTGTCTGTGGATTTACTTGCATTTAAAAAAGTACTGCGGTACAAAATTCTGGCACTTCAGCGTCTCCGAAAACCGTGAAAATTAGTTAGTGAAACGTTAAGATATTAGTAGTAGTAGTAGTAGTAGTAGTAGTAGTAGTAGTAGTAGTAGTAGTAGTAGTAACATTATTATTACGGAAGTTTTAATTAAACGGGTCCGTTACATTACCTATCGGCACTTACTGTCCAGTAATTAGCCTTCTGTCCACCTCTGTGGTATAGTGGTTAGTGTGATTAGTTGCCACCCCCCAGAGGCCCGTGTTCAATTCCCAGCTCCGCCACGAAATTTGAAAAGTGATACGAGGGCTGGAACGGGGTCCATTAAGCCTCGGGAGGTCAAATGAGTAGAGGTGGTTCGATTCCCACCTCAGCCATCCTGAAAGTGGTTTCCCGTAGTTTTCCACTTCTCCAGGCAAATGCCGGGATGGTACCTAACTTAAGGCCACGGCCGCTTCCTTCCCTCTTCCTTGTCTATCCCTTCCAATCTCCCCATTCCCCCGCAAGGCCCCTGATCAGCATAGAAGGTGAGGCCGCCTGGACGGGGTACTGGTCATTCTCCCCAGTTGTATCCCCCGATCCAATGTCTCACGCTCCAGGACACTGCCCTTGAGGCGGTAGAGGTGAGTCCGGAAACCAACCCTGGAGGGTAAACAGATTAGGAAAAAGTCTCACGCTCCAGGACACTGCCCTTGAGGCGGTAGTGGTGAGTCCGGAAACCAACCCTGGAGGGTAAACAGATTAGGAAAAAGAAGAATAAGCCTTCTATTAGAAATGCCCGGCGGCAATTCCACAGTAGACCGAGCTCGATAGCTGCAGTCGCTTAAGTGCGGCCAGTATCCAGTATTCGGTAGATAGCAGGTTCGAACACCACTGTCGGCGGCCCTGAAGATGGTTTTCCGTGGTTTTCCATTTTCACACCAGGCAAATGCTGGGCTGTACCTTAATTAAGGCCACGGCCGCTTCCTTCCCACTCCTAGCCCTTTCCTGTCCCATCGTCGCCATAAGACCTATCTGTCTCGGTGCGACGTAAAGTAACTAGCAAAGCAAATCCACAGTAGCTATTTTTCCTTCGAGCAATGTTCACGCATATTTGCAGCTACGGTTTTTGAAATCTGTCTCATTAATAACGGTATGACTGAATACTTACAACCTTTTCTTTCAGTGTCCACCGTCCTTTCACTGACCTGAAAAGTTTATGAATAAGCATAGAAAACTCGCATTGTCTATTGTCAGGAATTCATCGTGGACTGTCGCAATAAGAGCACAGAAATGTTGCGCTCATTTTTAATTTATTTATTAACTATTTCCTTTCATTTTGTCAGCTGGGATCACTGAGTAATGCCATTGACGTCTTAAAAATCACACACAACTACACAATACTTGATTCGCATGTATGTGCTGGTACGTATCTTCGAGGTCACTGTAAGAATTCTGTGTACATTTCACACAGAGTACCCTAGACCGCTTTTCGAGTACAGCAAGTGGCTTGGCACGTGAGTCATCCTCTCCTACTTGCCAAGGCTTTAGGGGAAGTGCACAACAACATGCGTTGGCCTGCGATAAGAAACAGGTTCAACAAGCCCTATACTCTGCTACTGTGCTTCCACTACGCGTGGACAGAATCACGTAACCGGCATATCCTGCTACGGCCGTTCAAAACACATTAGGTCCTGAAATATTTGGCTCAGTTATGGGCAAACTAATAGGACAAGGTAAAAAGTACATAGCATATATTGTGAGATGTATTTTTCTTTGCCGTCTAGCTTAATATCTGCACGTATACCCCTAACAGCCTGTATAATAACATTAAAAGGCACTGGATTACACTCACGTCGTAGGACTGAATATTTCGGAATCACAATAGTGAGATCCTCCCTTCGTTCTACCCCGCGCTAGTACATCAGTTTTATCTAGTAGAAGAGCTTACCTCCACACCATGGACAAGACAGGGTTCGAAACCCAAACGGACTAGCCGCCACAACTCAAGGCACGGAGAACATCAGCCGCTGCTGGCTATCAGGCAAGTCAAGTCCCTCACCTCTGTCCGTAGCTCGACAAGCGAGCGGCGAACGGGAGGGAGGGGAGGAAGGCCAGCCCAATTGGCTGGAAAAGCGGGGAAGGCACGTTGCCATAGCAGCGCGGCGGCAGGATGAAGGGAGAAAATCAACCTTTAGAAATACGTCGAAAGAAGTTAAATATTAACCCATAAAAGGCCGAACATAGCTATTAATAGTAATGAAAAATGAAAAACCTACAACCTGTTTTCCAGTCATTGACCGGGTCAGGGATGTAATGAATTAATTATATATAGGCTATTTTTACGATGGGGTCGCCACTCCCAAAGTGATGTATATTAATGACTGATAGATGCGACGAAATGAGAATGGAGAGTGTTGCTGGAATGAAAGATGACAGGGAAAACCGGAGTACCCGGAGAAAAACCTGTCCCGCCTCCGCTTTGTCCAGCACAAATCTCACATGGAACGACCGGGATTTGAACCACGGTATCCAGCGGTGAGAGGCCGACGCGCTGCCGTCTGAGCCACGGAGGCTTCCTATTAATAGTAATAATAATAATAAATGGAAAAAACGTCAATCTTAAAGGCGCAACCAGGCAGCCAACAAAGCCCAAAGGGGGCAGGAGAATTGCCTAAAACATACGGCACATTAATGTAGGTTATTTATTATCATTATGTGTGAAACGGAACGCAATTTAAAGTATTCCAAAAATTACAGTACCTACGAAAAGGAGCAGTCGGTCCCGTTGAACAGCTAAGCAGCCGGCAAGCGCGGGGTGAAGGGGAACGTGCGGTGGCGAACCAATTGGAGCGGGGAGGGGAGGAGGTGCAGAGGCGTGTCTCCAGATACGCAGTGTGCCAGCTTAGCATTGGCCAGCAGGTATTCATCGCTGATCACGCGGAATTTGAAATGTCGCAACTTTTAGGCGTCGTAGTTAACGCCCTAATGAATTTTGGCACCCAAAATTGATGCCGACATCGTTTTTACGTGTACCTCAATGTGTTTTCCAAGTTTCATCGCGATCGGCGACTTACCCATTGCCGATGTTTCCTTGTAAGTGATACATGTGCTGCGGGTCAGTATTTCTCCCCTCAACATTGCAAGTATGACTAATGGGTAGTAAAAGCCGAATTTTGAAACGAATACGTCTATTTCATAATAATCGCACCTGCGAAAGCTTTGTTAGTGTATCGGCTAACACTCATGTAATATATTAAATTTCAGAAACAAATAAACGTAAGATGAACTATCATGTTGTTGAGTAGGCCTGCTATCTACTTAGTGTATGTGTCCTCTTAGAACAGTACTCTTTAACCTAGAGGTGACTAGCGAGAACCTTTTCAAGGAGCAAAGATGAGCACAATGTACACGACAGATGACTAATCGCCAGAATTCATGGACATACAGTTCTAGTAAAATGTATGTACTAAAATGTCCACGAATTAAAGGTTTTCCTGTCCATCAGACTTAGGTGTGGTTCACGGTTCTGTCACGAATTTGTGAACTTTACTAAACTGAAATGAGGTGCATATCCTAAAAGCGCGCTTTTCCACTCCTTTAGGGGTATGTTTGAATTGTATTTCATCGTTGCACCTAGATAAACGGCTATGTAATAACATTTCATTATAGAACTTTCACCAGAAAGTTTCTGTCATCTAGGGTTCAATATTGCATGATCTATATCATAGAATTTTCATTCGAAGTGATATATGTGCTGCGGGTCAGTATTTTTTCCCTCAACATTGTCACATGACGGTATTTTGAAGCCCAAGCGCGATATAACATATTGGCCACAACCACTTTACTCCCAATTCAAACGTCAGTTGTAAAACCATATCAATATAGTGCAACCATACCACACATGCAATTGCCCCATAGAACCATACGATAGCATCATTGTCCCCAAAATTTCGGGCTACCGCCATATAACACCAGACGGCAAGGCGTTCGATGGTATAGGACATTTTAAGTCTAGAGTCAAATGCCACCTCATCTAGAAAGCGAAGAAAAATAAACTTCAAAGTGATGGGTAAGCAAAAGCTCTTTCTACCGTGCAAGGATCAACTGCATTCCTCCATTCCACAGAATCGAACGCACCGTGGCTCTGGGAGGCCGTTGGTTGATTCTATGGAACGGAGAATGCAGTTGATCCTTGCACGGTCGAAAGAGCTTTTGCTTACCATCACTTTGAAGTTTATTTTTCTTCGCTATACCTATACCATCGAACGCCTTGGCGTATGGTGCTATATGGTGGTAGCCCGAAATTTTGGGGACAACGATGCTGTCGTATGGTTCTATGGGGCATTGGCGTGTGTGGTACGGTTGCAATAAATTAAAAGAAAGTATAATTATTTCTAGGATATAATCCCAATTTCTGACGATACAGCAACTCATTTATTCTATTCACTATACATTAAATCCTCAAAATGTGATTATATATTTTGCATACATGAACATATTTGTTTATGAATGTTCACACAATTCACAGTTTCAAACTCCCCTGTGCGTATATAGTAACTAACTCCCACTCATTTAGGTGTATGTATGAATTATGGATATTATCCACTAATTCTTTTCACACGGAAGGCTGCTTATCAAACTCTCTCAAGTCCATCATACTGTAAATGGAAAAAATGTAATATAAAACTAAAATCGAAGAGAACGCATTGATATAAATGCAATTTAGCCCAGGTTTCGGCATTGGGGATGATTTGTTGCTCCATCGCTTTCATTCCTATCGTATCATATTGGGCACAATGATTCTCTCCACATTTTCTCTGATGGCCTGAGGTAACAAGTGATTTGGCTGTGGTCCATAATATCAGCCTACGGCATTACATTCCCTGGCCGTCATACTTTAGTCCAGTTCTCAGGTATCAATATTATGAGATCTAGATTTCCTGAAAGTTGAACTTTAAGACAAATAGAAAATGCGTCGTAGTTACATTCAACAGTATAATCAATTTGTTAGCAATTAATACTCTACATTTCTTCTAAGGACTGACGAGCATGTATGCCACAGCATCTTGCAGCTGGTATTCCGTTCAGCGTGGCGAGGCTAACGGGGTTAACCGAGCTTAACAGCGCTGTGTTATCGGACCTAAGGCGTTAACTCCGTTCAGATGTGTGGTTCCGCAAAGTTTTGGTGATGGAGGCGCTTGGGGCTATCACGTGCTAAGAGTTCAAGTGCTCTGTCGAGCTTATTTATTAGACTAAACTCAGGCGGGTCAGGAAATTAGTAATGGTTGAGTGGCTAAAAGATCGCATGAATAATATCGTCAATAATCAAGGGCGCATAAACATCAAGAAAGAATTTCACTTCGGTTCAAAATAATTGAATGTAGTAAAACTTCCACTTGTTCCAGAATATGTTCACATTGGAAGGATTGTGTAATAAATTGATGCTGTGAAATAAACAGATATTTAAACTCAATTCCATATTCTATATTGGAGAGGGAAAGGTGAATTAGAGATTAGCTCTAAGATTAAAAAATACGTATAAAGCACCTCATTTGTGAAAATAATGTAATATTCTTGTATTATTTCCTTCATTCTATATTTATTTTGTTGAATAAGCAACTCTACACGGCGTGTGTGGTAAAGTACAGTACACGTACAGCATACTCTGCCTGTCATTATACGGTACTAACAGGAGTCAGAACAATAGTTCTTCTGTATCCCCTTTAATACTTCCGACGAAAAGTAGCAAAACTGCTAATTTGTCATCCGTGGAATCGTCAGACTGAAATGCAAGATTTTTTTTTTTTTTTTTGCTAGTTGCTTTACGTCGCACCGACACAGATAGGTCTTATGGCGACGATGGGACAGGAAAGGGCTAGGAGTGGGAAGGAAGCGGCCGTGGCCTTAATTAAGGTACAGCCCCAGCATTTGCCTGGTGTGAAAATGGGAAACCACGGAAAACCATTTTCAGGGCTGCCGACAGTGGGGTTCGAACCTACTATCTCCCGAATACTGGATACTGGCCGCACTTAAGCGACTGCAGCTATCGAGCTCGGTGGTGTGAAAGTTGGAAAACATAGGAAACATACTTCAGAGCTGCTGATAGTGGTGGGATTTGAACTCATATCCTGAATGAAAATTAACAGCTGCACAGCCTGAACCACGCAGCCAACTAACTCGGAACCGGAATTGTAATGTTAAGGAAGATTTTCATATACCGCTTCCAGAATGATGAGGAATATCTTATTCCGTAAATAC
Source organism: Anabrus simplex (assembly GCF_040414725.1). Lineage (NCBI taxonomy): Eukaryota > Metazoa > Arthropoda > Insecta > Orthoptera > Tettigoniidae > Anabrus > Anabrus simplex. Next base: position 1,160,345,277 of record NC_090265.1, on the reverse strand, counting down.
GAGACGGTAACACTTCTCAAGTCAGTACACAAATAAAGCAAACACATGGTAAATCGAGAAATCCATGACGAGTTTAAACATCGATTTTTTTACTTTTGTTAGCAAGTTTAGGATTGCAGATCATGATGCAGTGGTAGTGATATAGTGTAAAAAGTTGTTTCAAGTGATTATGAATGAAAATCTTCAGCCTGTTTCCAGTCATTCCACCGGATCAAGAATGGAATGAATGAAGCACCATCTTGCGGCGAGAATACGGACTGTACCTGCTACCGAAGCCTGACGCACTCCTCTGTGACAATGATTAATGACTGCCAGGTGAAATTAAGTTATATTGGAGAGTGTTGATGGAATGAAAGATGGCAGGGAAAACCGGAGTACCAGGAAAAATCCTGTGCCACCTTCGAATTGTCCAGCACAAATCTCACATGTAGTGACGGGGACTTAAAACCATGGAACCCAGCGGTGAGACGCCGGTGCACTACCGCCTGAGCCACGGAGGGTAGTGATGTTTAACATAAAACTTCCGGGCTGATATACCGTAGTCGAATTGTATTTCGAGCATATCGTCATTGCCGGGACAAAACCTCCTGTGTGATAATATTTTTGGAGATATACTGACCCGCAGCACATACATTACGAAGAGCGAGAATGCCTTGACATTATTCACACAATATTGCACCTTAGATGACAGAACCTTACCGGCCATAGTTCGAAGCTAAAATATGTCACATAGGAGTTTTTGTCCCGGCAGCGACGATATATTTAGCGCTATAGCTGCTCACTTAATGACCAGATGTGTTTGTATAAAGCAGTACATTTAGTAGATTTTGTTCGTGACGCTTAGCTAACTTGTTCCAGTAAGTAATCCCAGACACCAGTAACATATGACACAAAGCCTTAGACCGTGTCCTACCGAGATAACTGCTCGCCAAAAAGCCCGTAAATATCATATACTTTCCTTGCTAATGGTTTAGTGCCGCACTGACAGTATATACGATGTTTGGTGAAGTAAAAATGATAAATGAGGAAGAAGTGCCCGTGTTCATAATTAAGGTACAAGCCTGACATTTCCGTGGCGTGAGTGGTAAATCATGTCAAATCATCTTCAGGTCTTCTTTGGTGGGTTTCCAGAACACCATCTCCCTCATGAAAGCTTACAGCTACTCAAACCACGCAGCGAAATCCCTCGGTAGATATCTGTGAAGCAGTGATCTAAGGGGATGTCAGCGCCTGGATAGGTTCTCATAGATTTCATGGTGGTGTTGAATCTCTGAACGATGATAATGTACCCGATTTGATTCCTTACCACATGTTCCTGGTATCCGGTGTCTGATGCCAAGAAGTGAGATGATGAGTCTCATTCATAATGTTCTCCAGTGTCCCTTGGTACACTTTTAGATGGTCAAGGTTCCTATTTCAAGACTTTTATGAGCATCCATTGACTGACCGGCAGATGTTTAGCACCCAACGTGGTATTGCCAGCAATACAGCCTACTCCAATAACGAAGTGTGGTGGCCGGAAATGGAATATTAATAAAATATTAAAAAGAAATGAGAAGTCGATGCATTCACTTTAATGTAAGAGTCAGGCAAGCTACCTACCCCACGGTCACACGTTGAAAACAGTGATGGGACATCCGATTCATTTTACTGAATCGATTCATTTGATTCCGTTCACGTTACTGAATCGATACAGCGATCCGATTCACGGCACATTAGTCACCGCTCCTACTGCATCTGTGTATTATGTGCTGGTAAGACAGCAGAATCAGTATTCAGACTGCCATCTGGTCTTCATACTATGAACTCCTTTCTTAGAATAAAATTCTAGTCACTCTAATACATCGAAGGTTTCCGGCGATGCAGTGTGGGAAAGGTTAGGATTAGGAAGGTAGCAGCCATGGCCTGAATTAAGGTACAGTTCCAGCATTTCCTGGAGTGAAAATGGGGAAACTACGGAAAACCATCTTAACGGCTGCCGACGGTGGGATTCGAACCCACCATCCCCCGAATGCAAGCGCACGACAACTCGCTCAGTCATTTTTGAAAATATGTATTTTTCTATCAGCTGAGGATTTTTTTAAATCGTCATATTTTGTATAGGCTACGCGAGATGTACAGTAGCCCGCTGGTTTTCTGATTCAACATACTGTTGGTTTAGTTATTGCGTCTGTCCACATATGATTGAAGTCTTGTGCAACGATGTGACATATGAACTGAGAGAATACTGAGCCGTTCTCCCCAATATAAAACAGGTAATTTTGAGTGGTCATGAGCATGACTCATAGTCATAGGGCAGGCTAGAGTCAAGTTTAATTGTCAAATGTCAACTAAGTTATAATACTAAGATTCATTAAACTAATAAAAAACTAATAGCCTACCTACTTACTAGCTACTTCAGAATTTTGTTTTGACTACCTTTTTAAAACTGCAAATAAATCCATCTATTATTTAAACCTCCCTGTAAGAAGAGGACAGTGAATGCTAATGGGTATTATTTTGAATGAGCTGAGCTCGAGAGTCTATTATAGCATATGATTCTTTCAGTGTAGCATGGCTCACTGTATGTCTCGTTCCAGCGGAAGCTCGGCTCTCCGCCAGTATCCAGTGAGCCGATAAGGAGCCGTGTGTATCTTGTATCTCACTGAGCCGCGCTCGTTCATGATTCTTTCGATGTGCCATGATTCACTGTCTCACTGCAGCGGAAGCTCGGCTCTAGACCGGGACCGCTATCTCACCGTCAGATAGCTCTTCAATTCTAATCACGTAGGCTGAGTGGACCTCTAACCAGCCGTCAGGTCCAGGTAATAATCCCTGATGTGGCCGGGAATCGAACCCGGGGCCTCCGGGTAAGAGGCAGGCACGCTACCCCCACACCACGGGGCAGGCGAAGTATGAATATGGATTGCTTACATTTTTTGTTCCTACATAACTCCAAAAATCATTAATCCATAGCTGTAGGATCAACAATATTACGTGCCACACGATGAGGGGCGTCAATGTATAAATTTCTCCGAGTTTCAACCCTGGAGCCAGCTACATAAAATTGATCATGGGAGGAACACGGAGTTTCCAAATTAATCCCTGCTACTTTCAGCGATTGGCCTCTTAAGCCTTATTTACAGTCATCGCGAAAGCTTAGTTACCCTGTTGGAGAACAATATCATAACCAGTACCAGTTTCTAATACTAAGCACATAGTTATTGTGTTTACGGCACAGAAGCCGACGACCTAGATGTTAGGCCCCTTTAAACAACAATCATCATCATCATCATGTTTACGGCACACTTTAGTGTTAGTACAGTAGTGTAGTGGTTAGCGTGATTAACTACCACCCATGGAGACCCGGGTTAGATTCCCGGCTCTGCCACGAAATTTGAAAGCGGTACGAGGGCTGGAACGGAGTCCACTCAGCCTATGGAGGCCAACTGAGTAGAGGTTGGTTTGATTCCCACCTGCGGCATCCTCCAAGTAGTTTTCCGTGGTATCCCACTTCTCCTCCAGGCTAATGCCGGGGTGGTACCTAACTATAGGTCACGGCCGCTTCCCTCCCTCTTCCTTGCCTGTCCATCTCCTCAGAAGGCCCCTGTTCAGCACAGCAGGTGAGGCCGCCTGGGCAAGGTACTGGTCCTCCTTCCCTGTTTTATCTCCCCGATCGGAAGCCTCACGTTCCAGGACACTGATCTTGAGGTGGTAGATGTGGGATCCCTGTCTGAGTCCGAGAAAAACTCCGTCCTGGATGGTAAACAGATTAATAAAGAAGTTGGTATAAATAGAAGATCACAATATTTTGAAACTAAAAGAAGAGTAATTTCATGGACCTTGATAAATATTATTACTGAAGCATGAAAAGAGTTACATACATCACACACGACTTAAGTTACTAGGACACTGCACTTTATCGCGTCTTTTGCTACGTGTTTCGTAACATATACACTGTGTAGCTCCAGTAAACGTCTCTGCTTTAGTTTTGTTAAGGGAAGCCTTGGGTGAAATTTTGCAATTTTTTTACCAAAAATTTAATTTTCAACTTTAGCCTTTAAATATCCCCCAATTCTTCTCCTTTCATATCCCATCATCAGTTTTTCCTTAACGCCCTATTCAAAGCTCTAAATGCTGGATTTAGAGGATAGTGGTACGCCGGATATAGAGCAAGCCCACTCCCTTTTCTTTCATGCTATTAGCCAAAATTGGCTTCAAAATTCTTTCGAACTACCATTTCAATAATTTTTCTGCAGTATATTTACCTTGCAGTAGGCGTACGCCATGCGTAAATGGAAAAAGACATCTGAGGGAGTAATTTATAGCCCAGGGCAGTTTTAAATTAAGTATGTTTCTTAAAACTTCCAATTGCTTTTATCTACCCTACAAATTTTTCAGCTCTTTGCCATGCAGAAAATGCTCATTGCGACAGAATTCTTGTCGGATTAAACTGACTATTTTAGAGAAGGTTTGAATATGTACAGGAATTAAAAGTATTTTTGCATTGCATTACCAGTTGAATATTACCTTCATATTTTTACTCCTGAAATAGCACAAAAATAGACTTTTGCCTATTCAATGAATACTGAAAAAGTGAAAAAATAGATTTCCAATAGTTTATACCTGACTGCAAAACCCGGAGTTTTTCTCAAATACATGATTATTTTTGGCAAGTCTGCCAAATTACATCGCCCCCCCCCCCCAAAAAAAACGAGAACTGTGCCGCAATGACATTTCCCATGCAACATATAATCATTATTTGTCAATAACGTTCCTAGCAATTAACTTATCAACTCCACATTTTGTGCGGGGCTACGCCTTATTAAAATGTGCTTATGTTTTAAAAATTTGCTTTTAATAAGTGGTAAATAGAAGGACTTCAAAATGTCAGTCACGACTCCTCTTAATCGATTCTCGAAATGACGACATGCAAGAATGAATAGAACGTAGTCATAATTTCATAATTACTTGTAGTATTTATCCTGGTGTCATGTTTCTTTTTTTGTTTCTGTGAAACGAAGATTTTTCAATCGCTGTAATGTGATGTAAGTTATATCAATACTGTGTTACGTACGATGTATCTCTTATTGTGTGTGAATGGGAAACTACCCAACCCCACCTCCTCAACCAAAGTAGACATTTTAGCATAATTCCACCAACCGTCAGTTTTGTATGACACTACAAAATCATAATCGTTTGAGGCTAAAACAAGAGTACCAGACATAATACTCGACATTCTTTGTATCAGCCTGCACATCGAAAGGTAACTAAGGACACGTGAAGTGTGTCCAATAAATTAGACCTTGTTGTGTATATTTTGATGTTTTAATAATATTTACAAATTATTCCATAAATTTACCCTTGTTTCAACTTAAAATCTTAGTGGTATCCTGTTTAAGACACGCAGAAGTATCACACTTCACTAACAATAATGTGTGCCATAACAGTTATTACTTCCTCTCATAATGAAGTTGAGGTGAAAGATTCAGACCGGGTAGATCATGGACGACTACTGGAGAAAAATGAGTGTTATTGGGCTAGAAAAATGAGTGACTGAATGGGTGGCTAAATTTCTAGAAAAGAGAAATCAGAGAATTAGATTAGGCAAAGCTTTGCTTGACCCTGTAATAATTAAGAGGGGAATTCCTCAAGGGAGTATTATTGGACCTTTATGTTTTCTTATATATATCAATGATATGTGTAAAGAAGTGGAATCAGAGATTAGGCTGTTTGCAGATGATGTTATTTTGTACAGAGTAATAAATAAGTTACAAGATTGTGAGCGGCTGCAGGGTGACCTGGATAGTGTTCTTAGATGGACGGTGGGCGATGGTATGATGATAAACGGGGTTAAAGTCAGGTTGTGAGTTTAACAAATAGAAAATTCCTCTGAGTTTTAATTACTGCGTTGATGGTTGGAAGTTCCTTTTGGGGATCATGTAAGTACCTAGGTGTTAATATAAGAAAAGACCTTCATTGGGGTAATCACATAAATATGATTGTTAATAAAGGGTACAGATCTCTGCACATGATTATGAGGGTATTTAGGGGTTGTAGTAAGGAGGTAAAGGAGGGGCATATAATTCTCTGGTAAGACACCAACATTACTAGAGTTTGGCTCCAGTGTATGGGACCCTCACCAGGATTACTTGATTCAAGAACTGGAAAACATCCAAAGAAAAGCAGCTCGATTTGTTCTGGGTGATTTCCGACAAATGAGTAGCGTTACAAAAATGTTGCAAAGTTTGGGCTGGGAAGACTTGAGAGTAAGGCGACGAGCTGCTCGATTAAGTGGTATGTTCCGAGCTGTCAATGGAGAGATGGCGTGGGAGTGCTTCAGTAGACGAAGAAGTTTGAGTGGTGTCTTTAAAAGTAGGAAAGATCACAATATGAAGATAAAGTTGGAATTCAAGAGGACAAATTTGGGCAAATATTCGTTTATAGGAAGGGGAGTTAAGGATTGGAATAACTTACCAAGGGAAATGTTCAATAATTTTCCAATTTCTTTGCGATCATTTAAGAAAAGTCTAGGAAAACAACAGATATGGAATCTGCCACCTGAGCGACTGCCCTGAATGCAGATCAGTAGTGATTGATTGATTGATTGATTGATTGATTGATTGATTGATTGATTGATTGATCGATCGATTGATTGATTGATTGATTGATTGATTGATTGATTGATTGATTGATTGATTGATTGATTGATTGATTGATTGATTGATTGATTGATTGATTGATTGATTGATTGATTGATTGATTGATTGATTGATTGATTGATTGATTGATTGATTGATTGATTGATATTCCACTTGCTGCAGTGTACGACTAAAACGGAGTCTCTCTAGGTAGGAATAAACAGAAGCAAGGAATGCATCGTCTTAGAATTCAGAAACGAAAAGGAATGTTTGGTTACATATGTTTCAACCAAGTCACCCACACCTGAAAGCAAGCATCCCATACTCATTCATACAATCGACGTTAATTTTCCAATAAATGCATTTCTAGATTGTATCATGGAGGAAAGTACGGTTGTGACGTACCGGTAATCTCTCACAGCAGGCCTTGAAGACTTAAAGAAGCTGATGTTGAGGAAGTCTAGAGGTGGGACCACAAGGTAAGCAGTTGTTAAAGTTAGTCCCGAAATTTCTTGGCCAGTGCTTCTTACATAGCTAGAGAGAAAGGTGAATAGGACACCTTGAGCTGACGTTGCCTTGGTTACGGGTGGCCATTTCATAATCAGTTTCCAAGAATGGGGAGTTTTTTGGGAACATCTCTGGACCTCATGATTTTAGGGCCTTAAACTGTTGCTTTACCTTGTATTGTTTCTGGCAGTGAGGGGCGTAAAATGGTTGTTTGATTGTTTTGTGTCCCCTTGCAATATGGAGTTAAAATTTGAATTTGACAATATAACTAACTCTATGACCCGTCCGATTGCCTCGTGTGCCATGGTGTAAATTTTCATACTGATAAGTTTAGGCGTCTTGATTTATACAACGAACAAACTTTTAATTTTGTATATTATTGTTATTATTATTATTATTATTATTATTATTATTATTATTATTATTATTATTATTATTATTATTATCGCTGTGCGCTTGGTGATTGTGAATAGCACACAGTACGGTTCGGGATTACTGTAATGATTTTTTGAGTACAATCTGAAGTTTGCTTCAAGAACACACACTGAAATACCTCGTAAAATCTATTTCGCTCGGTTTTTGAACGATAAATAGTGAGAGATAGTGAGAGAAATATCGATACTTTTCCTCTCTATGTCTGCCAGCTCGGACGTTGGCCGAATTCCACCAATGGTGCGGAACAATTTCGTTAAAAGCTATCGTAATCCTCGGAAGTACTGTACCAGCGGCTCTTCCCAACGTAAACAGTGTTGGCTGGCAGAACTCTGAAATATTTACATTGCCATGTTTTCAAAGTGAATAAAGCAGAAAGTATTTTATTGAAGAGAAAGCTGTTACTCTTGAATGTTTATATCCTCCAGGGAAATGTAGGAAGTTTTCTTCAATAGAACCGCCAATATCCATTGGTGAAACTGGATACAATGTTGCAACTCATTTTAATTGATGTTTTGATGTAAAGTATGTCCATCAATTCAGTATATTACTGGATCTCCGGTATCCATCCGTACGTTCTTTAAAGGTGTATGTCAGGTTCACTTCAATCATTTCAAAAATAAAAACTAACAAAACTAAAGACTGATTTGTTAATTTTTTACGTCCCACTAATTACTTTCACGGTTTCCGGGGAGGCGGAGGTAACGGAATTTTGTCCCGCAGGAGTTCTTTAACGTTGCAATAAATTTAGCAACATGAGGCTGACGCATTTGAGCACCTTCAAATACCACCGGACTGAGCCAGGATCGAAGCTTCCAACTTGAGGCTCATAAGGCCAGCTCTCTATCGTCCGAGCTATTCAGCCCGGTCTGAGGAAGTTACAAATAGTCTACACAAACAGATTTCAAGGCAAACTGATTCAATAGTGAGTGGCGCACGCTACCACCATTTTGTGATGAAGTCGGAACTTTGAGAGTGCTGTGAAACTGCAGGGGAATAACTGACATGTTATGACTTTTCCTCAGTTTTCCAACTCCTGGTACTGATTATCAGTATAGGCCTTGGGTATGCGAATTTTCCCAGTTTTGTGGTTGTTAGAAGATCCCGTTCAACAAAGCCACTCTCATTAGCACCTATTAATTGGTTTTTCGAGGTTTCCTTTGAATACGAAACATTTTCTTGCGAAACGACACTTAGAATACTTCCATTCACACATCTATGAGTTTGTCATCCATTTTGGTTTTAGGTTTAAAAGTTCAGTAAGGCTTCTATCAGATTTTAAAGCATTCTATGTGGTAAAATAATTAATTATAAAGTATACTGAATCTTCTGGTATGGATTAGAGCAAGTTTATTACTTTCATGAGTGTGATATTTGACGTTTACAAAATTTAAGTGACAGATACAACTCTTTATGCAGCCAGTCCTGTGATGAACGGTACGAAACTGTCGCTAATGGGGTCCGTTGATTTATGCCTAATTGCATTGCGTTTGGCAGACTGACAGAGTGAGCAAAGCAGCATGAAGCTGCATTACCCCTCACTTCCCCAGAGACACTGAGCTGTACCATATGACAGTAAATTACTGAGCTGATAGAATTCAACTATCTATCCTCAATGTTTCCTTCTCCTAATATCTAACGAAACTGATCGAACAATTATCAAGTTTTACTTAACCTTGAGATAATGGTCACCATCGCCATCACAGGTCCAATGAATGCTGCCTGAAGGTAGCACCCAGCCTACGAGATCATTACTCCTGGTCTTCCCTTATGCTGATTTTTCATCTAGGAACTTTAAATATGGACCGTCAAAGAGAAATGTACCTAATATCTTTACATGTATTATTACATAATTGCATATTTTAAGTAAAATGTCGCAATGTGGCAACCTGCTAAATATGTTTACAACTGTTTTACATGAACATGTTCCTAGTAATATGTTTTTATAATGGTAGAAGTTCAGTGTGAGAAGTAATTAGACGCAGGGCCTCTCAGGGTGCATGCGCCTAGTGCATGTACTGTGCACGGTGCAAAAGACGACTTCGCTTGGTTGACCAGAGTGCAGACCCCCACTCCTCGATTTGGAGTAATAGCGCGGTCTCTCTCTTTCCCCACGCCTGTCTCGCTCTTCCTTACTTGCTACGTAGCGCTCCAAATCCTACCTGAGTTGAGCCGAGCTTAGCCGAGTAGCCCAGAGACGAAACGTTGGAACGAGCCGAGCCGAGCGGGACCGATGCACTGTGCACAGGAGCTCTGCGCCGCTGTTTATACGCATGAGATTTTGGGTGTTTGAGAGGCCCTGATACTAGAGTATCGTGAAGTTGCTCTTTCTGCATTATCTCAACTCATAATTTAAAAAACTCACTTTCGCTCCGTGTAACTAACTAATATGGTGTGTTACAATGTATTTGCGAACGGCAGATGTTGCAAATATTCATCGTTACTCTTATTGGATGACACTGTCTTGATCCATGTCTATTCAAAATATTCGTTTCTCTCTTAACTTATTTAGTAAATGTAGTATTCATGTTCACGGGCAGATGTACATCTGTATTACCACTTCGGCAATGATATATTATTAAATACACAATCATTTGCGGTAAGGTACAGCTACCACATTAAATAATCATTACAGAATTCGTGGTGGAATGGAGGGTGTTGCAGATGATGTATAATACGCTTAGCTTAATTTCATGGGTCCCCAAACAGGAATGTACTAAGCTGTAAAGAAGAGTAGAGAAAATGAACAACCACACAATTGCGAGATAGAACATATTTTAACTGGGACATAAATATATACCGGTTTCCTTGTAATCTACTAGAATTTGCGGAATGGTCACCGATTTCACCTTGAAATAATAATCACTATCACCTTCATCATTGATGGGATGAAATTATGGCAGAATAACTCCAATATTCTTCTTCCTTTCTTAATCTGTTTACCCTCCACGGTCGTTTTTTCCGTCGGACTCAGCTAGGGATCCCACCTCTACCGCCTCAAGGGCAGTGTCCTGGAGCGTGAGACATTGGATCGGGGATACAACTGGGGAGTATGACCAGTACCTCGCCCAGGCGGCCTCAGCTGCTATGCTGATCAGAAGCCTTGCGGGGGATGGGAAGATTGGAAGGTATAGACAAGGAAGAGAGAATGAAGCGGCCGTGGCCTTAAGTTAGGTTCCATCCCGGCATTTTCTAGGAGGAGAAGTGGGAAACCACGGAAAACCACTTCCAGGATGCCTGAGGTGGGAATCGAACCCACCTCCACTCAGTTGAGCTTTCGGGGCTAAATGGATCCCGTTCCAGCCCTCGTAACACTTTTAGAATTTCGTGGCAGAGCCAGGAATCGAACCCGGGCCTCCGGGGATGGCAGCTAATCACACTAACCACTACACCACAGAGGCGGACTCAAATATTCATTAGTAATGTTATTGATTTTACGTCCCACTATGTAATTTTCGGTTTTCTGGAGACATCAAGGCATCAGAATATTTATCCTATGGGAATTCCCTCCAGTGTCGGTAAATCCATCAACTGAGGCTGGCGTATTTGTTCATTTTGAAGTACCATAGGACTGAGCTGGGTTCAATCCGGAAAATTAGGCTGAAGTTGAGGTTCTAACTTTCTCCCTCCAGGATATGAGACGGTAAGTTCAAGCATCAATTAGTCGCCAATAACGTGTTCACTATTATTTAATAACTCGAGTTGCACACTTCCTAGTAAAAGGTTAATGTTAATCGAATGTATTACCGAGGGAGTCAGCATGCCAGTTTGTATGGCGTATCTGTCAGTGTGAATTCGGCAGATAATGCGTTCGAATCTCTCTGTCCGCAGCTCTGAAGTTAGTTCTCCATTTCGTTCCCACTTTACAGCAAGTAAATTTTGGGGCTGTACCTTAACTAAGGCCAAAATCCGCTCCTAGCCTTAATCCTCTCCTACCCTATCGTCTCCGTAAGACCTATCTGATTCCGTACGGCGTAAAGCAAGAAGCAAACCAGGAATCTGATATGCCGGGTGGTACAGCTGCCCGTATAGTTTCTTGAAGACATGCTATCTGTTACGAATGAAATATCCTTTAGTCGTATCCTATGCAAAAACATACAGCAATTTTATGTACAGTTAGCCCGATATTGGCTTCCGCACAGAATGCTAAGACCGTACATGGAGCAGTAAGGAAGGCCCATCTTAAAAACACTGTACCCTTTTATGTAAAGTGGATTCCATTCTTTAATCCTTTTTACGAAATGTTACTGTACTGTGCAAACCATTTTCACCGATATAGCTGCCGATAGATAATTGCTTACCTGATTGGTCCAACGAGCCATTTTCTGTCGATAGAAAAGGGCGATCAAGTTATCATAGAAAACGTGATAAGTTAGGGCCAATTACAGACATGTCTTTTTTACCGCCATTTTGTACAGTTTCAACACGTCGAAATTGATAGAAGCATGTTTTCCACAACATTTTATAATCTATGGCACGCAAATACTGTACATTAGATGTGATAGCTTACGCCATGTTATTATTACCGCTACAGCGTTCAATAAAGGCTTGAAACTGGGCCTTAAGGCTCTAACACACCAGCAATTGTTCGAAGCGAGAAATTTCGCTCTCCTTCGCTCTCATTGTGAATACACAGCTATAATGCTTGAACATGCACGTTTCAAGTATCTGCTTGGATTTATACCTCGTGAATACATATCTGGTCCGCCTCTGTGGTGTAGTGGTTAGCGTGATTAGCTGCCCCCCCCCCCCGAGGCCCGGGTTCGATTCCCGGCTCTGCCACGAAATTTGAAAAGTGCTACGAGGGCTGGAACGGGGCCAACTCAGCCTCGGGAGGTCAACTGAGTAGAGGTGAGTTCGATTCCCACCTCAGCCATCCTGGAAGTGGTTTTCCGTGGTTTCCCGCTTCTCCTGCAGGAAAATGCCGGGATGGTACCTACCTTAAGGCCACGGCCGCTTCCTTCCCTCTTCCTTGTCTATACCTTCCAATCTTCCCATCCCTCACCAAGGCTCCTAGCTGCCTCTGTGGATCAGCGGTAGAGTGTCGGCCTCCGGATCCCAAGGTAGCGGGTTCAAACCCGGCAGAAGTAGTCGGATTTTTGAAGGGCGGAAAAAAGTCCATTCGACACTCCATGTCGTACGATGTCGGCATGTAAAAGATCTCTGGTGACACATTTGGTGTTTACCCGACAAAATTAATTAAAATCTCAGCCATAGACGCCCGAGAGAGTTACGGTTTACTCGGTCTGCCATCTAGTGGGGGCCTGGAGTAAAACGGAACGTCAAAATTGACGAGCAGACAGCCAGATGGCGTCAAATTGAAATGTCTGCACACGGTAGCTGAGGCCATACGATTATTATTATTATTATTATTATTACCAAGGCTCCTGTTCAGCATAGCAGATGAAGCCGCCTGGGCGAGGTAATGGTCATTCTCCCCAGTTGTGTCCCCGACCCAGAGTCTGAAGCTCCAGGACACTGCCCTTGAGGCGGTAGAGGTGGGAGCCCTCGCTGAATCCGAGGAAAAAACCAACCCTGTAGGGTTAACAGATTAAGAAAGGAGAAATACATACCCGGATACTCGGTGCAAAGAGGGTTCAAACGGTTTTCTTTCGTTTATGCCTTTCTATTTTTTATTTTTTACTCGGCAGATTATCCTTTACCAAGACTTGACTTGTTTCTCCTGTTTCCTTTTTACAATTTGCTTTACGTCGCAGCGACACAGATAGGTCTTACGGCGACGATGAGGTAGGAAAGGGCTAGGAGCTGGAGGGAAGTGACCATAGTCTTAGTTAAGGTACAGCCCCCTACCCAACATTTGCCTGATGTGAAAATTCGAAACCACGGAAAACAATCTTCAGGGCTTCCGACAGTGGGATTCGAACCCACTATCTCCCGAGTCAGAGCTGACAACTAAGAGCCCCAAAACACACTGTATTCACTCTGTACTTGACGTTTCTGAAGTGTCAGATACCTCTTTAAAAGGAAGTTAAAATAAATAGACGTAATAAATAAATTAATGTCGCCACGTTAGGACCGACTACGACAAACACTTTATGAATATCGCCGTCAACATCATACTGGACTAATTGAATCAAGCAATAGCTACATATGCTTCGCATTGGGAATAGTTGCAAATATCTGGTCTTAAGAGAGACATCTTTCTTCAGCACAGTGTGGTGTTTGGTACAAGATAAACCTGTCTGTACCTTACAAGTACGGAACTTGTAGCATTAAAAATATCAGTTTCGAAGCGATAGCCGAGATCATTCCATAAGTAAAGAATTACGAGACCTAATATTTTACAGTTCGGGTGGCTACATGGTATTAATGACAGCCATGGTGTGATTTTTCTAAGGATGCAGAGTTCGAATCCATTTGGTTCTTTTAAAATTTATTTTAAACTTATACTCCTTGATTCATTCGTAATTAAGGTTTAACTTTATTAAATCTTAAAAGTCATTGTTCACCTTTACAAAGAAAGCATAAAAAAAAGTATAACTTATGACTTTCATATGATAAGCGTCTACAACGAACGAAGCGCACTGCACTTATTATCAAGGTTATGACACACCTATTCAACCAAATAACAGCGCATCTTCGATTCGAAGAACGGCCGACAGCTGTCTGGATGTCAGACTGGACCTTGCAGGCTGGTTCCACCACAAATATTGCAGTGTGCAAGAATGTATTTGCTCCACCGTGCTCATATTTGCCTTAACGAAGAAGGTAGTCATTTTAAACATTCACTTCATAAAAATAGAATGTCTTTACCCAAACCCACTGCACCTCCATCGGTAATAGCTTACTTTACTACAAATAGCTCTTTTCTTCCTTTCTTTCTCCCCTAATCTAGGGTTGGTTTACCCCTCGGACTCAGCGAGGGATACCACCTTTACCACTTTAGAAGTAGTTTCCTGCGGCTTGGGACATTGGTTCGGGGATACAACTGGGGAGGAGGACCGGAATCTCGCCCAGGTGGCCTCACCTGCTATGCTGAACAGGGGCCTTGTCGGGGATGGGTAAATTGGAAGGGATAGGCAAAGAAGACGGAAGGAAATGGCCTGACTTTTAAGTTAGGTACCATCTCGAAATTTGCCTGAGGAAGAAGTGGGAAAACTAATACTACTTCGAGGATGGCTGAGGGGGAAATCGAACACTCTCTACTCAGTTGACCTCCCGATTGTGAGTGAGCTCCGTTCCAGTGCTCGTACTACTTTCCAAATTTCGTTGCTGAGCCGGGAATCGAACCCGACCCTCCGTGAATGACAGCTAATAATGCCAACCACTAGGCTACGCCACAGAGGTGGACATAACTCTTTTAAGAGCTACTTAAATCTTATTAGAGTACCTGCAGTATGAGAAATGGTCATGATTTAGATTTTCTTCATCAACGCAACTCAAAGGAAGATTAACAACGAAGTGAAAATATTTGTTCAATATCGAACTCGAACTCCGACTAACATGAATCAGATTCCTTCTCTAGCTTTAAGCACTCTCGACTACCACGAGTGCTCACCTAGCTTTGTAATATCAATACTACTTCTCATTCAGCCCGTCATACACAGTATTGTGTATACAGTATATACAGTATGTACAGTATTGTGACGGTTCTGTAGCATCATTATTGCTGATTTCTTGACATGAATAAACTAATTATAAAAAGCCAAATGAGACCAGATATTATTGCCAATATTTTTAGGTTACGCAATAATCTGTTGTTTGAAAAAAAAACTGAATGAATAAGCACAGGTTCGCCTCTGTAGTGTTGTGGTTAGTGTGATTAGCTGCCACCCCAGGAGGCCCGAGTTCGATTCTCGTCTCTGCCACGAAATTTGGAAAGTGGTACGAGGGCTGGAACGGGATCCACTCAGCCTCGGGAGGTCAACTGAGTAGAGGTGGGTTTTATTCCCACCTCAGCCATCCTGGAAGTGGTTTTCCGTTGTTTCCCACTTTTCCAGGCAAATGACGGGATGGTACCTAACTTAAGCCACGGCCGCTTCCTTCCCTCTTTCTTGCCTATCCCTTCCTATCTTCCCATCCCCCCGCAAGGGCACTGTTCTTCGTAGGAGGTTAGGCCGCCTGGGCGATATTCTGGTCATCCTCCCTAGTTGTATCCCCCGACCCAGAGTCTGAAGCTCCAGGACACTGCCCTTGAGGCGGTAGAAGTGGGATCCCCGCTGAGTCCGAGAGAAAAAGCAATCCTGGAGGTTAAACAGATAAAGTAGAAGAAGAAAAAGCGCAGCTGTACCACACAGTATATTCCCAAACATTGAGATTCTTGGTTTCTTGCTTGTTACCATCGCACAGGAATAGCTCTGTTTTCAACGTAAAGAGAACTGTGAGTCATGCGGGTTCAGTGTTGGTAACAACATGATGTTAACGCTATTCACCTTTACCGCACACTAATGAAATGGTAGGCTCATTAGTCTTTCTCTGCGCGCTGATAAATGAGACGAAAATTCAGTTCCTAATGAGGTGGTGTAGAGCAGAAGGAAGGAAGACCGAGAAATGAGTGCAGATGGTATAATAGAGAGTTCTATCTATTGACTGAATAAGGCATACTTGACTAGGTAATAATAAATCATTAACTTGTTGCTCTAGGGATTAGGCAGTACTTCGTCCGCTCGTGACGGCTGGCTACAGAGGGAGAAGAGAGCGCCATGTATTTGTATTGATTGAGGCGTAAGAAAACAGACGGGCAAATTTTAGAAATATGGAATATGACAGAATCTCTTACTTCAGCAACAGTAGAGAAGAGGCAGGCACTTGAGGCCGGTCGCACTGAAGGATGAACGATGAGAAGATAGTTGACAATGCGTAGTGTTAGTGTAGTGTAGAGAACGAAGTTCGGTGCAGGTAGAAAAGAACTGGTACGGTATGTCATGTCTTCACAATGTCCCACTGGTCGTCCAAAAATGCAGAAGTTGTTTTTTAAGATTTGGCATCGTGAGGACACTTGCGGAAGATGCCAATAATGATTCTTCAGACGAATAGGGGGTGGGGGTTGGGGTACTGACACAGAATGAAGACTTGGAGTTTTGATTGTCAAGTATGACCAGACCCCCTCTGTGGTGTAGTGGTTAGTGTGATTAGCTGCCACCCGCGGAGGCCCGGCTTCCATTCCCGGCGCTGCCACGAAATTGAAAAGTTGTACGAGGGCTGGAACAGGGTGCACTCAGCCTCAGGAGGTCATCTGAGTACAGGTGGGTTCGATTCCCACCTCAGCCATCCTGGAAGTGGCTTTCCGTGGTTTCCCACTTCTCCTCCAGGCAAATGCCGGGATGATATCTAACTTAAGGCCACAGCCGCTTCCTTCCCTCTTCCTTGTCTATCCCTTCCAATCTTCCCATACCCCTCCAAGGCCCCTGTTCAGCATAGCAGGTGAGGGCGCCTGGGCGAGGTACTGGTCGTTCTCCTAGTTGTATCCCCCGACCCAATGTCTCACGCTCCAGGATACTGCCCTTGAGGCGGTAGGGATCGGATCCCTCGCTGAGTCCGAGGAAAAAACCAACCCTGGAGGGAAAATAGATAAAGAAGAAATATGACGGGGACAAAACTTGAAAATAGAGAATAACGGCACAAGAAACTGTTCCAAGTTTATGTTTTTACGATAAAGGTATTCACTTCTTTCTGTCTTGTTGTTTTATTGTTTTTTTTTTATATTTAGAAAGAAATAGTTAAATTATGAGACAAGGATAAACATTAAGGTAAAGGTGGGGTGGGGATTGGATTAAGGTTTCTAACGTTCCAAATCATAAGAGGGGATATATTAATGAAATATTATTAATACCCTAATATACCTTTGGGGGATCCATGTTAACCGAGAGGAGAGGGATGGGCATTAAGAGGAGACGACAGAGGGAGAAGGTTAAGAAACAAAAGGTATAATCTACGCCATATCTGCATGATTAACATCTACGGGATCAGAAGTGGATAGTAATAAAATATTTATCGGACAATAGGGGACAATAGGTATCGTTTAATAATATGCTAAACTGATTCAAAATGCCATGCAGAATTCAAAAATGTGGTCAAAATGTAGAAATAATAACTACAAACACGATAAATATCCAAATTAAAGTACGAAAATATCACGTGACGCAAGTACGCGAGGTCATTGGTCCGACGTCATCGTACAGGTTGACGGTGTTAGCAGACGAAATAACATATAGTGTGTTGTGAGAAACAGGATAACACTAACGTATTTATACTTTATGTTAGTGTCTTGTACAATTAAATTCTATGTCTGTACGTTTTGTAATGATCTGAGTGTTATTTTTTGGACTTGAAATGAATCCTGCGCAGACAGTGAAGCAGAAAACTTTTAAATGGTGCATATTTCCGATGTGCACTAATACATCGCATAACACCCCAAACAAATTGTTTATAAATGTGACAAAATACCCTAATACTATGACAAAATGGATTTTGGCAATCCGGATAAATGCCGATGATATATCGGAAATATCTACAGTTTATTGCTGTGAAGATCATTTTAACGTAAGTTGAATTTCTTTGAACTATAAATTGCTTTTCCATGTCAGCTGTTCCGGTGGTAAAACTTTAAATAATTTTAATGTATGATGCCTCAATTACATCTTGAAATATGAAAGTAATAAACAGAGCTTATTATTAAAGTATTTTCCGAACCAAACCCAAGTTTTGGGTAAGCCAAGAAGAGTAATAAATCAAAGGGTTTATGATCCAAATTGACAACTCTAATTATACCAATTCATTTTGCATGCGACAGTTAGTTAGTTAGTTAGTTAGTTAGTTAGTTAGTTAGTTAGTTAGTTAGTTAGTTAGTTAGTTAGTTAGTTAGTTAGTGAAGATCTTACATTTGTAAACAAATTTAGGCTATAGGTAAATTCTCTATAGACTAATATAACATAAAGTAGGCATGTGCATCATGAAAGGAAACAACGTTAACTTAACAAATGTATAGGCCAGTCTCTACAAAACCAATGCTTGTCGGTTGGGGTTTCTCAGTCTTATAAGTTAACTATGCTGAATTATAATAATTTTCATAATATTAATGAAATAAAGAACACAATTGCACACTGCAGTGAAAATACATTACTGGTACTATTTACTGGTGTATAAAATATTGTCCAAAATTTAGATAATACATGCAAATCAATAAACCAAAGGGTAAAATTCACAACACCCATTCCTATATAGAGTGACTAAAATGTCACCTATACAATTTTCTTGCTTGATATGCTCAACTTGTGAAAAATTAGACGAAGTCATATTTATCTTCAGAAAAGTAGCAAATGGTCATCAAAGCTCATAATTCTTCATTATGAATTAATGTTCTTAAGATCCTTACATTTTACTTAATCTGTAATTTTTCTGCTGGAAAATGATATGGAGAACTAGGTTAAATTAAGAATAATGGGAGGTCCAATTAAAATGAAGTCTGGAGTCATACCCCACATATCTGAATGCCAGTCAGACAGAAAGAGAACAATGATTCAATCACCGAGGCCTTCTGCTGCCAAAAGTTTGTGAGCTGAGTTGATGGAAAAAGTGCTTAGGCCAAAAGAAATTCAAGAAAGTACCCTAACACAGGTCGCAGCTAAACATAGTGATGTTTCTAGGTATGAAGCTTGGCTGAGATGTAATCAATAGCGTAAGAGAAAATTTAAAAATCTCTTCTGGTCTTCCTGTAACCCTCCCGTCTGTTAATTGATTTTCAAATGAATACATATCGAAATCTGCTCCTGGATGAACAGCCTCTAAATGTGAAGTTTGGTCGAGATCTATGCAGCCATTTACGCATGGTGGTGGAACAAACAAACAGACAAACAAATGGGCAGGCAAACTGACACGAAAGCTGAAAAATACTGATGTGATCTTGAATTGACCTGAAACGGATAAATATATCAAAATTTGGCGAAATATATCCCCCTAGAATTTTATTTGTACTATTATGATCTTTTCTACTTTTAAGAGCTTCGCTCAAGATTATTCGACAGCTAATGTCATTCCACTCCATCTCTCCACTGCCAGTTTGGAAGCATACCACATAGTAGTCAGCCATCTCCTCTCCTTACTCCCAAGTTTTCCTAGCCCTAAGTCTGCAACATTTTCGTTACATTACTCCCGTGTCGGAAACCACCCAGAACATATCGCGCTGATTTCCTGCGGAAATTTTCCAATTCTTGAATTAAGTAGCCCTGGTGTGGGTCCCATACACTAAATTTAATACACATCATCTTCATTTCTAGGTTTGCATTAGTGATGAACCCAACCCACTTTTACGGTTTCAAGCCATTAGTCCCCGTTTGCAAGAATGTCTAATTGACGATTGTCTAATGAAATGTATGACAAGAACTGTGTTCATCATAAAGTAAAACTTCCTGGTCAGTGATAAGTGGAAAATGAATGGGACGTCTTAGATTGTGGATAGAATAATGGGCCAGGATCAGTATAAACAAATACTTGAAAAGAGACTGACTCCGCGATGAACTGCTTTAGTGAAGGTGAAAACAAGATTTTCATGTAACATGAGGCTCCGTGCTACACAGAAAATGCTAATGCAGTTTTTCTAAAGGAGAAAGAAATTCCTCTTTCTGATTGGCCTGGTAATTCACCCTATTGAAAATGCGTGGCAATGTCTGAAACGTGAAATTGCTAAAGAATATATCACTACTAAGCATCAGCTACTTGAAATGATGATATATCATTGGAAACATGATGAAAAGTTGGCGGTGACAGCATCTTCATCTTGCACAGAAAGTAGTTATACAAGCTAACGGTGGACTCAAACAATATTTAAACTACATATGACCTAAATTAAACGTACAGTAATTTATCCATAAGTCAAAGTGAAATGTTATGTTAAACGTCAGTTAATATATCATTCTGTTAGCAAAATTAAGATTTTTATGTTGAGTCTAATAAATATACTTTGTTCCCCATAAGGTATTATCACTCCATCAACACAACAATTAAATGTGAGAGGTAGGTACAACTTAAAACTTGAATTTTCATTCCATTTACCATCATAACATTGTCAACTGTCAATCTCACATCAGAAGATTCCAGATATCGAAAATCTGCCCAGAAGTTTTCTGTTATAAGGTGTTAAGTATAGAAATAGATAAACAAATACCATACCTAAAATACATCTAAATATCACTATTATGCCATAAAGGGACCAAATTGTACCATATTTCAGAGAACAATAAAGGCCACAGATTTGTTTTTAACAATAAGAAGAGTAATTTACTATTTTACAAAACTTTTATCTGGCGACTTCCCAGAAGCATATAATATTGAGCTCAATATCATACTGCACCGCTCCCGCGTCCAGGTCGAGTCGCGTAAGATCCAGGCTAGCTCGAATACAATATCGATTTCTAAGTAAATCAGACTTCTGGGCTATGGGTTCCGCATCGAAAGAAGATCACCGGGGTACGCTGTCAGCTAAACCTAACCCTCGTAACGGATGTCTCCTGTTCGATCTCTGGTTAGTTTCCGCGTAACTTACTATAATCCTTAACTAACAACCACTTGAATCGAAACACTTAATCTAGGAAGGACTCTGAAAGAATAATTAAGTTTTATATAATATTATTTATTAAAAATAAGGAACAAGTCTTAGAAAGTGAATTAAATACTTTGAATGTTATATTGAAGAGTAAATAATAAATAACTGACTTCATGTCTCATCAATTAAGCTTAAAATGTTGTCAAATTAGAGGCCTCCAATTAAATAAAAAGAATAAATTTTACAGTATATACAATCTTGATTGGGAGTTGAATAAGTCAAGAATAAAATGAAAATCACATTATTATCTTTCCTTAAACGTTGCATGAAATGCTTCCTAAACTCTTACTTGTTTTTACAAAAATTATTCATAATCACATCACAGCGCGATAGATTCATTTGACCGTAGCTGTTCATACTCAATTATCATCAGTATCATTTGTTATCAGGAAAAGTTTTCTCAGTTATTACAAATATTTCACATATTTCAAAAAAAATTCAATCAATTCAAAACTCTTGGTATTAAGGAGAGAAAGATAATTCATTAAATCATTGCTTCTTTTGAAATAACATGATCGAATTGTCATGACCTATATTTACTCAAATTGTTCGTTCAAATTAATTATTAATCTCAAAAATTTAATTTAAGTTCCCATATAATAATAATAATAATAATAATAATAATAATAATAATAATAATAATAATAATAATGTCATTTGTTTTACGTCCCACTAACTACTATTTTAAGGTCTTCGGAGACGCCGAGGTGCCGGAATTCAGTCCTGCGGGAGTTCTTTTACGTGCCAGTAAATCTACTGACACGAGGACCTTCAAATACCACCGGACTGAGCCAGGATCGAACCTGCCAAGTTGGGGTCAGAAGGCCAGCGCCTCAACCGTCTGAGCCACTCAGCCCGGCAAGTGCCCATATAATAATCATATGTGATCCGTTGCTGTGCTATCATTCATATCTGACCACTAATTAACTAGATTCTGCTGGATATCAAGTGATCTAGCTGGTAAGAAGACTCTACCAATTACTGTTAGCCTTCAATTATGGAGAGAAGTTACCAGTGTTATTGATTAATGCAGTTAAATAAACTTCCTAGTTTTCCTTATCTGAATGAGAATATTTGCGGTTAAGAAAAATCGTATAAATATAGGCTACATTTGTGCCACTCTTCCTATCTGGAATTATTTGATGATCCAATAGGTAAGTGTCAACATAGGTACATTATCTAGATCGTAACTAGTACTATATATGGCTTGTTGAAAAATACACAAACATCTGAGAACTAATTATAACCATTCTCCATCTCAAATTACGTAAATTGAACTACTATCGTCACTAAAATAATCTACACTTTCATTTACGACGAAACAATAATCATCACCAACACTATTCCTCATAACCTTCTACCATTCTTCGCATATAAATTACTCATTTCGCATTACACATCTCATGTTTCACTTCACATTACAATAAACATATTAATCCATCTCAACTTAACACTTGTTATTATGTCATTATTAGCCATCCACCCGATTTTTTTCATTCTGTTCTCAATCTATTTAAAAATTCCATAAAAGATCTCCATATACCTTCCTACGACGTTATTATATCTCATATACGATCTCATTCCATCTCAGCTTAATAGTACATGCCCTAACGTAAGCCAAATGTTCACCACAATGTCGCATTACAATCACATTGAAACTAACCTAACCTCTTCTCATATACACTGACAGCATTGCGAACGGCAAATTAAATTATCACTGGGTAACCACTTCCTACAGTAATGGATTTGTTATTCATAGTATATGATTACCTAATAACCTGTAACGTCATTGCTCTGGTTGTCTTTTCACGTATCAACAGTTCTTTGGATAAATTAAAGATAGCACTTCGTTTATCTTCACATAAAAAAACATAAAATATAGAGTGGCACTTTCCAAAAACAAATATTATTTACATTACTCACGTAAGGACTGACTGTAATGACTTATCTTTCCTCCTGGCGTATGACCCGCTGACTAGGACATGCTGTGTTCGAGTTCACGGCATCCTCTCATCCTTTCGGATACATCTGGGACGGTCTTAGGGCATCGCCGGTCGTCTTGGGCTGGATTTGTCAACTCGTGCCGCCATGGCCTAGGTAGCTCCTGCCTCTGCTTCTTTAGCACATGATGTCTCTGGTCTCTTGCGCCGTTGGAACAGACAAGTACGTCAAAATGGTCAATTTCGTCATATTACGGACACAGCCTGCTATGTACTATTGCTAGTTAGTTATAATGTTTTAAAGTTTTTCAAGATGTCTACTGTAATATGACGTTTTTTATGTCCTGCGCGACCGTTATTTTTATTATCCAGCTCTTCAAGATTAAACTTTAGCGTTTGATACGTCATCTTGCTACGGAGTTGAATAAATCCTTTATCGCGATGTTGCCGTGGACGATTATTATTATTATTATTATTATTATTATTATTATTATTATTATTATTATTATTTTATCTGTAGTATTGGTCTTCCTTCCTCAGGACTAGTCTTCTTCAAATTTATTCACGTAGCCTTCTGCTGATATGTCTCCAGTGAAATCGATGTTATTTTTTCAATGAAATGTGAAATGTCGTATGGCTTTTAGTGCAGGGATATCCCAGGACTGGTTCGGCTCGCCAGGTGCAGGTCTTTCTATTTGACACACGTAGGCGACCTGCGCGTCGTGATGAGGATGAAATGATGATGAAGACAACACATACACCCAGCCCCCGTGCCATTGGAATTAACTAATTAAGGTTAAAATCCCCGACCCGGCCGGGAATAGAACCCGGGACCTTCTGAACCGAAGGCCTGTACGCTGACCATTCAGCCAACGAGTCGGACTATTTTTCAATAATAAATTCTAACAATATTCTGACGTCTTTCTTTCTCACCGCCTTCTATATTCCATTCCCCTCAAGTGCCTGATGAAGAAATCATTCTTTTAACATTTATGAATACTTTGACGTTTTATTACTGACGTTCTCATTGCTTAGACACCATTTTCATTCCAAATAAACTTCACTGCGAATAGTGAATGGCACAATACATAAAAAATAGACTATTTCCTTGCTCTAACAGGTACAGCTTGCACATTCATTATCTGGCTTCACAGATGTTGAGAGCTATTAATTCCTCCAATTATGTAAGTGAAAGCTTGTCAAAAGCCTATCTCAGATGATTATGTGCCAATCCAGTAGTCCTTATGGCAGTCCGTAAAATGGTTACTTGTTCCACTCGTTACTAATTTTAACACTTTGATATTTATGTTTTTAATATTTTCATTATAATTGTTGTCCAGTTCCATGCCGAGAGTAAACGTACTAATCTTAAATTTAAAGGGTTCCAGGTTCGATTACTGGCTGAGCCAGTGTCTAGTTAATTATTCTAACTTGCGGACTTAATGCTTGCAAATGTTTTAATACACAGCTCTTTACTTGCACACAATTCACAACGCATAGAACTCCACAGAAACTAGCAATACTAAATACATTCCTTCACATAGGTTTGACGACAGAAAAGGCATCCAACTGCAAACCAAGTCCACGAATGTGCACAAAGTATACTAAGAACAGCGGTTGTAATAATAATAATAATAATAATAATAATAATAATAATAATAATAATAATAATAATAATAATTATTATTATTATTATTATTATTATTATTATTATTATTATTATTATTATTTTTTTTTAATTATAATAATAATTATTTATTATTATTATTATTATTATTATTATTATTATTATTATTATTATTATTATTATTGTTGTTGTTGTTGTTGCATTTGATCAAAACAACACCTCTCTGGTACCTCATTAAATAGTTTAAATTGCTCTGAATAAAAACACATGTTTATTTGACACTATAGATCACTTAAAACTAATAAATACATCAAGCTTGCCTAGTCGAGCTCCTCCATTTCCACTCTTCCTCCCCTCATGCCACTCTCTCCCACTCCGAGTCCTTGACCAGTGCTGCCACTGTCCCACATGTCGTCAGATGAAATAAATAGAGCTAAGCAAACGAACAATTATTATTATTATTATTATTATTATTATTATTAGTAGTAGTAGTAGTAGTAGTAGTAGTAGTAGTAGTAGTAGTAGTAGTAGTAGTAGTAGTAGCAGTAGTAGTAGTAGTAGTAGTAGTAGTAGTAGTAGTAGTCCAAAGGCTGGTTTGAATCTGAACAGTTCAGCCATCAGCCGTGATCAGCGGTCCAGGCACCACTGAAGAGGCGTAGCTACTATGGACATGAGGAGTGAGATAGGTAGTTTCCCGTTGCTTTGCTCACTGAGCCATACTTAGATATACATATCAGTCTGCCAAACCCACTGAAATGCCTGCACTAACCGACCCTATGAGCAATATTTCCACACCATTCTAAACAGGGACTGGCGGCATTACTGGTATCGCTCATACCTCGGTCACTTTCATGATGTCAAAGCCAAGAATAAGACTGAGACAGGACAATGTAAGCAATGATGTAATCAATTTATTCTAGCCTATACCAGAAGACATAGTGCATTGTACACACTAGGTCTTATCAGCAAAGGCATTTGTAGTAGGCTCGGTATTTTTGCAGTATGGTATGGCTAATTCCACAATATCCTTGAATGCATTGCTAGCAACACTGCAAAATGCTACTGGACGTAGTAAAACATACTGTAGAAGTACTCACCTTAAAGAGGCCTGTTTTCAAACCACATGAAACAGGGGAGTAACAAATTTAATTTATTTTAAAAATATTTTTACAAGTTGCTTCACGTCGCACCGACACTGATAGGTCTTATGGTGACAGTGGGATAGGAAAGGGTAAAGCCCCAGCATTTTCCTGGTGTGAAAATAGGACACCACGGAAAACCATCTTCAGGGCTGCCGACAGTGGGGTTCGAACCAAATGTCTCCCAAATGCATGCTCACGGGTGCGCGCCCCTAACCGCACGGACAACTCGCTCGGTCAAAATTTAAATTTTTTACCATAAGTGTACAGGATATTTAGAGAACGTTGTAGACCATTTAGACAGCCACACTCCGGGGAAAAGTGTAGTAAAGTCATGTTCTAATTACTATTGAATTAACCTTACTGCGAACCTCCCTTACTTAATGACTGGTAAAGGACAATATTTGTTAGGTCATATCTGTTCGGAGTCTTTCAGAATAAAGTGGCCGTATATGCTGAGAAAATAAGAATAAAAAGTTCAGTTTCAATTAATGTCTACGACGTTCCGTGTTCCCAGAGGAAAGCGTAATATTGTTTTTATAATGAAAATGTTATCCTGGTTCTCCTCCGCTCACTCATCTAACTGCTGGAGTTGACATTTATGTCAAGTAATAATCCTCTCGCTGCCGCTCTCACAATAATAGTGACATTTCTTTTCTAACGTGCAGCGCTGTGTCTTGCACTCCTGCAGGCATTCAATGTAATATCGCAGCGAAACGCAAATTTATTTTTATTTAACAATTCCCCAGTACCTTCGTTAATATTGTCCTCAGTACCTGAATTGTTTTCTGTCTCTTTACTTACATGGTTGTCAGAAACTAATTTCGCACTTTCTAGTCTTTGTATTAGAATCTGTATCAGCGAACTTCACCTCCATATCAATTAACCAATCAGAGTAACTCTACAATTAATCTGGACACTAACGGAGTTTACTCCCCATTCAGAAAATGGTATTGTGACGTTTCGTTTTAAGGGGACACGTGCACGAAATCCTTCAAAAATACGATTTCTTTCGCTGAAATTGCTAGCTTATGGAATGTAATCCCCAAAGGATTTAGATGAATTCAGTACCTAAATGCACTAAATTCCTAACACATGCACGTCAGGTTCCAAGGCCCCTTTCATCATGCATTACTATTTCCACCTTCACTGAACTCTATACGTCCGTTTCGACAGGCAGTTGACGGTATCACACTTAGGAGTACTGAAGAAGGCCGTGAAACGTCATTTTCTGTTGATCAAGCGTGTCCATTACCCGGAAAGTTTGTTTTGATTTGAGAGACACAATGCGACCTTTCGTGTTGTGAAATTTAAGTCATTTCCCATAGACCTATTTTTTTTCATGTCAAATGCACCTTTTTATCTGGAACAATTAAAGATATCAACCTGAAAATTGATAGACAGTCAGGCCAAGCATATTGACACATTTTTCTGCAAGGACATTACAAAATATGTCATTTTTTTGGACTGTAGAGTTTTGAAATTGGAAAATTAATTTATTTAAAAACCGAAATCGACATGAAGTTAAAAACGCCTGCAGGCATTAAATCATCAAATTCAAAGAAATCACAAAAAAATGCACAGGATCCAGGACCTAGGCGTTGCTGAAAAAAGGTACATCAATGTGACCAAAATTCAAATTAGAAAAATATTTTTCTTTTTCAAAAACATTTAATCTAAATTACCTGATTAATATTACTAGCTAATAATAATACATTTTAAATAAATATGGGAATTTTCTTGATTCTAAATCAAATAATGTCCAAA
The DNA here is from genome assembly GCF_040414725.1 of Anabrus simplex. Classification (NCBI taxonomy): domain Eukaryota; kingdom Metazoa; phylum Arthropoda; class Insecta; order Orthoptera; family Tettigoniidae; genus Anabrus; species Anabrus simplex. Next base: position 1,160,317,684 of record NC_090265.1, on the reverse strand, counting down.
TTACAGAGATTTAGAAAATTTTCGTGCACATCTTCCCTTAAATCTCGGTGAAAAATTAAGTTTGATAAAAATGGTGAAGAGTTATATCTCAATTAGTCAGCCTTGGATTCCCCGAACACTTTCTTTAGAAATATTCTTAAAAAGTGGTGGTGATGGTTATTGTAATCAGGAAAAGTTTAAGTAGATAACTATTTAAGTTTATTACAATTTACCACTGAGGCGTATGCAGCTTATGCAGGATCTAAATTCAAAACAGTATCCAGGATATTTATTAGAGGGAAAAATAATACGAAGGAGAAACTAAAATCTTAAGTATGTTTTGATGCAAGAACATGTGTTTGGGTTATCAGGCCATAGACTGATTTGGTTCAGCTCTCCATCTTGCCGTATTCTGTGCTGATCTTTTTATTTCATCGCAACTACTACATCTACTCAAATCTGTTTGCCATATTCATACCTTGGTCCATCCCTACCGTTTTTACCGCCTACACTTCCCTGATAAAACAACTGAACAAGTCCCGGTGTCGTAAGATGTGTCCTATCATTCTACCTGTTCTATTAAAATTTCGCCAAATTGTTTTCCTCTCACCAATTTGATTTAGTACCTCTTCATTTGCAATTCAATCTATCCATCACACCTGCAGAATTATTCTGTAACACCACATTTCAAAAGCTTAAATTACCTCCTTCTGAGGTAATTTTCGTCCATGTTTCACTTTAGTACAATGCCAAGCACCAGATAAAATCTTGAAAAAGTTTTTTCTAGCTGCCATATTAATGTTCATAGTGAGCAAATGTATTTTCCTTGCTTGAGCTAGTGTGCATTTCATGTCCTCCTTACTCTGCCACCATAAGTTATTCTACTGTCCAACTAAAATATCCATCTATTTCCTAATCTAATATTTCCTTCATAGCCTGCCATCGTTCGATTTCAGCCCACGACATTTGTTTTGTATTTATTTACCAGCAAATGTACCCGTGCTTCGCTACGGTATTCTATATTGTATGTGGATATAGAAAAAAATTACTGTACGTGCAGTGAATAAGATATTATTTTAAATTCCATGTCTCACAGCGTTATCCGAGAAATAGCATAGGGAGGTCCACATACGTTGCTTCTAATGTAAACAGCAAGTTGCGGAGTTGTGACAGTAACGGCAGGTCCACTTACCTACTGCCATTCGCAACCCATTTGGGAATTTTCATTATGATGGCGGGCCTCATTGCCTGCTGCGCGGTCACAATATATTTGGGGAGATTTCTTTGCAATGACAGGCCCCATTTCCTACTTCCAGACAGATAACAATCGAGGAATTTTTATTATAATGGCAGGCACCTTCCCTACAGCAAGTCAAAATTGAGTTGTGCTGTTATCAATATAATGCCAGGCCCCTTTTCCTAATGCCAGTCAACTTACTGCCAGTCACACCGATTTGCTGAGTTTCCATTATAATAGCAGGCCACTCTGCCTAACGGGAAGCATATTTTAGATGTATAAATTTATTTATAATGGCGAGCACCCTAGCCTACTACCAAACACAATCGGGTAAAAAATTGCATGTTCCCTAGCCTTTTGCCAGTGCACTTAAGAAAATGGAAACTGCAACACCATGAAGGCATAGGTCGTCTGTATTGATTTTCAAGATATGGAACGATGCCATGTAGGTATGTAAACGATCAAAGTTTCAGACCCATTGGATTGTTGCTACAGGTCTCCCCACGTGATTGGTCGCGAAGGAATCAACTCCAGTATACGGACTCTGGTGTAGCGTAGTTGACTTGCAGTCTGTGCAGTGAAGTGTTCCCCGTCAAACAAGCCTCGACGACAGAGAAGAGCACGCTATCACCAACTGTTGCCGTTTGAGAGGGCTCGGATAATTGGGCTGTGTGAGGCTGGATTATCGTTAAGGACTGTCGCTGCACGTGTTGGCCGACAGGCATCTACGGTACAACGTGTATGGCAGCAGTGGTCAAATGAAGGTACCCACACTCGTAGACCTGGCACAGGCCCAGCGCGACAGACAACTGTGAGAGAGAATCGCCGCATCATGTGGACGCGGATGGAACCCCATGCAACAGCAGCGCAAATTCGAACAGCTGTGGCACCTCACGTTACACAACAAACAGTTGGTAATCGCCTGCGTGCAGCTGGCTTACGAGCCCGTGTCCCTGCAGAAAGTGTTCCATTGATCCCACAACAGCGACGTGTAAGGCTGGCCTGGTGTCGAGAAAGATCGACGTGGGTCGACAAATGGCATAGGGTCGTCTTTAGTGATTAATCGCGCTTCTGTCTTGCCCGTAGTGATCGCCGGAATCGTGTGCGCCGACGTACCGGGTAGAGGGGCCGCCTAGATCTTATTGTCGAGAGGCACACAGGGCCAACTCCAAGCATTATAGTCTGGGGAGCTATTGGCTTTGAAGTAAAATCACACTTAGTGCTTGTTGAGGGCACTATGACTGCTTGACAGTACGTTAATAGGGTACTCAATCCATTGGTTGTCCCTATGATGGCGAACGTTGCTAATGGGATGTTTCAGCAGGACAATGCCCGGGTTCACACTGCACGCATCTCCAGAGAAGCTCTCTACGACATCACAACCTTAGAATGGCCCGCCAGATCCCCGGACCTCGGTCCTATTGAGTATGTGTGGGACATGATGGGTCGACAACTGGCCAACCGTCCTCAGCCACCCACAACTCTGGAACAACTGACCCGTGCAGTGCAGCAAGCATGGGCCACAATTTCTCAGCAAGCGACCCAGGGCCTTATTGACTCCATGCCTCGACGACTTCATCAATGTATTGCAGCTCGTGGTGGGCACATCCTGTACTGATTGTTATCCAAACTTGCGGTCAGAGGAATCTGAAAGTGTGATCATCGAAGCACAACCGAACACTCGTGCTGCACGTTCAATTGCAGTAATATAGCATCACTCCTTCTGGGTGTTGCAATTTCAATTTTCTTCAGTGTATATCGAGAATGAAAATATTAATTATAATGATACACAGGAGTTCGACAAAGACACCATTCATACTGCCAGTTAAAGTCGATGTGAGGAGTATTGATTACAATAGCAGATGCCATCCTGCTGAGAGTCATTATCGATTTGTAAAGTATTAATAACAAAGGCATGCACACCCTTTCTGTATCGCTACAAATCTACTTCAATTAATAAATATAGACAGACATACGAAAGTATGTGCATTTTCTACCTTCATTTGAAGATTAACTGCTCTGAAAGATACATCATATCGCCAAAAGGATTGTAAGCCTAGGATAAGAAGCCATATATAATGGTCTGAATGGCTGGTCTCATGTTATGTTCTCGTATCTCATCTATTTATGGGAGCGACTCGTTGGCTGAATGGTCAGCGTACTGGCCTTCGGTTCAGAGGGTCCCAGGTTCGATCCCGGCCGGGTCGGATATTTTAACCTTCATTGATTAATTCCAATGGCCCGGGGGCTGGGTGTTTGTGCTGTCCCCAACATCCCTGCAACTTACACACCGCACATAACTCTATCCTCCACCACAATAACACTCAGTTACCCACACATGGCAGATGCCGCCCACCCTCATCAGAGGGTCTGCCTTACAAGGGCTGCACTCGGCTAGAAATAGCCATACGAAATAAAAAAGTTCTATTTATGGGTAAGTTTGAGTTAGAAAAGTTGAATACGGCAACATTTTGGTAAGGTTTTCTCACAGTGAATAACTTTTCGTACACATAAGTGACAGCTACGAACATAGAATTTGGTACACATATAGGTACTGAGTGTGCCAAAGTTCACGTAGAAGTTGATGATCCTGTCTTTTGGATAAGTGAATCAAACTACCAATTATAAGTGTAAAAAGTGCGAAAAACCGTACAATCCAGAAATAGAGCCAAATTTAACGTATAAGGGATAGAGATACGAAAAAAGTCATAGTACCAAAGATGTAGATCACTCCAAATTGAACTAAGAATGTGCCATCCGTTTTGTGATACGACTTACCGTTTAGCCACCAAATACCTCAAAAGGAAGGTCTGCACGGTCTTTAAAATTGCCTCCATATTTCGATATTTTTGGGGGCTAAAATTTAACATTTTAAACAGTTCGTAATTTTTCCGTCGGTTACAGGCTAAAAGCTATAATTTTGCTTAATTTCAATTTTCTAGCTCGTCTGGCAGATTATGCGGCCATCTTGATATGGGGGAGGGGATAAAAATTAGGACTTTCGGGAAACTTTTAAGCCCATGAAACCTATAGGTTATCGTTTAGGATAAATATATACGACCGCGTTCTTATGCTGAGCCCCAAATTTGAGACTCCCAGCGAGGCCTTTCAGTGTATTTTGAAATGTTTCTATTTTTCTAGGGATCCTGAAGTCCAGGTTTTAAGTTTCTAGTATGCCTGGAAGTGCCTCATTAAGTCACGTCTATTTTAATTTTTATACTTTAACATATATACAGTACAGTATACTACGTATATAGATCGTTCCAAACCGACCTCCATTTATTAATATAGGTTATATTTAACCCCCTTTCCTACGGGTTCTAGGGGGCGTCTTGCCCCCACAGTATATTTCCCAGATAGTAGGTAATATGTGTACGCCTCCCAACCCAAAGCGGGTCGAACTTGTACTTTAAAACTGTCCTGAGTGACACTATTCATCTCAGCAACCCCGAAAAGTATGGATTCGACACTATTTTCGATTATTTTCATATATCACTAACACCTCGCCTCCCACCCCAAAGGGGGCTGAAGTTGGACTTAAAAAATCCAGGAATGTTACTATTCACCTCAGCGACCGCGAAATCTATATATTCGTCACTATTTTTGATTATTTTTATATATCACTCCCCCTCGGAACCCCCACTCCAAAGGAGCCTGAAGTTGGACTTTAAAAATTTCCGGAGTGTTACTATTCATCTCAACGACCCCGAAATCAATGTATTCAACGCTATTATCGATTATTTTTATACATCACTCCCCCCTCGCCCCCTTCACGAAGGGGGCTGACTTGGACTTTTAAAAAATCCGGCGTGTCACTATTCATGCCAGCGAACACGAAAACTATGTATTCGACACTATTTTCTATTAATTTTATATATAACCCCCCTGACCCCCACTCCTAAGAGTGTTAGGTATGGCTTACCCCCACAGTGCTCCTCTCCAGATAGTAAGTTATGAGTGTACCAAATTTCTTTGATTTTGCTCCAGTGGTTTGGGAGATGTGTCATTTAGATGCATACATACATAGAAACATACATTCATTTTTGTATATATATATATATATACATATATATATTTATTTTCATCTTGCATTCCTTCTCCAAGACTATGCCCATGCCTTTCAGCAATGTCTCCAGATCATTTGGAGACTCAGATAAAATAACTATATCGTTGGCAAATCACTGAATTTAATTTTTTCTCCGTGGATTCTTACTCCTTTTCCAAATTACTCGTTGATTTCCTTCACCGCTTGTTCCGTAGTAAACAATGAAACGGAGTAGGGAAAATCTGCAGCCTTGCCTCACTCCTTTCTTGATTACAACTCCGTTTTAATAGCTTTTGATACTTATAAATGAGGACTGAATTTTGTAGATATTGTAATTCTTCTCGTTTTTGAAATTTGATCCCGATCGTCTTCAAAATCTCAAGCAGCTCGACCCAGTCAACATTTTCAAATGCCTTTCCTAGATCTACGAGCGCCATGTAAGTGGGCTTGTTTTCCTTAATTCGATACTCCAACATCAGGCGTAAAGTATGGATTGCTTCACGTGTTTCTTCATTTCTTCTAAAGCCAAACTGATATTCTCCCAACTGAGCTTCAACTAGTCTTTCCATTCCTCTGAAAATAATACGAGTTAAACTTTTGCTAGTGTGAGATACTAAACAAATGGAGCGGTATTTTTCACAACTGTCAGCCCCTGCTTTCTTGGGAATAGGTATAAAGACAATCTGTCTAAAACCGGATGGCATCCTGAGTCATAAATCTTACACACTAAATGGAATGTTGACTATTGCTAAGACAGTCAGTAATTCTGAGGGCATATCATCAATTACAGGTGCCTTGTTACTATATAAATCTCTCGAATCTATATCGATCTGACCTCAACATAGCGTCTCCCATTTTACCAGCATCAACAGCCTCTTCCTGTCGTAGAACCTCTTCATCTACTGCTTTCCATTGATCCAATTGTACAATATGTTCCTCGCATCTTTCTGCCTTGTTTTCCTTCTTTAGAAGTGCTCTTCCATCTGAACTACTACTATTTATACCCCTAGTTTTCCTTTCCGCAAAGGTTTCTATGATTATTCTGAAGGTTTTACACTTTCCTACAACCATACAACCTTCAGCACCCTTGCATTTTTCTTTCATCCGATCTCCCTTAGCTGCCATGCACTTCCTATCTACTTCATTTTTTAATCGCCTGTATCCTTTTCTGCCCTCCTCATTTTTGCATTATTGAATTTTCGCCGTTCTTCAGTCAGTTCTAATATCTCCAGAGTTATCCACTTATACTTACTTGGTGTTACCTTTTTCCTTAACTTGTCTTCAGCAGCTCTACTGATCTCATTTTCCTAGACTGTCCACCCTTCATCTATTGTACTTCCTTCAGCCTTTTCATTTAGCCGTTGTGCAACACGTTTCTTGAAACAATCCAACACGTATCTTTCTTTCAAATTATCAAGATCCCATCTTCTCGCCTTTCTTCATTTCTTCAATTTCCTTAACTTCAGATGGCATGTCATGATCGCCAAGTTGTGGCCAGAGTCCATATCTGCTGCTGGTGGGGTCTTGCCACCCAACACCAGGTTTTTGAATCTGTGCCTAAACGTAATGAAGTCTATTTGACGTTCCTGTGTCTCCAGATATCGACCACGTATACAGCCGTCGTCTCTGGTGTTTGAACCACGAATTAACAAGGACTACATTGTGATCGGCGCACAATTGAACCAGCCGACTGAATGAATAGACAGTAGATAGTACAGCAATTAGTAGTTATGTAATGTGATCTCAAATAAAGTGAAATGAAATGTTGGGCATAGAAGAGCCAATAAAATGTGAGAAAGTGAAAAGTTTACCAAGCAGTATTTGTTGGGGGAGAAATAGAAACGAGGCTAGCCATTTTCAGTTGTTATCAGGTGCTCTTAAAAGACCTTTCAGTGTGAGGGACTTGTATCAATGAACCAAACAGAATTCTTACACAATTAGGAACTGCATGGAGCCAGCTGATATTCAGTTTCCCCGTTTTGTGGAACGTCGAAACCTGATCAGAATGTAGCCGTCAACCAGTGGAGGACCTGAATGCATGAGAGTTCGAGTCCCGTACGCGCTAGGTCAAGATGAATCTAGTTCCATGCATGTGTTGCACTTCCGGTACGCGTATTTCATCCTTGTGTGTGGTAATGTATATTATCTGTTGTCTGATTTTCAGTCTTGTCTTCTTGTTGCGTTGAAGTCGCTTCTATTGTTTTTCCGCGATTCAAGCGCCCTGCGCTTTTCAAAAATTGTGGGTTCATATCCCATACTTCAGTCCTGCTATTTTGGGGGATGTAATAACCGGTATCATACCAATATTTGTTTTCTTTAATATTTGATTGCGTGTCATGCATTTGTCGGAATTTTTCATTATGGATGCGAAAGTAGTGCTATTCTTTTACATAAGATAGATTGCAAATCACCGACCTTTAAGCCAAACCTTGATAATGGTTCTGTCTTTTCCTACGGTACCCCTTGTTATATTGGTATTCACGTCCCAGGGGTTAATGAATTTCAGAGGGGCTCAAGACCACATGGTCACTTCGGTGAATTTTTTGTACAGTGTCTGTTGTATGTGGACTCTCATTTTCGTCCTGTGCCTCAGATTTAATAAATATGGTTTTAAATCTCTACAATGATATAGTTCTCATGCATGATTGTTTTCTCGGATCCCTATCCAGTTAGAGTAGGTTTTAATATATTCGGAGAGTCTTTAGTACGCTTCACGACCCTGTACCTATGGCGATTAGCGAGGCATAATTTAGGACAAGTTGTCGGATACAGCATATAAAGGAATTCATCATAATAAATGCCTTTTGTTGTATCCATACAGGAAGCAGGTCATTTAGTGTTGTTTGAGAGATGTGATGTTGGTACGATTCCTAAACGGTGAAGGAAGAAAGAGATCTGACCGTTCTAATAATGAAAGTATCGGGAAAAGGAAAGAGAAGTTCATATAACGGATGATGTGCCAGCACAAGTGTGTGGAAGTAGCAACAGCCCATGGCCACATTCTTAAATCTGCAAGTTAAAATCACCTTCGGTGTTTGCCCTTTTGGTTACTTCTCGTGACAAATAGGGGATATTTGGCTGTATTCTTAACCACAACTATTTGTGGTGCAGGATATAATGTAACAGGACTAACAACGTTTCTTCACTCCAGTTGATGGATTTAACGCACTTAAGAAGATTTTCAAAAATCAAACGCCAAGACAGTTACTGCTATTAGTAATAATTTCAGTATTAGGACAAAGATCAAATCATTCCTCCTAGACATGTACATTGTTCCCTACTCCATTTCAGTTTCACGTCAAATCAAATGGGTGTAGGCCTACCGCAACTTCCCCTCAGTTCCATCAGGTTCTACGTAAGTTACCTGATATCGCATAATGGCAAACTTTTGGTTTTGTATTGAGGTAACATGGCAATTAAATTTCTATATCCAAAGTGCACGTCATTCATATTCAGACAACACACTACTCTACCAACCACCACAGAAACACGCAAGAGTAATTTAATTACATCCCTCCTTAAAGGATTAGCGTCAGAAAGGGCATCCAGCCGTAAAACATCGCCAAATTCACATATGCGACATATTGTGAACCCACGATCCCACAAATGTGGGAAAACCGGAGAAAGAAGTAGAGAAAGTGCACGTCAATGCTCCCAAAACTTCACAAAAATACTTCGTTATTCCGGGTTCCTCTCAGATTCATTCTAACTTCCTCAGTGTATTTCATTGTTTCCTAAATTCATTTTGCGGTCGCTGTTATCTTGATGATATATTTGTTTTTTTATCTACCTCCATTAACTCATTCCGGAGAAATGTCATTAAAACTTGTCTTCCTTCTGCTACCAACATTTTGTGTAGCGAATAAATTCAATTCATCACTATACTCTCATGAGAATTATATTTCATAAATATATAAATTATAAAAACGAGGGCCATAACAATATAAGCCGTGTTTATTTATCATATAATTACTCTCCCAGAGTAATTCTGTTACAATGAATAGCCCCCTCCGCCTGCTTCAAGATTAAGAGCTTACAACTGGAGCAGCTGCGGAAAATGAAAGATGAGATCCATTCTTCCTAGTCTTCTTACTAATCTGCTTGTACAAGGAGAACCATCTGCACTCTAATAGTTTAAATAAGGTCATTAGCAGGTAGCTGATTATTGATGGCTGCCCGATGAAACATCGTGAGTATTGGAATGGTGCTTATTTGCACGGCTGGAATACGTGGAGTACTACTGTGAGCCAGTAGTTGTCTTGACATACAGGTTTATCATTCTTGTTAAAGTTTCTCGATGTGGTAGTGTACGTACTTTCAGACTTGTCATATAATAACCCTTTCAGGACTGAACATGTTGAAGAAGAATGTGACCTAAGCCACCAGTCGTTTACCAGGTGGCGTTATAAAGATGACAAAGGCGTATTTTAAAGTTCTCTTCTCTTCAGAGTTGGCAGAGTGTGATATTACCTGGCACATTATCATCATGATTGCCAATGACCGCCGGTGTCCCACAAGGTAGTGCTCTTTGCCCCTTGATGTTTTCCTTGTTTATGGAAAACTCAACGAAACAACAAGTACCCTATATTTTGCTGAGTACTGCAAGATATTTCGGGAGATCAGGAATCTAGCAGATTCAGCTCTTCTACAGTCCTCACTTAACGTCCTCTCGAACAGGTGCCGTACTTGGAAACTTGTCATCCCCAATCCGCAATAATGCTGCCTCATGACAATAACACTACGCAAATCTCCTCTACCAACATTATATTACATACTCGATAAGCCCATCGCTGTAATTACGCAACAGTGCGACTTAGGTGTAATATTCGATACAAAAGTAAAATTCAAGAAACATACAAAACCAAGGCTATGAAATTACTAGGCATTCTCCACCGCTCCACAGGAATTTCTGATCCCACTGCTCCTCGTCACTTCTTACCCACGATTATTCAACCTTCCTTGAACTACTTCTCTCCAATTTGGACAACTGCCTTCCCCTCCAATATTAACCCCTTAGACAGAGCAGTGTCCTTTGCTTCAAATGTTAGGAACAGAAACTCCAAGTCTACGTAGCAGGTATAAAAAGTCAATAAATGTGTCATCGCTGCATATCAGGTGACAGGGAGCTGAGCTGAGTTGCCTGTACGGGATCCTAATTGGGCATTACCGCTCGGAACATCTTGCCTCACACTTCTCCCTGTGTTCCTTCCCTCTCCACCAGAATCAAAGACTTCTCCACATTCCCAAACTCAGCACTGAATACTTCAACGATCTTCCCTAACCCAGCTCCCAAATCTCTTTAACACTATTAATAGCATCAAACAAAAGCTGATATGAAGTGGTTATACAGCAATCTTGAGCCACAACGACTTAGCTATGAACATGGACATTCTCATGGTTTTCGATGTGGACAGTTTTTATTAGTAGGCTGTGTACCTGATCTTGTTTCTTTATGTTCGTTATACTTTGACATGAATGTTTACATTTGTTGATTAGTCTTTTTACTGTACAGTACGATTTCTATATTACCCACCCTGTCACTCATTTGTGAAAATATTATCCACCAGAGTTTCCTTTTTTTACCCTTCCTTATATATCGCCTCAGCAGCATGGTTTTCTTCCTGGTAGTTCCCGCCTAACTAATCTGGCTGTTCTTCTGCATCGTGCAACATCTGCTCTTAACGCCGGTTCTCAGCTGGACGTGTGCTACATTGATATTGCTAAGGCTTTTGATACCGTAGACCACGCACTTCTTTCCTATAAACTCTCAGAGAGTTTTAATATCCATGGTCGCTTCTTACCTCTCCCGCAGAGCGTCCTCAATACCAGAACTCAGCGTGTGGTTCTTGATCGGTTCAGTTCACTCCTGTTATGGTACATTCTGGCGTCACACAGGGTAGTACCCTTGGTCCCCTTCTGTTTGTCCTATTTACGATCACAATAATGCTATGTTCTCCGTTTCTTGTGAAATTTTACTATTGATAGATGACTTTAAAATATTCAAACAAATTGATTCTTTATCGGACGTAAACTCCTCACAGAGTGGGCATAACTCACTCCCTGAAGGATGCTCTACATGGCGTCTTAAGCCTAATCCTACCAAGTCTTCCTCTATTTCGATCACTCTTCATAAATCCCTTATTCTTAGTAAATACTCCCTTCTCGGTAACCCGTTCCCAACTCTAAAAGAACAAAATGACTAAGGAGTGTTGTTTGACAGTAAATTGTTATTTGTCCCCCATATACAAAATATAACCTCATGAGCACTGTCACTTCTAGGTTTGTTGTATATATTTTCTGACGTCACCGATATCCACGCCCTCAGAGCCTACTATGCATCTTGCATCCTACCGATTATTAAATTCGCGTCTCCCATTTGGCCTACCTCTTCACCCACTAATCTGAATCACATTGACCGCCTGCAGTCATTCTTCTGTGCAATTGTTAGAGCCAGAGTATCTGATTGTCGAAACTTGAGCAGTAATCAGATACTGGATAAACGTTCGCTCATTATCTAGTCAAAGGAAAGTATACGACCTTACAGTCCTATATAACGCTGTTAACGGTTTATTTCGTTCTCCTGAATCTGCATCCTTTCTTTGCATACATGTTCCAACTCACAAAACCAGGATTAATCCACCCTTCATATTCCGTATTCCAGCCTATCTCTTGTTCCAAGAACTTTATTTATCCGCATACCAACACCCCTTAACTCTTTATCTTCTGACAGGAACTTGGACATTTTTTCTTCGTATGCCTCCTTGAATCAATTCTCATTTTCTTCATATTCCTTTTTTCTCTTCTCATTGCCGTCCCCTCTATTGTACGTAATGTAGCATTTATTTATTTTTATTATACTATACCGTTACTTATGTGTTGTATCTGTATTTATCTTGCTGTGCTTAGCTATAAGTTCTTCTCTTCGTTTTACGTTCAATCTTTAATTTTCCTCGTTGTATCTTTTACCTTTATACTTTACTTGTTAATAGTTGTGTGTCTACGGTTCTTTTGTTAGTTTTTAATATCCTCTACTTTTATCATTAGATGTTTGTCCTAATTGTTCCTCAACTTATTTTTTTTAAGTTTGCATTGTGCTACTCCATTGTGAATAGTTTTCCCATTGCTGAACCCTGTAATTCGGCTTCTCACTGTTTTGGTTTCCCAAATAAATAAATAAATAAATAAATAAATAAATAAATAAATAAATAAATAAATAAATAAATAAATAAATAAATAAATAAATAAAACCATCCATTATCATTATAGATTGTTATGCCTTTCACCGTTCAGTCTGCAAGCCTCTGTGAATTTACTAAACGTCGCCACAATCCTCTATTTGCAACTAGTGCTGTGGCCTCGTTTAGTTCTATACTTCTTATCTTTAAATCGTTAGAAACTGATTCTAACCATCGTCGTCTTGGTCCACCTCTACTTCTCTAACCCTCCATAACAGAGTCCATTATTCTCCTAGGTAACCTATCCTCTTCCATTCGCCTCACATGACACCGCCATCGAAGCCGGTTTTTTGCATACAGCTTCATCCATCGAGTTAATTCCTAAATTATCCTTTATCTCCTCATTCCGAGTACCCTCCTGTCATTTTTCCCATCTGTTTGTACAAGCAATCATTCTCGCTACTTTCATGTCTGTTACTTCTAACTTATGAATAAGATATCTTGAGTCCACCCCCAACATAAATAAATAAATAAATAAATAAATAAATAAATAAATAAATAAATAAATAAATAAATAAATAAATAAATAAATAAAGTGAAGTTTGCTCAGTGTAACTGTACCTTGTGCTTCGTGAATAAAAATCAATCCACAACACAGGTTTTAACTGAGGTATCTATATCATATTTTTCTAAAATTTTGAAGAAACTATTCTCTTATAACAAGAATGGAAAATAAGGAGATTGTAGCCAAGGGGACTGTTTTAAAATATGTCCTTGTATTATTTCATCGACGAAGTGTGGCTAAGTCGTCTTTTAAGCTATACGCTATCTGATTAGGAAGAGTGGGCGTTGATAATATATAAAAGTACGTCGATTCCATAATAGTTAATGAACTAACTAAATATGTTCTATAACATACACCATTTGCTCATTTTCTACAGAACAATACAGTTAGAATTAAGCGAACAACAAGCAAAAAACTTGAACCTCAAGAACAGACGATTTACTCGCCGGCGTCCGTCACCGTGTGTGATTGTTTTGACGGGTGAGGAGGGGGACTCTGTCACCGTTGTTAGTCGGAGGTAATTTCAAGTTAGAGAGAGCTTCCTGTCAACAATTGCTGAGGTGGTGATAGGAGGGTCAGTCCTCTTTCTGACAAACAATAATTGTAATAATAATAATAATATGTAGGCTATATATAAACAAACGGTGGAACTTTTCCTCCAGTGCTGCCGACAGTGGTGTTCGAAACCACTATCTCACTACTGCACGCCCCTAACAGAACGTGCAAATCGCTCGTAATACACTTGTTTAACTATTCGGTATAACGTTAGTATAACCTCGCTGAGAGACCGTTTATGTATTAAAGACGTATATAAAAGTTAAATAGCCGGGCTGAGTGGCTCAGACGGTTAAGGCGCTGGCCTTCTAACCCCAACTTGGCAGGTTCGATCCTGGCTCAGTCCGGTGGTATTTGAAGGTGCTCAAATACGACAGCCCCGTGTCGGTAGATTTACTGGCACGTAAAAGAACTCCTGCGGGACTAAAATCCTGCACATCGGCGTCTCCGAAGACCTTAAAAAGTAGTTAGTGTGACGTAAAGCAAATAACATTATTTTATTAAAAGTTAAATATATCTATGTACCGTCATACTCAAGAGAGATCTTTCCACGTTGCATTTCTAAATAAAGTCCCTCGATTAAAACACTTTCTGGTTTTACCTCACAGCAGATTTTCTTACTCTGTAAGGATGTGCTATTCTATTCATATTTATTAATACTGGTACTGTATTTGTGTAAAAGAAAAGATCAAGAGGATGAGATGGGTCAAGTATAGTTAACATTGCTCATAATTATGAAATCATACGCTCCTTAACTGCATTACTGTCAGCCTCGTGTCGCTAGATTTCCTGGCACGTAAAAGAACTCTTGCGGGAGAAACGTCTGGCACCTGGGCGTCTCCAAAAACCGTAAAAAGTAGTTAATGGGACTTAACAAATACCGTTACTACTATTAAACTGTATTATTCACGTTTTATTGTACTTAAGGGGAAATTAGGCCTACATCCTCATGGGTAAAAAACTATAGAATTTCCCATTTGTTTTCTTTATAAATACTTTCGTTTTTAACCTGGTGAACTAATACTTTATTATCACCATTACTTTTAAATATTTGTTTGTAAACGTACATGTACTGTATGTCACATGCTACGTACCATTCTGTCTTATGTACGTTTCCATTATCTGTAACTTTCCTTTTTAATTACAATATTAATTATAAGTCAAGACCTTTAAGATCTATTGAGGATATCTGCACAATATTTTATATGATATGGAACTGTACATAAACTAAACATATTGTGAGTTCGTTTATTTGTCACAAGTAATTATAGTTTATTTAAAAACAATGAGCAGAATAATATTTATAAAAAGTAAATGGAAGCTTATGCTTGAGGGAAAATAATATTTTATGAAGAAATATCGTAGATCTTCTATGCTTCTGATAGGTGTCTTTAAATCATTCAAGCAAAAAAGGGTGGAATTTGTCTTTGTTGTCTGTACGACGACATCTAGGTGGCCGCGATGAAAGAAATGAAACTCGCTTTGCAATGAAATTGGAAAGATATCAAGACAATATTGACAGGATTTGTACAATTAAAAATTCTTATATTAGAACGGTGTTTGAAATATAAAGAAGCCAATATTGTACATAAAATCAACGTCGTCGTGGGATTGACTTATCAGCGTGCCCCTACTAAATTCACCGTCGCATAACTCTGTCTTTGCGATTATTACAGCATAGTGGTCGTCTTGTTGAGATCTCCTTATAGTAATGTTTTGATTGGGTAGTCTGAATGGTTAGCGATAAATAAACTACAAGATGATATTTTGTTGCAAACGTTCAAAGTTCTGAGTCCATTACTCATAGACTAAACTTATATTCACTACAATTCTGCCCATATTTGTAATTAAGACGAGACCAGATTCCTGATCGGTCGATGTAATCAGTTGCTCCCTAGTGCATTAAGTGCGTGAAAACGAGCACGGAGCCCCATGGGGAGACATTGCGTCGTACTTAAATTTATCGCTGTGTCATTTAGCTAAGACCTTGGATTACCTTGCGATACCAGATTATGGAACGTATCACTTATTTGTCTCCAGAAACAGCCTCTGTTAAAAGAATTGTTTTTCGTCACTTCAGCTTTACCTGCATGTAGGCCTGCGGAGTAACACTTTGCCGCTTTAAAACAAATCATGTAAATATTCAAAAAATTGTAGTATTTATAGTGCAAACCCCATTTAACTGAATAATAATAATAATAATAATAATAATAATAATAATAATAATAATAATAATAATAATCGAATGGCCTCAGCTACCTTGTGCCGGTGTTTTAATTTGACACCATCTGGCTGCCTGCTCGTCGATTTCAGCGTTCGTTCTACTCTAGACCTACTAGATGGCAGAATTAACAGGATTCCTCTTGGGCCTCTGTAGATGAGTTTTAAATCATTTTGGTCGCGTAAACGCCAACCTGAGATGGTTTTCATGCCGACATCGTACCACATAGAGTATCCAATGGAATTTAGTCCACCCTTTAAAAATCAAACTACCTCTGCCAGGTTTGAACCCACGACCGTGGGATCCCGAGGCAGGCACTCTACCACAGATCACAGAGGGAGGTGTTTTAGATCCAAAATATGTATGGAAATTTTATTAACCTTTTATTTGAAACTACCAGACATTTAAGAAACGGAATAATTTTTGAATGGTAGATTAATGCCTTTTGCTAGTGGTCTAACGTATCACTAACACATCGAAGGTTTTCGGCGACGCCGGGATGGTAACGAGTAGCCGTGGCCTTAATTATAGAACAGTCCCAGAATGTTTCTGGTGTGAAAATGGGAAACCACTGTAAACCATCTTCAGGGCTGCGGACGGTGCGAATAGAACCCACCATCTTCCGAGTGCAAGCGCACAGCTACGTAACCCTGACTGCAGGACCAACTCGCTCGGTGGTAGACTAATGAATATACTGTATATTAAGCAAGAAAAGTCTTGTTTAGCTAGGATTTCTAGTTTGCTGAAAATTTGAAACTTGCAACTCCCACCCTACCCACTTAACACATTGTTTATAAGATTTTACGTGAAATATTACACTCGATTATTTTCCCTTATTCATAGAGTAATTCTTATCGGAATCCCTCTAGTGAGATGTAGTATAAGGCGTGATCAAAAATTTTCAGTTTGAGGGCGTTGCTGCAGCGCGACTCTGATGCAGGTATATAAGCACAGACATGTAGGCAAAGGGATTAGTGTGGCAGTCGTATTGTGCGAAGGTGCGCGCATTAAATGCGGCCACGTGTACTAACGCAAAGTTATTACCAAATGCGTCCAAACAGGACCAACGTACTGTTGTTCTGTTTTTGGCTGACGAAGGACAAACACCGGTGGAAATCCATAGGAGAATGAAGACTGTGTATTGGGCAGAATGTCTGTCGGAAATCACCGTGTGAAATGGTGCACCATGTTCCATGCGGGTCGCGTTTCGGCACTAGACGCCTAAAGATCTAGGAGGCCAGCCTCATCCATTACAGACAACAACAAGCGGGAGGTTGATGAGGCCTATAGTCCTGATCTCTCCCCATGCGATTATCACTCCTTCTGTCCCTTCCAAAAGGCCTTGAAGGGTTGACGCTTCCTGTCGGGCGAGGATGTGCAACAGGCAGTTACAGACGTCTTCACGCAGCAGAAAACTGTGTTTTACCACACGGAGATTTTCAAGCTGATGCGTCGGTAGGATGCGTGCCTGAATGCTCACGGGATTTTCCCTGATTGGCGTCCCGATTCAGGACTGTACGTCCGTCGAAAGGAAACTTTTTGATTGTTCCTTAAATCTACAGTGCACTGTCTTCTAGTATTGGATAGAACAGTTCGTTGTCTTCTTATTTATTCTTTCACTTTCATCAATGTCTTTTAGTATAATCTTTGACAATGACGATCTGAAAGCGGCTGAATTGAGCACGAGCATATTAATGTTCTTGCACACATTTCAGAGATCTTGGTAAACGAATATTGAATATCACCTTCCTGATTAGTGAATATAGCAACAAGAAATACCATTTCACACCGCAGTTACATCATGCACCCATCTGATGGGGGAATAGTGTGGGATACAACCAGTGGAATCGTCCAGCACACTTAATGACGCACTGAATGCGCTACGCTTATCGCGTAAACATATAATTTTAACAAATATGTTTTCACTTATTTGAGGGTTATTAATGTTATCTCTGTTATTGCCTTCGGAAGGAAGTCTATAGCATTGCTCTGTTCATGTAATGGGAGAAGAAATCCTACAAATCCATAATCAACCAAACCAAACCAAACCAAACCAGCCCATGAAGGGCCTTGGCCTACCAAGCGACCGCTGCTCAGCCCGAAGGCCTGCAGATTACGAGGTATTGTGTGGTCAGCACAACGAATCCTCTCGGCCGTTATTCTTGGCTTTCTAGACCGGGGCCGCTATCTCACCGTCAGATAGCTCCTCAATTCTAATCACGTAGGCTGAGTGGACCTCGAACCAGCCCTCAGGTCCAGGTAAAAATCCCTGACCTGGCCGGGAATCGAACCCGGGGCCTCCGGGTAAGAGGCAGGCATGCTACCCCTACACCACGGGGCCGGCTCCATAATCAACCAAGATCCTGATTTCAACCATGAGGGTGAGTATTATAATGACAATCAGAATAAGCGAAATGGAACGATGAATGTATTGACACTGGCATCGTATTTAGTTTGCTCATTCTAATATGCGTTAATAATTAGACTTGTGATTCTTGGTTCAGTATAATAAATGCTAATATAAAATTGTAAGTATACGGTATACTGCATTCACTTCATAAAATATTATTAAAACATAATAGCCTATATGGCCCAATAATACACCTAATTGTATAGAAAATCAATTCATCGAAGAAATGACATGTAGTTCGGGTTTTAATTTTAAGTAACCTCAAAGGAAAAGGATAATGGAGTTACACATCGCACAACGCGAGTACTCGGGTTAAGGAAGTGACCATGAGTGACCACAGATTGAGTCTCTTCCCTACAGAAAAGGCAGGGATGTGACTGGGGTGACGATACTGAGCCAAGAACTAATAAAGATTGTCAGTTAAAGTTCATGAAAGGTCGAGTAAAACACTCAACCTTTACTACTGTGTAAGACGTCCGGCTCCATGGCTAAATGGTTAGCGTGCTGGCCTTTGGTCACAGGGGTCCCGGGTTCGATTCCCGGCATTGGTTAATTTCGCTGGTACGGGGGCTGGGTGTACATGTTGTCTTCATCATCATTTCATCCTCATCACGACGCGCAGGTCGCCTACGGGAGTCAAATCAAAAGACCTGCACCTGGCGAGCCCAACTTGTCCTCAAACACTCCCGGCACTAAAAGCCATACGGCATTTCATTTCACTGTGTATGACAGTACTACGTTTCTATTTTTATTCGGTGCAATGTGGACCCTGTTACAGGAGGTGCATTCATCGTCTGTCTGCCCGCAGTTTGCAGTACTAGTACATCTAGTACACACCCAATAATTACACTTAGGCTTAAATTTCGTATAGGGAGTGTTACTAAGAACTAACAATATTGTTCTAGAGTCATACAAAATTCAATTGCTCTCCTAGAAGCATACTGTTTACTAGAAAAGCAGTAGTGCGCAGGTCTATGTATTTGTTACGTGCTCAGGTGGCTGCCACATCTATCCTAGTCCCTTCGGTATTTCCTGAAAGGAATGAGTAAGTTAGACCGGAAACATCCCAGCCGGCTCGATGACGTGGCCGCCTCTCATTGGGAGTTGTGCTGGAGCGTCGAGTGTGTTGTGGGTGTACAGCGGCACGTTGACTGTGTGATAATTGAGTTGAATGTGTCGAGCCAAGGAACAATCGGTGTGTGTTACGATGGTCGACAGGCCTATGTTCCATCTCGTCTGCGAGCAGCTGCTGTGTGCAGTGAATGAGCGTGCGGAGCAATGTGAAATGCGAGCTGTCAGTCACGATGATCACCGTCTCAGGTACAGCCAGCGAGGAGATAAGAGACAACAATACGTGGAGTGTGGTCATTCACGGCTGAATATAATTGAATCACTTCCTTCCATTTTGCCAAAGAGAAGAGATTTACTCTGCATGCACACGTTTTCCAGTCCTTTCACTGCTGCAGCTAGTATTCAATTTCCTCATTTTGAGCTCGAAAGCCGGCATTGTACCGTCCCAGCCATTAGACTAGAAAAGGAAGCGTAATTTGGAAGCATAATACATTAGATTAACGATACGGTAATGATTGCTTGTAAAACCAGGTGATGACATTGGGAAGTATTAGCGAAAAATTGATAACGCACAGTTAGATCTTGTTGGATGAAACTATATACTCGTATACGGACGGTTGAGTATATGTGCGGTTTTGTTTCTGAGACATGATTTTGAATACAAATAACCACAAATTTTTAGCTTGGTCTCTTAATGTAGTTCTGGGGATTTGAATTTTTTGTTTCAGAATCTTGGTGGCGTAAGGATCTCTGGTACGAAGCGCGGCTGAAAGTGCCACATCAACTCAGGTATATTTCTAGTTTTATTCTCGATTCTAACCAGAGACACTTTGTTCAGCTCTGCTGCAAACCTTCCACTACAGACTTTTGGTCCTTCTCTGTGCGACGGGTCAAATTTATTGATTGCAAGTAAGTTTCCTTACTTCCTTGGCTCCCCTAAATATTCCCTCAACACTTTCTAGGAGTTTTGTTTTAAAAACTAGTTTCATCCGTTTCAGCCTACGAAAGCTATAGTCATCCCTATGGACAGATAATTTCGCACTCGGTGAAATAATGCTTGTGTTTGCGTTCTAACGCTGTTCTGCTTCTGAGACTTAGTTTAGAACACACTCAATTTCCTCCTTTTGCGGAATTTCAAGTTCCCGAGGTTCCTAGAAGCCATGGACCTATCAGAGTCTCCGTTATTAAGATTTTAATGTGTCCGTAATTGCCTCCTCAATTCTTGTGTACGATAGAACCTAGTTAAACTTGATTAATTGGGACGATCCGGGATAACGAAAATCAAGGAATGTGGTGAAAAATAAATAAAAGGAAACATACATGCGTACATACGATATTGCACAAAACATGTTTGAAGCATATGTATAAATTATGAATACGTTATTACAACAATCACAGTACAAAGAAGTCCACTTCTTCGAAAAGTAACTTGTAAGCTTCTCACTGTATAATACAGTTAACAGTGGTCATTAATTGAAGTTATAACTCTGCCTGTAATTCTCGCACAACGTATATTTATCCTTTAATAGTTATGTGTTGGTTTTAGTTGCCTCTCTGATCATCGTGCACCGGGCGAGTTGGCCGTGCGGTTAGGGGCACGCGGCTGTGAGCTTGCATCCGGGAGATAGTGGGTTCGAATCCCGCTGTCGGCAGCCCTGAAGATGGTTTTCCATGGTTTTCCATTTTCATACCAGACAAATGCTGGGGCTGTACCTTAATTAAGGCCACGGTCGCTTCCTTCCATTCATAGGCTCTTCCTATCCCATCGTCGCCATAAGACCTATCTGTGTCGGTGCGACGTAAAGCCAGTAGCAAAAAAAAAATGTTCATCACGCAAGGTTCCTAGTGAGTTGAAAGGATCCTACTTAACGATTTTCTATTGCATATTCATTTTATACTTACCTCTATATATTGTTATACTGTATTTTGACTTATAGTATGTCTCTTTGCCTCATTTATAAAATTTTCCACAATATATTCTCGGGGTTTGATGTTGATGAGTAACTTGGACTTTCCGGAAACTTTTAAATCCACGAAAAGTATACGTCACAGCTTTTGAAATAAGTTCCCACTGAATAAAAATGATTACGTTGTGTTCTTATGCAGTTTTGCTTAGTAGTCTCCATTTTGACCCGTGAAGTTCACCTTCTAGGTGAAATTGAGGAATTGTTGATTTCACGAGCGATGTCTGAGTATTGAATTTTCTGATAATAAGTGTTAGGTTTAGAGGGTACTTTGAAGTACCTAATGCACTAATTCTATTTTCATATTTCTACCTGCCTTTTTTAACCGTAACACTTTGACTTCAGTTTTTAGTATATATTAAATCGTATATTAAACATACTCCTGTGTGTCTGATTCGACCTGGCTATTATTATGGAGGGTGTTCGGAAACAATGTGAACTGGATATCGTCCGCTTACTTCTAAAACCTCGTATGTCCCGATGCACTTCCTACGCATTACTTTCCTTAAGGCTGGCCACGCCTCCCGGCCACATATGGAGTTGCAGTCCATCAGAACAATTTTCATTGTGAACAATTTCCTATGCTGATGTGTGAAGGAAAATGAACATTACCATACCGTATAGTAGGGATGTTGTTGACATCACGTATTTATGCACTCCTACAGTATAATGCATTTAAGGTTCAATTTCCTTTACACATTAGCACAGGAAAATGAACGCAACGAAAATCGTTCTGATGGGCTCCATATCAATATGTGGATGGGAGGCGTGACTGGTCTTAAGGAAAATAATGGGTAGAAAACGCATTGCGAGATACGAGGTTTGAGAAGTAAGCCGTCGATAAACGAGCGTTATAAGATTGGTCATATTGATAAATAATTTGAAATAATAATCCCCTGCAGATTTAACAACACTGAGTATGACTCATTGGCTGAATGGTCAGCATTGAGGCCTTCAGTTTAGAGTATCCCGGGTTCGATTCCCGAACGGGTCGGGGACTTAAATCGTTTTTGATTAATTCTCCTGGCTCTGGGACTGGGTGTTTGTGTTTGTTCCAACACTTTCCTTTTCATAATCAGACAACACACTACACTACCAACCACCACAAAAACACACAATAGTGATTACATCCTTCCATATAAGGTTGGTGTCAGGAAGGGCATCCGGCCGTAAAACAGGGCCAAATGCCCATGTGCTGCACAGTTTTCACCAGGGACCCCATATGTGTGGGAAAAGCGGTAGAATATGAATAATAATAGAAGAATATTTAGCAACACTGACTCACAAGCCGACTTGAATTAGCCCGCGTAGCGATCTGATTCGCTAACCTCAGCAGCTAATAAAATGACAATGGCGCGAACTATCGAAGTATTTTTTTCAAATTACTTGTCAGTATGACCAACCATCTGTCGCTCGTATACCAGGTTTACGCTGTTTCGAACCACCCTGTATTATTTTTAACATACTTGACTTTCGATTCTGCACTGTATCCTTTTGTAAATACCAATTACATTTCTTCCCGCAGAGCACAGCGAATTACAACTGAGAACTCACTGAACTAGCTTTATTCTACCAGAGTTCTATTGCTATGTCCTTGCCGTATTATTTTAAAGTAAGGTGCGTACAATACAGTAGCAGTATGGGTACTAAAATGAAAGGAGTCTGAAGGAGAAACAAGAACTTGTAACGATCCCCAAAGTTGATGTGCCCGCGGGAGAATACAATACAACGGACGAGATGGTATCTTCTCTCTGCTATTACATTAACGTCAAGTGGAATAATGTTCTTTTTTTTTTTTGGCTGCATCGCTTCTCTCCGACTTTTTCTGTTTCCTTTTGTGTTCGTAAAACTTGATTTAGCTTGTTGTTTTGTCGCATTATAAGGCATTCTTCCTTCTGATTCAATAATTCCTTACGTCACCGGTTTGAAGCGCTATACAACATCAATTGCCCTTCTTGTCTTATAAGAGACACTCCTTAACAAATCCAACGTTTCTTTCTAACAGTACTTCAGCAGTATCTTACATGGGAAGATATTTCATGAAGAAGGAAGGAACAGACATAATGTCTTTCAAAATCGTTGTAGATCATGTAGTTGCGCATATTGTTATACCTGAAGGACTTTATAAAAGTTCAAGGCATATGGTTCTGAATATATCGTGTAGAGTCTTTTAATGTAGCCTATTTCAATTTCAACACCACATAAAACAACCAGATGGTATAGGAGTTAACACTGCTGACTGCTGTCCAGAAGGCTCCTATTTCTATTCCCCAATATCAATAGTTACCTTTGCTTAGAATGGAGATATTAGAGAAGAATATGGAATTTTCCGCCGAGGACTTAGTGCTAGAGCGCTTCAATCAAGATGATGATGATGATGATCATCGTTGCTTCAAGGATCTTGGCCCCAAACTGAAGACCCAACTTTGTGAGAACGATTAAAGCTGAGGTAGTTAATGTTTGAATTGCGGTAAAATCTTTGGCACTCTCGTTGTTGTTGGTATTTAAAGTGGTATTGGTGAATTTTATTTTAAGAAGAAGTATAGCTGGGCAACTTTACACTAATGAGAAGGAAATTGGAAGTGGTCAAACACTGCGAAGAATGAAGGTATCGGATAAAGGTAAGGGAGGGCCACGAATGGCTTGAAAATGACGCACTCCCTAGGCCTCGCAAATATAATATCATCGGGGTCAAAAGAGAGTAAGGGTTAACTAAAGGATGTCAGATAGGAAAATGAAAGTGAGGAGCTACACACACGTAAGTGAAAGAAATGCCACACTCAGCTCAGTGGTCACTAAACCACGCTCCTAAGATGAGAGCCTCTATTACACTTTATAGTCGCCCCGTACTACAGGCAGGGAATACCATGGACGTATTCTACCACCCTGGCGCAGACGGGGTAATGATCTCCGGTGGCGCACTTAGTGTCATCGGATACAGTCAAATTAACTCTGCAATGGGAACCGTCTTGTAAACTTGCCAAATAAAACCCCAATAGTAATTTCGAAATTAATAGTCAGACCACCTAGATGACACCACTTCAGAAGGCCTGCAACCCGGTAGCTGAGGACATAGCACCATAATTTTTCATAAATCTCTGAGAACGCATCACTTCGTACCTCACAGAAATTGTCAGGTACGTCAATGCAAGTACGATGGTTGTTGGAGATTCAGTCGTACTCTGTCCAAGATTAGTGTTATGTTTCGAATTAAATCACAACCCTCATAAATACATGACCGTATACACTGGGATCTGGTAAGAAACATTTGTTAGATACCGTCACCTCCTTACAGACACCATGCTCCCGGTTTGACAACGTTCGGTAGAGCATTCGTTATTTCATGTTGGAAATTTTAAGTCACTAAAACACCATGTGCATACACTAGTATACACTGGTGGTTCTTTATTATTTATCTACAATATTTGTCACGAGTGTGAAGTAATATATTCAATCTATATACAGGGTGTTAGGTGTATACGTGCAGATATTTATTGTAGCAATAGAGAACGATGTGACGAACCACTATATATCAAACTTTTAGTAATCCTCGGAAGTTATTTTCGAGAGCAAAGGGGTACGATGTTTTTAGAATAGGTAGTATGCCTTGTTCTTGTGAATGAATAGCTTTCCTTTGATAACAGGCAAGTCACGCGCCATCCCTGCCAAACTGGTTTCTGTTCTGTTTACGTTTAAGAGCAAATGGACTACTGTGACAGCTGAGCGCTCCCTATTCAATGCCACGAGATGTTACGTAATATACTTGCCAAACTGGTTTTATGTTTACCAGCAACTGACCTACGATAACAGCTGAAGGCTACCAGTCTACAACATGTTACATTACATTATTGCCAGACTGGTTTGATGTTGTTAGTATTTAGTTTCCGTCTTAGGGGTTTCAGACAACACTAGTTATCGGTTTCGGACCCTGGAGATGTATTGAATTCTCAGCGTTAATACTGGTTCATTTGCTGTTACGTCCTTTAGGGGATAGGGATATCTGTGGTCGTCAGCCCTGTGGTCTAGTGAGTATGGAAATGACCTGAGAACCTGTGTCGGTGCGCGACCTGTACGAGCGTGTGATATAATTATTGGTTGGGATACGCACGCCGGGACGTGAAATGCGGTACGATCCCCGTTGTGCATTGCGTAAAGGTAGAAGGAAGACAGTTCCTTGCGCCAACGAACAAATGCATGGCATAGTATATCCATATGAGTAGAATCAGAATTGAATTATCGAAGCACATCGAACGTTTTGTTTCAAACGAAAAATGGACATATTATACAACTAAGTAAATTAAACGTACCTACATTTCGTGCTTCCTGCCTGGTTGAGTGGCTAAAACGGTTGAGGTGCCAACCTTTTGACTCCAACTTCGCATGTTCGAACCTGGCCCCGTTCAGTGGTATTTGAAGGTGCTCAAATACGTCAGCCTCGTGTCGGTATATTTACTGGTACACCGAGCTCGATAGCTGCAGTCGCCTAAGTGTTACCAGTATCCAGTATTCGGGAGATAGTGGGTTCGTACCCCACTGTCGGTAGCCCTGAAGATGGTTTTCCGTGGTTTCCCATTTTCACACGAGGCGAATGCTGGGGCTGTACCTTAATTAAGGCCATGGTTGCTTCCTTCCCACTCCTAACCCTTACCTGCCCCGTCATCGCTATAATACCTATCTGTGTTGGTGCGACGTAAAGCAACTTGTCATTCGAGCCAAGACACCACTGTGGTTCAGAATATCCTCTGGTGCTTAAACATACGTTCACGGAGGTCATCCGAAGTGGTTACCTCAGTTCGGTATACTTTGTTTCTCATGTCCCCCCAGGCATAACAATCCACTGGAATAAGGGCTGGCCAATTGATAGTTCCACATCGTCCTGTCTACCGTTGAGGAAATGTCTGCACCATCGTGTAAAATCCACGTGGTTCGGCGTAGTCGAAGCGACACGTCCTCTGAAAGCTCCAGTAACGTACTGTATCTACTGTACAGGAGCAAGATAACATTAATAAAAAGATGTAACCGACCTCCAACTACACCCATACTGATATTAATTAGAACCGGTGCTGGGAACTGCCTTGTTCTATTGAATGGGGATATTCCACAGCTCATGAGTGGGATATAGTGGGTTCCAACCCCTCTGTCGGCAGCCCTAAAGGTGGTTTACCGTGGTTTTCCATGTTCACACCAGGCAAATGCTGGGGCTATAACGTCATGATTGCCACGATCGCTTCCTTTCCGATACTAGCCCTTTCCCGTCCCATCGTCACCATAAGGAAAGCTACACCGATCAAATTTATGCAAGTAAGGTGATTGGTACCGGTCTGAGTGTCTGAGACTGTTGAGGTCCTTATCATCCGACCTCCAACTTGGCAGGTTCAATCTTGGCTCAGTCTGATGATATTTGATGGGGCACACATACGTCAGTCTCGTGTCGTAGAAATACTGGCACGTAAATGAACTCCTGCGATATGAAATTTCGTCACCTCAGCGTCTCAGAAAACGGTATAAATAGTATGTGGGACGTAAAGCAAAATAACGCTAATAAAAAGACGATTGGTCAAAGAGACAGACTTCTCACTGCATCCATCCAGATATTAATTGAGAGCCGGTGCTAGAGGTTGCCTTGGTATACTAATTATTAAACACTCCTTCTATAAAAATTGCCTCATGTGTCACTAATACACTTGACAGAAATTCTGGATTGAGTGCTTGATCAATTAACCAGCGGCAGAAATCCACTCTTAAATCATCACCGAGCTTGATAGTAGCAGTCGCTAAAGTTCGAACAGTATCCAATATTCGGGATGTACTGCCTTCGAATCCCTCTGTCGGCAGCTTTAAAGATGATTTTCCGTGCTTTTTCATGTTCATACCAGGCAAATGCTAGGGCTGTACCTTAATTAAGACCACGGTTGCTTCCTTCCCGATCCTAGTCCTTAGTTATATCTGTCGCCATAAAACCTATCTGTGTCGGTGCGACGCACCGATACAGATAGGTCTTATAGGACGATGGGATAGCAAAGGCCTAGGAGTTGGAAGGAGGCGGTCGTGGCCTTAATTTAGGTACAGCCCTAGCATTTGCCTGGTGTGAAAATGGGAAACCACGGAAAACCATCTTCTGGGCTGCCGACAGTGGGATTCGAATCCATTATCTCCGGGATGCAAGCTCTCAGACATGCGTCTCTAACCACACGGCCAACTCGCCCGGTAATAATAATAATAATAATAATAAGAAGAAGAAGAAGAATAAGAATAATAATATTTTTTGCTGCCGGGCAGAGTGGCTCAGACGGTTGAGGCGCTGGCCTTCTGACCCCAACTTGGCAGGCTCGATCTTGGCTCAGTCCGATGGTATTCGAAGATGCTCAAATAAGTCAGCCTCGTGTCGGTAGATTTACTGGCGCGTAAAAAGAACTCCTGCGAGACTAAATTACAGCACCTCAGCGCCTCCAGAAACAGTAAGAGTAGTTAGTGGGATGTAAAGCAAATAACATTACCGGTATTATCAGGTCATTAGGAGCTGAAAGGCAGGGAAGAAAATAGTAAAATATGCGTGGTGTAGGAGAAAACAAGATGAAATGTACTTCACCCGTGCCTACATCGCTCGCAGTAGTTTACTACAGGATAGTATGCGTAAGACCAGAACCAGGTCTCTTTGCGATGAGTCAGGTGTATCTTCGTATTGTGGTTAGCACTAGAGGACAAAGTGTGACAAACAGGTTTTGTGTATAAACATCAAACGTGCACATCAACAGACACACACATGCAATGTACCCAAACCAGTACAGTCTAGAATGAAGAACTGCCATGCTGTGTTCAAGGTCAATATCTAGCGTTTTAACAAGCACGTCTTCCGTGTGTTGTGTTCAGCTTGCGCCACGTACAAGGCAATCGCGAACTGAAACTCTAGATTTATAATTTTTGTTACCGGTACTTCAATTTTTCTGCTCGGATTTATGAGAATATCGAACTATCGAGACTCAAAATACTACATCGATTGAGAACTGAACTCCCAACTCAATACGCTGCAGAAATGGTGTAACATCTGACATACCAATGTGAAACACGTAGCAATTGTTCAAGTGACCTCCCTGGACTACTCTGCAGGCTTCACTTCTCCGTACCCGGCGAGTTGGCCATGCGGTTAGGAGCGCACAGCTGTGAGCTCGCATCCGGGAGATTGGGGCTTCGAACCCCAATGTCGGCAGCCCTGAAGATGATTTTCCGTGGTTTCCCAAGTTCACACCAGGCATTGCGGGGGTTGAACCTTAATTAAGGCCACGACCACTTTCTTACCATTCCTAGGCCTTTCTTGTCCGATTGTCGCCATAAGACCTCTCTGTGTTGGTGCGACGTAAAGCAACTAACAAAAGAAAATCACTTCTCCGAATCCAGTCTTCCGTAATATCAATTGGAGATCTGGCGGGCCAATTGATGGGTCCATGTCGTCCTATTCGCCATAGACCAAAGGACTGATCCAAATGATCACGCAGTAAGCGGCTTATATCAGGTGGTGGACCATCGTGTAAAAACCACATGTTTCGGCGTAGTCGAAACGGAGCGTCCTCTGAAAGCTCTAATAACGTACCTATGAGGAACTCCAGGTAAGATACTCCTATGAACTGTGCAGATAAGATGATGATAATAATGTCATTGGCTTTACGTCCCACTAACTACTTTTCACGGTTTTCGGAGACGCGGATTTGCAGGAATTTAGTACCATAGGAGTTCTTCACATACCAGTAAATCTACTGACACAAGGCTGACGTATTTGAGCACCTTGTCAAGACTGGACTCAGAAGGCCAGTGCCTCAACCGTCTGAGCCACTCAGCCCGGCAAGATGATTGGTGCAGCACTGCGTAAAGTGCTGGCCTTCTGAACCCAACTTGGGAGGCTTGGTCTTGGCTCAGTCCGGTGGTATTTGAAGGTGCTCAAATACGTCAGTCTCGTGTCTGTAGATTTATCTGCATTAAAAAATACTGCGATAAAAATTCTGGCATTTCAGCGTCTCCGAAAACCGTGAAAATTAGTTAGTGGAACGTAAAGATATTATTATTATTATTATTATTATTATTATTATTATTATTATTATTATTATTATTATTATTATTAGTAGTAGTAGTAGTAGTAATATTATTTTTACGGAAGTTCTAATTAAACGGGTCCATTACAGTCATCATTTTACCTATCGGTACTTGATGTTCAGTAATAAGCATTCCGTCCGCCTCTGTGGTGCAGTGGTTAGTGTGATTAGCTGCCACCCCCGAAGCTCGGGTTCGATTTCCAGCTCTGACAAGAAATTTGAAAAGTGGTACGAGGGCTGGAATGGGGTCCACTTAGCCTCGGGAGGTCAAATGAGTAGAGGTGGTCCGATTCCCACGTCAGCCATCCTGAAAGTTGTTTCCCGTAGTTCCCCCCTTCTCCAGGCAAATGCCGGGATGGTACCTAACTTAAGGCCACGGCCGCTTCCTTCCCTCTTCCTTGTCTATCCTTTCCAATCTTCCCATACCCCCGCAAGGCCCCTGTTCAGCATAGCAGGTGAGGCCGCCTGGGTGAGGTACTGGTCATTCTCCCCAGTTGTATCCCCGATCCAATGTCTCACGCTCCAGGACACTACCCTTGAGGCGGTAGAAGTGGGATCCCTTGCTGAGTCCCATGAAAAACCAACCCTGGAGGGTAAACAGATTGGGAAAAAGAAGAATAAGCCTTCTATTAGAAATGCCCGGCGGCAATTCCACAGTAGGTCTTTTTCCTTCGAGCAATGTTCACGATGGATGCAACTACGGTTTTTGAAATTTGTCTCATTAATAACAATTTCACTGAATACTTATAGCCTTTTCTTTCAGTGTCCACCGTCCTTTCAATGACCTAAAAAGTTTATGAATAAGCATAGACAACCCACATTGTCTATTGTCAGAAATTCATCGTAGACTGTCGCAATTATAGCACAGAAATGTTGCGCCCATATTTCATTTACTTATTAACCATTTCCTTTCATTTTGTCAGCTTGGATCACTGAGTAATGCCATTGACGTCTTAAAAATCGCACACAAATACACAACACTTGATTCGCACTTATGTGCTTGTACGGATCTTCGACGTCACTGTAAGGATTCTGTGTACTTTTCACACAGAGTACCCTACACCAGTTTTCGAGTACAGCAAGTGACCTGGCACGTGAGTCATCCTCTTCTACTTGCCAAGCCTTTAGGGGAAGTGCACAACAACATGTGTTGGCCTGCGATAAGAAACAGGTTCAACAAGCCCTATACTCGGCTACTGTACTTCCGCCACGCGTGGACAGAATGACATCACCGGCGTATCCTGCTACGGCCGTTCAAAACACATTAGGTCCTGAAATATTTGGCTCAGTTATGGGCAAACTAATAGGACAAGGTAAAAAGTACATAGCATATATTATGAGATGTATTTTTCTTAGCCGACTAGCTTAATATCTGCACGTATACACCTAACACCCTGTATATAAAATAACTTGTCCTGACTGACTGACTGACTGACTGACTGACTGACTGACTGACTGACTGACTGACTGACTGACTGACTCATCATCACCGAGCCAAAACTACTGGACATAAACAAATTAATTTTTGGGGATACATTCATATTAACATGTAGGTCCTCGCTAAAGGGAGGATTTTTGGATATTCCGTCGCTAAGGGGGTGAAAAGGGGATAAATTTTTAAAATGAGGGTATCTATATCTCAAAACTGTAAACGTTTACAGATGTAAAAAATGGTATTTAGGATCTTCATTAAAAATTAGGAAATACGTGTTTTTTGTTTTCGAAAAATCCCGGTAGGAGGGGTGAGAAAAGGGTGAAAAATGGGTTGGATGTCTTTAATGAGGATACTTATATCTCAGAAACCGAAGATATTACAGACCTGAAAATTGGTATTTGTAATCTCCTTTAAAAATAAAGAAACACGTAATTTTTTTTTTGTTTTTAGATAATCCAATTAATGGGAAGATGAAAAGGGGGGTGAATTCTTAAAATGAGCGTATCTATATCTCAAAACTTTGAAAGTTTACATATGTAAAAATTGGTATTTAAAATCTCTTTAAAAAAAGAAAAAGTCCTTTTTTGTTTTCGGAAAATCCCAATAGGATGGGTGAAAAAGTGGTTGAATGCCTTAATGAGGATACTTATATCTCAGAAACTAAGGATATTACAGACCTGAAAATTGGTATTTGGGATCTCCTTTAAAAATAAAGAAACATGTATTTTTTTGTTTTTGGAAAATCCAATTAATAGGTTGTGAAAGGGGTGAATTTTAAACATGAGTGTATCTATACTCAAAACTTTTAAAGTTTACAAATGTAAAAATTGGTATTTAGAATCTCCTTAGAAAATAAAGAAATACGTATTTTTTTGTTTTCGGAAAATCCCAATAGGAAGGGTGAGAAAGGGTGAAAAAGGGTTGAATGCCTTTAATGAGGATACTTATATATCAGAAACTGAAGATATTACGGACCTGGAAATTGGTATTTGGGATCTCTTTAAAAAGTAAAGAAACATGTACTTTTTGTTTTTGGAAATCCAATTAAGGGGGTGAAAAGGGGGGTAATTTTTAAAATGAGTATATATATCAAAACGTTTAGTGTACATATATAAAAATTGGTATTTAGAATCTCATTTAAAAATAAAGAAACACGTATTTTTATTTCGGAAAATCTCGATAGGAGGGGTGAAAAAGGGTGAAAAGTAGTTGAATGGCTTGAGTGAGGATACTTATATCTCAAAAACAGAAGATATTACAGACCTGAAAATTGGTATTTGGGATCTCCTTTGAGGATAAAGAAACACGTAATTTTTGTTTTTGGAAAATCCAATTAATGGGGGTTAAACAGGAGTGGGAAATCGGGGTGAATTTTTAGAAAGACTATATCTACCGTATACCTCAGAGACGTAAAATATTACAGACGTAAAAACTGGCATTTGGAATCTCCTGTAAAAGTAAAGAAACATAGGTGATTTGTTTTTGGAAACTCCACTTAAGGGGAACTAAAAGGAAGGGGTTGAAATTTTAAAATGAGCATTTCTACAGCATATCTCAAAAACTTAACATGTTACCGAAGTGAAAAATGGTATTATTATCTCTATTGAAAATAAAGAAACTTGTATATTTTATTTTCTGAAAAACCACTTGGGTAGAGGGGTAAAAGTGACTGAAAATGGGGTTGAATTCTTTTAATTAGGATACTGATATCTCAAAAGCTGAAGATGTTACAGATGTGAAATTTGGTATTTGGAATTTCCTTTAAAAATAAAGGAATACGTATTTTTTGTTTTCGGAAATCCACGTAAAAGGGAGGGAGGGAAATTGAAAAATTAATTGATTTATTTGTATGAGGATACTATTATCTCAAAAACGGAAGATTTTGCAGACGTGAAAATTGGTATTTGGAATCTGCTTTAAAATTAAATAAACACGTGTTCTTGGCAAATCCAATGAAGGGTGGGGGGAGATGAAAGAATTGAAAAATTAATTGAATTAATTGTATGAGGATACTTACATCTAATAAAAACTGAAGTTGTTACAGACGTGAACATTGGTAATTGGATCTCCTTTAAAAACAAAGAAAAAACCGTTTGGGGGAAATCAACTTGGGGGCGGGGGTGAAAAGGAGTTGAATTCCTTTTATGAGGGCACATATCTCAAAACCTGAAGATGTTAGGGTCGTGATAATTGGTATTTAGAAGATCCTTTAATATTACAGAAACAAGTACTTTTAACGGGAAATTCACTTAAGGTGGGAGGGGGGGAGTGTGAAAGGAAGTGTAAAAAGTTAATTCTTTTTATGGGGATACTTATATCTCAGAACGGAAGGTAACAGACGTGAACATTGGTATTTGGAAACTCCTTTAAACATAAGGAAACACCCCTTCTTTTTTTGAGGGTGGCGGGGGGATGAATCAATTAACGGCGGTGGGGTGAAAAAGGAGTTGAGACCAACTGATTTTACTGTTCAAATGTACTTATTCTGATCATAAACTGATCATTATTAATCTTTCCTTGGTTCGTTTTCAAGAACATCTTTTCCTTTGGAGAACATGAAGTTAGATTACAGTAGATTCTACTTAACGTAAGGGTTTATTCTGCCCGAAGGCAGAGGTGTGCCTGAGCTGGAGTTTACGTACAGTAGGGTGGCCAGTTTCTTTCCGCTCCTCCATTCCCTTACACCCACCTACAGCGCGTGGCAACCCATCCAAATTTTGACCACGCTCAATATTGCGTAACTTCGGAGATCTCACGGGATCCGGTGTTTCAACATGGCTACGGCCATTGGCAGATTCTACTGGCATATAAATAAATAAATAAACACATTTGAAATAAACGATAGGAATGGCATTGACCGTGCAATTGTTCACCTCTATAATAAGGTCAATAATGCACGGAAGTATATCATTCGTGTCGCCAGAACTCTCGCGCACTTGCCTACGCGCAACAATGGGGCTGGTCACATTTTCAGCAATGACAATGGCAGCAGATGTAATTTACCGCCAAGTGGTGGTCTTACATCTTGCTGTGGGTTCCAGACCATCAATAATAATAATAATAATAATAATAATAATAATAATAATAATAATAATAATAATAATAATAATAATAATGTGCGGACCGCGCTGGAAACGGGTCCTGGCCGAGTAATGACTACGATTGCAGTCCGGCTGCGCGCTCAGTACCGGTAAGGCACCCAAGACGACACCACGCCGGATCTCCTCATGGATTTGATCCATATTAAAAATGCTTATAGGAAAAGATGGTAAAGATTTAGGCACCCAAATGGCCGGGTGGAATACCTGGACTTAGCCCGAGATGTACGAAATCGATTGCTGGACAGATTGAAAAATGGGAGGAACTTTACCGTAACATCTCAGAAAATGAGTGAGATCACGAATTTTGGCGGATTCTCTCAGAAAACGAGTTAGATCGCGAATTTCGGCGGATTATATATAAAACGTTAAGCATTCAATTACAAATTTCTTAATATTACCGTAGCGAAGCACGGGTATCTTGATAGTATTATATAAAATGATGCATATTCATGAAATCTTACCAAACACTATTCACTTCATATAGCAAGCATGTTGTTGCCCTTGTTCGTTATAAGTTATCAGATTGTTTTCATAGGTGCCCTCGGTACGGGGAGGATGAGGGATGGTCAGAAGCTCCTGAAGCGTTGCGAAGGAACAAAATAAAAAGAAATAACCTGCTTACTCTTACTCTAAAAAACTTTGAAACAGGAGGTCCATGGCTGAATACTCATCTCACCCAAGTATATTTTTCCTGAACTGAGAGTAGATACGGGGTTCACTCCGTCTAATACGACGAACTCAGGACCGGTCTTGTCAGTCAAGACTGTCAATAAGACTCAGACTGCCATCACACTAACAACGTCACTCTCCAACATCTGCATATAAAAGCTGTGTGTGCCACAGAGTTCGGTTTTCATTCAGTATTCTTATTCCTATTATTCTTATTCTTATTCTTATTCTTATTCTTATTCTTATTCTTATTCTTATTCTTATTCTTATTCTTATTCTTATTCTTATTCTTATTCTTATTCTTATTCTTATTGCCATTAAGAGAGTGGTTACATGATTATTCAATTTCGTCTTGTTTTTTGCTCTTCTCTTCCCAAAATCTCTTCATTCTTTGACTGTGTTCTTGTTTCCTTTGTTCATTCCATACTTTCCCTGATTTGTTTACTCTCTTTTACTTCAAATTTCGCAATCATAATTTTATTTCTAAATATGTTTCTTTCATTTATCATTGCCTTATCGATAACTGATTGTTGTAGATCTTCTATTACTTTCAGCCAATTAAAAATCCTCTTTGTAAGACTGCTGCTGTCCATTCTATGTATGTGCCCACAGAATATTAGTCGGCATTTTCTAATCATGTTGATGAGTCTGTCTGTGTATTCGTATAATAGTTCCTTAGTTGGATCTTCATCCATATACCATCTCTGTGTATTGCTCCAAAAATTGTTCTGATGATTTTACGTTCTACTTTTTCTGTCTCTGTGATACCTGATTTTCCAATTGTGGTTAATTCTGAAGCGTAAAGGGCTTCTGGTAGTACAACAGTATTGTAGTGACTGAGCTGGCCTCTCTTGGTATGTTTCTTTTATAGTAGTGTGTCCATGTGTGTTTGTACGCTTTCTGAAGTTTTTCTGTTCTGTCTGTGTTGGATGCCTTATTTGATCCTCCTATATATTCATTATTTATTTATAATCTATTTGTTATGTTTATGTTCATAATTCTCATTTACCAAAGTGTATGGGTATTTCTTTATTTTCCTTCAGCGTCAATATTCTCGAATTTCACCAGCATTTGTGATAATTCACTTCACATTGGCTGTAATAGTCGTACTATGGACTTCCCGTGGGTGAATTTTGTTCGTAGAGTAAAGGACACACAATCGCTCATTAATTTTGAATTTTTTATAGCCAAAATATTAAAATAATATCCATCGTTAATCTGGGTAACAGTTATACAAGCATCTCATCTATACTCTATGTGAAGAAGTTTATAAAGTATTTTCTTTCTATTGAGTACATTTATATTATTTTTGGAAACACCGGAAAGTCCTTCAATACGTGAGCTGTCACTTCACATTGCTCTGTGGTCTAGTTTCTGCATCCGCGCTGTGTTTCTCGGTTGTGAGTCCATGCTCAACATATTTTACTCCCCATATGGGGTAATTTACAGCATTAAACCGATAATTTATTTATGATTTACGATGCAGTGAATAATTTGCTCATTTTTGGACCAATTTCACCTAACTGTATATAACACTTTAGGGAACCCCATAGCCTCCGTGGCTCAGACGGCAGCGCGTCGGTCTCTCACCGCTGCATACCGTGGTTCAAATCCCCGTCACTCCATGTGAGATTTGTGCTGGATAAAGCGGAGACGGGACAGGTTTTTCTCCGGGTACTCCGGTTTTCCCTGTCATATTTCATTCCAGCAACACTCTCCATTCTCATTTCATAGCATCTATCAGTCATTAATAAATCACTTTGGGAGTGGCGACCCCATCGTATTAATAGCCTATATCTGCTTCATTCATTCCATCCCTGACCCGGTCAATGACTGGAAAACAGGTTGTAGGTTTTCATTTTCATTTTCATTTTCAGGGAACCCCATAGTCCATGCACTACAGTATGTGACACCTAACAAAGATGGAAAGCTCTATGTCATTACGTTTTTCTAACATTTCACCGCTAATGATCTTATCAACGTCCGCAGTTAATATCCTAAACTCGCTACCTAGTAACAGTAGAGGCAAACCTCGCATCTACCGCTCAAACTGAGGACATAGTACAAATATTTCATTTTTTGTCTAGTAAGTATACGAGAGCTTTCTATTTCAAGTGAAATACACGTTAAATAATACTGTGACGGTCATTGGGTGACTGGGTGACTGACGATTTTAAGCAACATTTCTTCTCACTTCTGGTTCATTGTACTTTTAAAGGAAAGGTCGGATTAGTAATATTTACACGTAGTATGCTAATTCATGTACTCATATATATAAAGGTCGTCCGTTGAAACTACATGAAAAAATATCTCTTGTCCTGACTGTGAAGGTATCTCTCAGTCATTTTCGTGAGTTCTTATACTACCTTACATAGTCTAATCTCGCCAAAATATTTGACCATAACCGATCACACAGTTGTAATAAATCTTAGTAGTTCATATGGCCTTGTTTTAACATAATTTGACTAGAAGGACATATATTTTCTTTAGAGGAGTCTGACGTTTTCTGGAAAGCCTCATTTCTTATATTCCTTCCACGCCAGCAACACGACTACATTCTCCGTTGTCGACTGGTTATAGAGGCCTCAATGACAACCTTTTGGATCTAGCATGGCTTCTAGTCATCTTCAGCTCGTTCATATGTGGTCAACCAGTGGTTCGGAATGTACCAATTGTGAGATCTCAGAGACTAAAGGAATTGTTCGAAGTTGGCATGTGTCCGTTTTGACACTTAAATGTGAGATTTTGTAAAATGAACCACGGGATCAAAATAATGTTTATATAGGAACAGGAAATTCCTTCTGATTTATGCTTCCATTTGAGATTTACTTTGAGGTGCTGAATGCAATCGACGAAAAGGTTATATCTTAATGCACTCCGCTGCAATTCAGAGTAGAACGATATCTAGTTTCAGTTGAAAGTCTTGCTCTATCTCCCTTTAAGCATTTTTTTTACAAGTTGCTTTACGTCTCACCGACACAGATAGGTCTTATGGCGACGATGGGATAGGAAAGGCTTGGGAGTTGGAAGGAAGCGTCCGTGGCCTTATTTAAGGTACAGCCCCAGCATTTGCCTGGTGTGAAAATGGGAAACTACGGAAAACCATCTTCAGGCCTGCTGACAGAGGGATTCGAACCCACTATCTCCCGGATGCAAGCTCACAGCCGCGTGCCCCTGACCGCACGGCCAACTCGCCCGGTTTAAGCATTTGTAATCCTCAGTTGCCTATGATTTGTGTTAATGAGATGACCGTCTTTTCAATTTCTGCTGAGGAATTTGTATTTCGGTTCACGACGTATATCTCATTCGTCGTTCTGCCAACGCCAGCAAATATTCCTAAGTTCTCTTATCTAAATGAAATGATGTATCTGTCAGTTTTATTGGATCCATCCAAGAATGCTTCACTTCAATGCTACCACCGTATCTTCTGAGATTAGAACTTTGGGTCACGATCAACATCACACATTGAATATCGAACAGTGCTCTACAGTACTTCAGTCTGTCGACTGAGAGCCTCGCTCTCTGAAACCGTCTTGCTGTGCTAAATATGTCAGATAGTAGAACGCTAGCTAGCTGTCCCAATGTAGTGGGCTTGATCCTGTTCCAGTTTGATGGTATGTGAGGAGGATTCACTCATGAAACTGGGAAGTTACAACTCTCGTGTCGGTATATCTACCTGTGCATAATTCGGCACTTGCGGTACAAAATATCCGACTACTCCGCGTCTTCGGAAACCTTGGGGCGTAAAACAGCATCATTACAAGAAAGCCCAGACGCCCAAGATTTACGATGAGTTTCTCTCTGTGAGCTGAAACTGGCCTGCTATCAGCATCGTTTTCCATATGTATTCCTAAATCTGTCCGTATTTAAATCGGCCTCACGTTCATAAGCATTCTTAGATGCCGTGAATGTGGACTGATGTTTTTAAGCTTTTAAGAATTATTTTCCAAGGGCAGCTGGTTTAATAGTGGTATAGTAAAGTTATCACAACCTACCCACTAACACTAAGTAAGTTTCAGTTAAAGTACCGTTATGGTACTTAGCGAAATCATAGACTGCGAATGACAAAATGCACGATAGAATAGAATAGAAAATCTCTTCCGTGCGGTCAGGGGCACGCGGTTGTGAGCTTGCATCCGGGAGATAGAGGGTTCGAATACCACTGTCGGCAGCCCTGAAGATGGTTTTCCGTGGTTTCCCATTTTCACACCAGGCGAATGCTGTGGCTGTACCTTAATTAAGGCCACGGCCGCTTCCTTCCAACTCCTAGGCATTTCCTATCCCGTCGTCGCCATAAGACCTATCTGTGTCGGTGCGACTTAAAGCAATTAGCAAAGAACATCTCTTTATTGCCCACCCTAGTATACACCATCGGCTTACAGGTAAAAAATACAACAAAACACACAGAAAAAAAACAATAAACAAACAATATCTAATCTGTTGTTGTTGTTTGAGTCATCAGTCTATGGACTGGTTTGATGCAGCTTTCCATGCCACCCTATCCTGTGCTAACCTTTTCATTTCTACGTAGCTATTGCATCCTACATCTGCTCTAATCTGCTTGTCATATTCATACCTTGGTCTACCCCTACCGTTCTTATCCCCTACACTTCCTTCAAAAACCAACTGAACAAGTCCTGGGTGTCTTAAGATGTGTCCTATCATTCTATCTCTTCTTCTCGTCAAATTTAGCCAAACTGATCTCCTCTCACCAATTCGATTCAGTATCTCTTCATTCGTGATTCGATCTATCCATCTCACCTTCAGCATTCTTCTGTAACACCACATTTCAAAAGCTTCTATTCTCTTTCTTTCTGAGCCAGTTATCGTCCATGTTTCACTTCCATACAATGCCACGCTCCACACGAAAGTCTTCAAAAACATCTTTCTAATTCCGATATCAATGTTTGAAGTGAGCAAATTTCTTTTCTTAAGAGAGCTCTTCCTTGCTTGTGCTAGTCTGCATTTTATGTCCTCCTTACTTCTGCCATCGTTAATTATTTTACTACCTAAGTAACAATATTCATCTACTTCCTTTAAGACTCATTTCCTAATCTAATATTTCCTGCATCACCTGCCTTCGTTCGACTGCACTCCATTACTTTTGTTTTGGACTTATTTATTTTCATCTTGTACTCCTTACCCAAGACTTCATCCATACCATTCAGCAACTTCTCGAGATCTT
This sequence comes from Anabrus simplex, assembly GCF_040414725.1. NCBI lineage: Eukaryota > Metazoa > Arthropoda > Insecta > Orthoptera > Tettigoniidae > Anabrus > Anabrus simplex. The sequence continues at coordinate 1,160,277,988 of NC_090265.1, read as the reverse complement.
CTGCAGTCTCAGATAAAATAACAATATCATTGGTAAATCTCAAGGTTTTGATTTCTTCTCCTTGGACTGTGATTCCTTTTCCAAATTTCTCTTTGATTTCCTTTACTGCCTGTTCTATGTAAACATTGAAAAGGAGAGGGGAAAAACTGCAGCCTTGCCTCACTCCTTTCTGGATTGCTGCTTCTTTTTCAAAGCCCTCGATTCTTATCACTGCAGACTGAATTTTATACAGATTGTAGATAATTTTTCGTTTTCGGTATCTGATCCCTATCATCTTCAGAATCATAAATAGCTTGGTCCAATCAACATTATCGAATGCCCTTTTTAGATATACGAATGCATGTACGTGGGCTTGTCCTTCTTGATTCGATCCTCTAAGATCAGACGTAAAGTCAGGATTGCTTCACGTGTTCCTACATTTCTTCTGAAGCCAAATTGATCTTCTCCCAACTCAGCTTCAGCTTGTTTTTTCATTCTTCTGTAAATAATACGTGTTAAAATTTTGCAGGCATGAGATACTAAACTAATGGTGCGGTAGTTTTCACACCTGTCAGCACCGGCTTTCTTGGGAATAGGTATAACAACATTCTTCCGAAAATCAGATGGGACTTCTCCTGTCTCATACATCTTTCACACTAAATGAAATAACCTTACCATGCTGGTTTCGCCTAAGGTAGTCAGTAATTCAGAGGGAATGTCACCAATTCCAGGTGCCTTGTTCCTATTGAGGTCTCTCACAGCTCTGTCAAACTCTGACCTCAAAATTGGGTCTCCCATTTCATCAGCATCAACAGCCTCTTCATGTTCCAGAACCAAATTATCTACATCGTTACCTTGATACAACTGTTGGATATGCTCCCGTCATCTTTCTGCTTTGTCTTCTTTCCCTAGAAGTGGTTTTTCATCTGAGCTCTTAATATTCATACACCTAGATTTCCTTTCTCCAAAAGTTTCCTTGATTTTCCTGTATGCAGCATCTACCTTTCACAGGACCATACAGCCTTCGACATCCTTGCATTTCTCCTTCAGCCATTCTTCCTTAGCTACCTTGCACTTTCTATCCACTTCATTCTTTAATCGCCTGTATTCTTTTCTGCCCTCTTCATTTCTAGCATTCTTGTATTTTCGTCGTTCATCAATCAGGTCTAGTATCTCCTGAGTTATCCACTGATTCTTAGTTGATCTTTTCTTCCTTCCTAACATTTCTTCAGCAGCCCTACTGACCTCATTTTTCATCACTCTCCACTCTTCCTATATAGTGTTTCCTTCAGCCTTTTCATTTTGTCCTTGTGCAACATGTCCCTTGAAACAATCCCCCACACTCTTTTCTTTCAACTTGTCTAGATCCCATCTTTTTGCATTCTTTCCTTTCTTCAATTTATTCAACTTCAGATGGCATTTCATGACCAACAAGTTGTGGTCAGAGTCCACGTCTGCTCCTGGGAAAGTTTTGCAATCCAACACCTGGTTTCTGAATCTCTGCCTAATCATAATGAAGTCTATTTGATACCTTCCAGTGTCTCCAGGTCTCGTCCACGTATACAGCCGTCGTTTGTGGTGTTTGAACCAAGTATTGGTAAGGACTAAGTTATGATCAGTGCAGAATTCAACCAGCCGACGTCCTCTTTCGTTCCTTTGTCCCAATCCAAATTCTCCTACTGTACTACCTTCTCTTCCTTGGCCTACTACTGCATTCCAGTCTCCCATCACAATTAGATTCTCGTCACGTTTTACATATTGTATTAAATCTTCTATCTCCTCATATATTCTTTCGATTTCTTCATCATCCGCTGAACTAGTAGGCATATAGACCTGCACTATTGTGGTGGGCATTGGTTTGGTGTCTATCTTGACGTCTATAATTCTTTCACTATGCTGGTCGTAGTAGCTTTCCCGCTGCCCTATTTTCTTATTCATTATTAAACCAACTCCTGCATTTCCTCTGTTTGATGTTGTGTTGATAATTCGGTAGTCGCCTGACCAAAAATCTTGTTCTTCCTGCCAACGTACTTCACTTATGCCAACTACATCTAACTTTAGCCTATCCATCTCCCTTTTCAGAGATCCGAATGGGGGACTATTTTGCCTCCGGAATATTTTACCCGGGAGGAAGCCATCATCAGTACATCGTTCATACAGAGAGAGCTGCATGTCCTCGGGAGTTAGTTACGGCTGTAGTTTCCAGCTGCTTTCAGCCGTGTAGCAGTATCAACACAGCTAAGCCATGTTGAGTTTTATTACAAGGCCGTATCAGTCAATCGTCCAGACTGCCGCCCTTGCAACTACCGAAAGGCTGCTACCCCCCCTTTCGATGAACCATTCGTTAGTCTGGTCTCTCAACAGATACCCATCCGATATGGTTGCACGTGCGGCTCGGCTATCTGCATCATTGGGACACGCAAGCCTCCCCACCGCGGCAAGGTCACATGGTTCGCAGAGGAGGATATCTAATCTATGTCTCTTAAAACTACTAACTACCTACCCTAACTAATTCAGTGGCGTCCCCCAGGCGGATCACCAGACCTTGGGCTGTGCCACTCTACACTAAACAAACAATATCTACTATTTATCCCTTAAAACTACTTAACTCTATAAAACTACTTACTCGAAACTGTAACTTGCATGGTGGCGCTGTAGAGGCGGATTTCCAGACCATAAGCAGCACCACCCTTCACTAAAACTAATATTCTACTACTACAACTAACTAACAAAAGAAAAAAAGAGACAACTGGCTGTTCGTGGTATCCCCTGGTAGTGAGGGAACCCCTTCCACCCATGACACCACTATCAGCCACACCCGTGGGTCAGATGGCATCCCCACCTAAACCTCTATGGCAATGTGTTTCCCTCAAATGCACGATAGAAATAGTGTATAATATCACTCAAAGACTTTTTGGATTAATACTCCCATACATACGTAGAAGTTAAGAAAGTTGAAAATTATTGAAGATATCTGAGGACAGTCAGGAAGGACAAATATGTAAACACAATGTGGATGTATAGGAAAACTGAAACGTCCCTCACTAAATTCTGATCATATGACTTATGGATTTCTGGAACCGTTAATAGAGTATAAATTTCGGCGCCAGTTATTTTAAGTATTCAGATAAAATGACCTAAGGCTAAAGAGGCAAAGTAGAGGCAAGTAAAAGCTGCAAACTGAAGTAAGGGAGATATACAGAAACATTATAACGAATGCCAGAAAACACCTTAAACCGTGAAATAATGGGCTAATCTCAGCGGAACTGTTCAAATATGAACAAACGCGAAGACGTAACCTTCAACGGTATTCCGCAAATATCTCGCAGAATGGCAGCCTATCCAACGAACAACTACGAGTTCACAGAAATGATGACGAAAATGCATCGACCGAAATGGCGAATGTGTAGAAAAATAGCGAAATGTTCAAGCTGTAAAATGACGTAAACCATTGTAGAAATGAACAGGTCCATGTGTTTATAAAAAAATAGACTTTATTTTTGGTGTTACCTTCTTACGTTAATTCCCTGCTGGCAAATAGACTGAGACGTCGCTATAGCAAGCGCCAAATTCGTTGTTGGTCTGCGAGAGTGGCCGTTATTTGCTGCAGAGCATGAAATCCGCAGAAAATAGTAATTTTCTCCGTTATTTGAAGAGTAAGCGAAAGTATGTACATAGCATAAATTATTTAAAATGAAAGGTCGTTTCACATATAGCCTACAGATTTTATAGGAAATCAATATGTATTAGACAATGTAAAATAACACGTCTGGTCTTCCTATAAGCCCTTAGTCTCTTCAGTGATTTTTAGATCCCAAGGCATATCAAAACTTGCTACTGGACGAGTAGAGTCTGAATATGAAGCTTGGTCGAGATCTATACAGCCGTTTCCCCGAGGGGGTAGAACTGACATACAGACAGACACGGAAGGTAAAAGCCACTGAGACTCTCTTGAGTTAACCTAAAACTGAATCTCAACCAATGGCACATTAAACGAAATTACAGACAGCAGATCCTCTACAAATTTATTTATACCGGTAACGATGTTATTGGAGTTACGTCCCAGTAACTGCTTTACCGTTCTTCCGTTTCTGGAGACGCCAAGGTGCCAAAATCGTTGCCCCGCAGGAATTCTTTCAAATTTCGGATTGTAGAAAGGTGTGTTTCCCCGTCCAAGTTATAGGATTCGATCCCAACTCAGTCCAGTGGTAATGGAAGATGCTCAAGTATGTCAGTATGTTGTTAATTAACTGGAAAGTTGTAGAACTCCTGCGGGATAAACATTCCAGTACCCCTGTATCTACGAAATACAAAAGTATTCACTGGAAGGTAAAACCAATATTATTATTAATGCAACCCAGAGGCATAATCTAAACGCTCTAATTTGTATAAGTTATGTAGTGCTTAAATATTCAAATGCAATGAATAGCTGAAATTCTACATTTTACACACTGGTGAACATTTTGAACGCTTTTTTTTTTTTGCTATTTTGTTTTACATCGCACCGACACAGATATGTCTTATGGCGACGATGGGAGAGGAAAGGCCTAGGAAGTGGAAGGAAGCGGTCGTGGCCTTAATTAAGGTACAGCCCCGGCATTTGCCTGGTGTGAAAATGGAAAACCACGGAAAACCATCTTCAGGACTGCCGACAGTGGGGCTCGAACCCACTATCTCCCGATTACTGGATACTGGCCGCATTTAAGCGACTGCAGCTATCGAGCTCGGTACATTTTGAACGAAGACTCACACAACACACGGAAAGCATATTTTAAAACCAGAATGTACATTTAACAACCTCTTAATGAGTGTAGAACACAAGAATAGATGTCCTAATCATAAACTCTGAAGGACAGTCTCTTATCACCCTGTGGTCATGCACCAAATTACTGTGTACCTTGGTAAGGCAACTCACATTGTTCCCATCTCTAGGTAAGGAAGTCGAAGGGAAGGAACAGTCTGACCACTAGCAGCACGACAATCACAAGTCAAACAGTGATCGACTGCATGCCAGGGAAGGGGGTTGGAGACGTTAGGAAACACGGTAAATACATAGCGATTCAAACGGTAATCCTGAGTACTTTTGGTGACGTTAAAATGAGGATAGGAACCAACTCTTTAATTATAATTTTCGTCCCAAATCAACAAGAGAAAGTTATATAAATACTCTTTGCAACGATAATTTATCACGTGGAACTTTTCACAATTTTACTGCTTGGTCTCAGTTCAAATTTTAAATTTTTAATGGCGGTGTAAATGAAAGGAGTATCTTATTCGTACAAAAATTTGACGAGCGCTTTCTGACAGATCATAACGTTTCTTTACATTGACTTTCCTGTGCCTATCTAGGAAACTGGATAACACCAGATGACCAAAGTAGCAGGCCAAGGCAGCCTCAACAAGAAGAAAAACCTCTTCATTCACTACACCATGGACCTGGACGTAAAGAAGCAGCTTCTCAAGACATTAGTTTGGAGTGTACCCGGTTAAAGCAGTGAACCGTGGATTTTGGTTCAGCGGGAAGGAAGAGAATTGACTCATCAGAGATGTGCTGTCACCGGAGCATATTCAGTATATCGTGGGTAGACAAATTTACCAAAGAGTGGGTTCTACGCAGGACAAAAGATGTTCCCTCTCAATGGAAAACCATCCGCTCGTGGAGGAATTGCTGGTGGGTCCTTCAGGCACGGGAGAGTATTGTCCACTCTTGTGGAGGGTGCCGTCGACGGCAGGCCCATACTGGTGAATATCGACCAGATCGTCAGGGTCCTGGTCTGCTTTTCTCACACTCAGAGGTGAAGAGGCTGGCTGAGGACAGACAAGAGTGGAGGAGTTAGGATTCACTACTATGAAACAAAAAGACGTTTTATGTCAACTACGCACACGAAAAAGTGGGGTTCAGTACATAACTGTGACTTAAGTTATCACGAGGGTATTTGAACCGCAGGCCTTATCTAAAACAACATTAATATGAAAGAAAATTACCGAGTTCGAGTGTTGGTTCCTTCAATGTTTAAATCATGCTGATCTCCTTACCACGGCCTGTTATTAAGGGACTACATTTTCCTGAACCGTATCCACATACACTGTATTTTACATAACCAACATACACAATTCAAGGCCCATGCACTAAAGATACCAAAATTGTAATTATTGTCGGCCGGGCTGAGTAGCTCAGACGGTTAAGGCGCTGGCCTTCTAACCCCAAGTTGGCAGGTTCGATCCTGGCTCAGTCCGGTGGTATTTGAAGGTGCTCAAATACGACAGCCCCGTGTCGGTAGATTTACTGGCACGTAAAAGAAGTCCTGTGGGACTAAATTCCGGCACCTCGGCGTCTCCGAAGACCGTAAAAGTAGTTAGTGTGACCTAAAGCAAATAGCATTATTATTATTATTATTTAATTATTGTCGACCTTACTCATTACTGACATTGACTATATACTGTTCCATACCTCTGAGTGAACATTTGTGTTATGTATATACATAGTTACAAAACCTCGTTATGATTACCCCATACAGAAATGATACTTAATGAGATTCACAATTTTCCATATTTTTCAAATGTGACCTGTTTTAAACTGTTTACTTGATGTACCGATGAATGGTCAATTTTCGAATCTCTCTTTTCCAACTTCGGTTGTTCGAGACAGGGGAGACGAAACTAGGTTCATTGTGAACTATTAGCATGCATTTTTCTATGTGTAGTTTAATTTTCCTCTAATAAAATCTTAACCACGCGTACTCGTGTTGATTCCACTGTTTTCAGATTTTTACTTGCCATGGATAAGTCCTTGATTATTCGCCATTCAACTGCATGTACCATTCTCTCACTCGCCACTTTCATTTTTTTCTCGCAGGCTTTTGTACAATTATCAATCATTTCTATAATTCCCCTGTCTTCTCCATTCCATTCTCATTATTTTTTGACGATAATATAGGATTCAAATTCCTTTTCTATTTTATTTATGTTTACTATTTCCAAATATTTCACCCGTAATGTTCTTGTACTTTCACACTGTCTCCAGAAATGCGCATTTCCTAACTCCTCCTCACACAGTAAACATGTATTCGCAACTTCCTTAGGTTCCTATTTCTATAAACTCTCATCAGCCACCATATTATTTACCTTATTCTATTTTGGTTAATTTACCACGTGTTATTCCCATGCCTGGATATATATTCACGATTTCTCCAGAGTTCTCCTATTATTACACTCAGCTCTTAGTTACTCTCTATGCCAATTTCCTACAGAATTTCCTTTCTTCTAATTTTTTTCCCAATTCCTTCTAGTAATTTCTTTAAGTTGCCCGTCCAGTACCCGTCCTGGTACCTCATTATGTTTCGGTAAGTTATATCTAGAATGTCTCCCCTTCTCCTCTTTTTAACTTAAGTCATAATTACTCTCTTAATAATATCCACCTTTATACCAATATCTCTACACAATAATCTTGCACCACTATTCACTGTACATCTTGGCAAACCTGTAATTGTTTTAATAAAATTACCAATGACTGAATCAAACATTGCTATTTCAGTTTCTATGTCCAATACGTTTGAGCCGTATAACATTTTAGATTTAATCACAGCACTGAATAGAGTTCTTCGTAAACTTAAATCAGTATTAGGCATTCGGTTATCTAATATTCGTAAACTAGCTAGAGAGCTGCTGCAGCGATCATTTTTGCCCTCTTGATGTGTTCAGACCATTTCCATTTCCTGCTATTATAATACCTAAATATTTTAACTTGTTAACTATTTACTCCTGGATTTACTCCTTCAAGAAATAATTTTTCCAATTTTTTTAATTTGGTCGCTTTTTCTACACACCACTAATCTTGTTTTCTGTACGTTAATTTTCATATTATACTCGTAACAGTAATTCTCGATATCATCAATACTTTTTGCAGTGAAGCTGGCGTTAGTGTGAACAGGGGTATGTCGTCAGCAAAGACAAGACCAGGATTAACCTGATTTTCTATACATGGCAGTGTAAATTTCTCCACACCTTCAAATTCTAGTATATTATTACTAAGCAATAGAAATAAAATCGGTGACAACTTATACCCCTGTTTCAGTCCCATTTTACACATGATTTCTCCTCCTCATCCTCCTCCTCCTCCTCCTACTACTACTACTGCTACTACCAATTCTTTCACCTATAACATTCATTTAATTAGAAATCGAGATCTGTACATAATGTCAATTAAATTTTATCCAGAGATACAAAAAGTGAAATGTGACTGTGTATCACATCCTGTCAAATAGGATGTAGAAAGATTAATATTCCTTTACCAACAGAACGTTGGAGAGCACTTACGAAAGTAGCTGTTACCTTTTTCTTTTCTTTCTTGGCTTTATAATTACATTTAAATCACGAAAACATATTGATACGGCATGTGGACTTTAGTCCAGCTTAGAGCCGTGTGTTCCACCTGACACCATCATATTGGAGGAATATACTGAGCTATGAAGTGTTTCCCTCTTGATTAGCAGAGTGGTGTGTTAAGAGTAAGTATACTGGGATATCATACAGTCCTCGAACCAGGGAGATTAACAAGCCACGACACAATTTCCCATCCTGACCAGGAATTGAACCCCGGGCCCTCTGAATCATCTGAAGTCTGCCACATTGCCATCCAACCACCGAGCAGGCCGTAAAATTTGATGTTATTTAAACTTCAAGTTATGTGTTATGATCACATTTGGTGATAATCCTTAGAGATTTGTGGAAGCAGGACCCGTGTTTTCATTGCATTTATAGTTAAAGTAATTCATTGGAAGTAGTAAAAAATCTTTCCTTAGTAAATGTGGCGAAAAATCACTGAAATAAAATACTTCTAATAGCCACAGAACAACACCTTTTTCCTTGCAAATCATTCCTATCGTGAAGAAAGTACGTATTCGTGTGTTAAGTAACTTTGTCAGCAGAGAATTAATTTAATATAGTATAAGAGTTAAGTGTAGATATTTCCATATACACACATATACACACATATAAACCTACAGACAGTGCTCTGCGTGCCCTTCTCAGTATGTGGACAGTAATTTATGCAGTACTGAGTGATATGCGTCCATCCACATGGCAAAGGCAGACAGCAGCAGTCTGCGTCACATGGTCTTCAGCATTCTCTCTTCAGTTCAGTAAACCGCAAGGGTAATCCTGTGTTCACATTAACATACGTCAGGTCTGTCATTATCTAGACATCGCAGATAGCACACTAGCTGTTTGTGATGAGACTCTTACCGCCACTCACAACTGAATATTATTACCTAGTATTTGGCTGCTCAGCGTGCTTTGGGGTTACTTCTGGAATAGCGATAAGTTCAAATTTACATTTTATTGCTTATCTGTTTCAAACAGAATCACTCCAGAGGAATTTTTGAACAGTGTCGAAAAATATATATTACAATAGGCCGATGGGCAAAATATGAACGTCAGTGATATCTTTGGATGAGTAGCGTAGCTAATGACTACTATGTAGAGAGTCCGGCTCCATGGCTAAATGGTTAGCGTGCTGGCCTTTGGTCACAGGGGTTCCGGGTTCGATTCCCGGCAGGGTCGGGAATTTTAACCTTATATGGTTAATTTCGCTGGCACGGGGGCTGGGTGTATGTGTCGTCCTCATAATCATTTCACCCTCATCACGACTCACAGGTCACCTACGGCTGTCAAATCGAAAGACCTGCATCTGGCGAGACGAACTTGTCCTCGGACACTCCCGGCACTAAAAGCCATACGCCATTTCATTACTATGTAGAGATATTACGTTAAGTAATGTAGCATATAAATACAAAGTTGGGGATATTTATTCTCTGGTAAATAGAATTTTATTTTCAAGGAGTGAAGCTTTCTCTTTACCATAATAACGTGTCATCTGATTCCGAAAGTAACGAAGAATAGCAGTCCAATAATTATTATCATTGTTTCTTGAAGTATACTTAGTTTCGAATCAGTCTGCCTCATTGTTTAACGTTTGCTCTGTTTTGAATGGACGAGGTCGTACTATAAATCTGGCTCCCCAAGTATCACACACACATTCTTTTTCCATGTATTTTGAAGATAATCAATTTTGTCTCCTATGGAGCCTTTTACTAATTGCTTTGTGTCGGTTGTGCACGTACATTTACATAAAAACAAAATTTATGTGTTAAATACTTGCAGTAAAGTTGCTTGGCCTTGCAAAGATCGTTCGTTCGTAATCTGTTTACCCTCCAGGGTCGGCTTTTCCCTCGGACTCAGCGAGGGATCCCACCTCTACCGCCTCAAGGGCAGTGTCCTGGAGATTCAGACTTTGGGTCCGGAATACAACTGAGGAAAATGATCAGTACCTCGCCCCGGCGGCCTCACCTGCTATGCTGAACAGGGGCCTTGTGGAGGGATGGGAAGATTGGATGGGACAGGCAAGGAAGAGGGAAGGAAGCGGCCGTGGCCTTAAGTTAGGTACCATCCCGGCATTTGCCTGGAGGAGAAGTGGGAAACCACGGAAAACCACTTCCAGGATGGCTGAGGTGGGAATCGAACCCACCTCTACGCAGTTGACCTCCCGAGGCTGAGTGGACCCCGTTCCAGCCCTCGTACCACTTTTCAAATTTCGTGGCAGAGCCGGGAATCGAACCCGGACCTCCGGGGGTGGCAGCTAATCACGCTAACCACTACACCACAGAGGCGGACCCTTGCAAAGATTAGTTCATAATTCCTTCCTGAAACTGGTATTATTATTATTATTATTATTATTATTATTATTATTATTATTATTATTATTATTATTATTATTATTATCATATCTCCGTTAACTAATATATATATACATATATAGAGCTATAGAACAACCTGAAGAAATCAGTCTATGTGTAGCTGAAGATAACGTTGGTAGGATAGGGGAGCCAATATCCGGACAGCTCCTATTTCCGGACACTCGTAACGTCTATGTGGATTACATTTGAAATAATCACTAAATGCGTTTTCGAAACAGTTAAGTAGGTGGCAGCACCCTCTTGCAGTAGAATGAAACAGTAGTGAATGGCAGGACTCGCGCTGTTCTTGCTCCACACAATATCAAAATAAACACGGTAAGGCGCGCTTCCTACACTTATCTTTGACTCTATATTTATTCTAATCTTTCGTTTCACTTAAATTGAGAAAATGTACAACCTTAGAGTAAGATAATCTTTAGTATTTAAGACGAAAGGTTTAACCAGGCAATGTGTGGGTGGTAATATCTAAGTCACAGTACATGGGATCATGGCGCGAAATTTGAACGATGGACAGACTTGTTCCTATTTACGGACGCTCGACTGTTCCCAATTCCGGACACAAATACATATCAACTATATATTCAGAGCTGGTTAACTGTACAGGTTAAAGAGACCATCGACATATAATGTATAAAGACATAATTACTCTTTTACGTTTGATAACATTGGTTCTCGAACTATCAATTCAACTCACGTGGTGCCAAAGATAAAGGGTTCTGACTTTTTCTCCACATATCATTACAGCAGTGCTGTAGATACATTCTGAGATAATGACATTACAGAATAACCGAAAGATACTATCCGCGCCTGACGGGAAGTCGCGGCAGCTTGTAGGTACGGCAGGAGTAACAGTTACTGTACTCATCACAAACATTAGTCGTGACAGAAAAATCAGATCGGTGCTCATTATTAAGCTGTTAATTATGCAGTAGTTGTAACTATAGTAAAAGCATAACTAAGGCACAATTGTAATACCACTTTAAAACTCCACATCAACACCTCAATTCGCAAAAGTCACCATGGACGGAACAGGGGTTTATCGACAGCCCTTGAGACTTGAGATAAGCGCATGCGTGGCAGCAATGCTTACCTCTCACACCCCTAACCCCGCAATCACACCACGACTTCTCTTACTTGCTTCTTATTCGAATGCCAGGTGGAATGATGATGATACAGTTACAGAGAAAACGCACCATCAAAAGCTATTACTATAATCCCATTTTGTATTGCGTTCATGAGAATTTAGCACTTTTAACAGGACATACTTCATATGACCCTCAGTACTGACCAGCTTCGATTATAGAGAGGTGTCTAAGATAGATGGGAAATGAGAACCTACAACAACTCCGTCCTGAAAATTTTTTAAAAATGATAAAGGTAATACATGTTTATGTACTTTTGTAGTATTGACTGTTTTAGTGACGTTTCTGCAGAAATTGGACCATGGGTTCTGTGAGGCGTGTGCTAGATATGTTTTCGCCATGTGTGTGTGGGAACAACCTCCTCGGAACTTCTTGGCTCTTTTTCTACTTCTTGAACAAGGTTTCTGTTTCGGTACAGCATACCCTTTACATTGTAGAGCTGCGGCGTCCTTGTAACGAATTCGTAACTCCTATTTAGTAAAGGCTGAATTTCTTCGTCTAATACCGGAGGAACTACCGCACTGTTGTCCTCGCGGGGTCGCTTCGCTCGAAATACAGCTTTCCTTACGTCCAAGTGCGTCTCGTCAGGAACGCACTGATGATCGACCATTCTCACCACTGTATCGTTTAGACGTACTAGTCTTCCTGCGATATCTTCTGTTTGAAACATACCCAGGTCACCAAACATCCTTGACTCTCCCGTAACTTTCTGTAAGAGGACCCATTACATAATGCACAAGGATTGCCTCTATTCGTCTCAATGAACTCCATATCGTAAATAAGCAAGCAGATAACAACAAAAGCTACGTCAAAGGTGTGTGCCTACAGCTGAAATAAGCACGTAAAAAGCTATAGACTAATATTATCTCAAAAATAGTTAAGAAAGAGGGGACGGGTTGGGAGAATCCCTGAGTCTAATTAGTAGTACCCCTGCTGCATGGACGTTGGAAACTCTAACAGGCTGCTGAAAGTTTTAAAGTGATCGCAAATGTGACGAATTTTGCTGTGAGGGGAAATGGGACACAACCCAATGTACTAAAGGTCGCCTAGGTAGATCGGATATGAGGAATGAAATGGAAGGAGTAAGAGGAATGAATGCCAGATAAAACTGAAATCTCCGAGCCGTTGGGTGGCGTATATGAATATACAGGACAGTTCTCAGAATTAAGCACAGATTCACACCCAATGCGCGAACAAATGCGTTACTTTGGCTAAACAATTCATTCATGAAATCCTACCACGAATAGCACATTACAATGACCTGGAATAACTGAATCGATTCTTTCCGTTCATCGGGAAAACCATTTGCAGAACAAGATCCTCTAGAATTAGAAGGATGTAAACATCGTATCTATTGTTCCCAGGACTGGAACTCAATAAATTGCCAATCAATGCCCATGTTTGGAAACTGGAGAAGTCCATACATATGCTGCATATTTACAGGGTGTGTACACCCTTCCGGTCAAATGTAATGCTGAATGACACTGTTATGTAAGGCAATGATGATAAGAGACATTCTGAGCATTAATCGTAAGAGAGACAGGATGAGATCGATCCTTCGAAAAAGAGGAGTCGGTTAAAGTGTAAAATTGAACTTTTAAAGGGAAGACATCAAATTTTCCTTGGCCTTTGCAATACTAATACCACTGGTGTCAGAACAGAACTGAATTAAGTCGGATAAGACAAAGAACTGTCTTGTAAAAAGTAAGTGAAGGTAGTATCTGGCTCAAAGAAGTCAAAGTGATCTCCACCGCGTATCATAAAGTGTCTGCCTCTGAAGGGCCTGCCGACCGAACTCTATTTTCAGTTGTCTACAGCTTAATTATAAGTTAGAGCAGTAAATATAAATAGCGATGATTGTAATAAAAGTTTCTTAATTGTACATTATGGCTTCTATTGGATCATCCGAACACTTAAAATTGGCGTAAAAATTAAGAAAATATACAAAATGAATGTGTTCTCTTAAAATATCTGACCATTGCTTTCAGTGATGAGAGTGTTGAAGTATTGCAAAGGACAAATGTTGCTGTAAGAGGACCCATTACATAATGCACAAGGATTGCCTCTATTCGTCTCAATGAACTCCATATGTCAAAAAATTCAGCAACCGTTGAAACGTGAAGATGTCAACGTGATTTCCAGCCTATATGATAAAAATCTTTAACTTGTCGTAATTGAAGATAATTTGCTGGTAGGGAGAATGTAAATGGGCAAGGGATTTACGAAATGAAATCCAAATGCCAAATAAGTACAAAAGAAAGTACAACCTTAGTCATAAATATCTGACTACATATTTCAATAACAGTTCTTTTTTGTACAAGTTGCTTCTTTACGTCGCTCCGACACGGATGGGTTTTATAGCGACTATAGGATAGGAAAGGGCTAGCCAGCATTTGCCTGGTGTGAAAATGGGGAAACCACGGAAAACCATCTTCAATACCAGAAATGCATCTCATGGAATGCCAAAATAAGGCATTGAAACACTGTAATAAAAACAGAATGTGTGTAAGTCAGCAAATGCCTGTAGATGAATTACAAACTGGAGAAGCTGGACATCCTAGAAAGAATGACAATAGGGAAAATCTTGGGCCTACTCCATACTGAAACCGACTGGAAACTTCGGAACAACAAAGAAGTCTGCAAAAATGTGGAAAAAATTTCTGAGATCGTGAAAAAGAGAAGGTTATCATTTCTGGGACATTTGTACAGAATGAAAAAAACCAGACTAACCAAAATGTTATTCGACTACCTGTGGAACAAGGAGACAACGACGGCCTGGATTAAGGAAGTTCGTCAAGATCTAGAAAAGTACAACATCCAGAAAGTTCAGGTGTTAGACAGAAAAACATTTCGGACCATAATTCAAAATCTGGAAAGGTTTCAAGTCGAAAGAACTGCAAAGACGGGAAGAGTCTGGATGGATGAGCAGAAGAAACAGCGTAGCGCACATATGAAGGAGTACTGAAGGAAGAGGAAACTTCAGACAAAGAAAAAAATGAAATTGTTGCGTGATCTCCAGAGTTCAATTCGCAAATAATAAGAAGAAGAACAATAAGAACGTATGGACGTCGGAGACATAATACGGTCCTTTGACTCCCATGGTGACCTGCGCCTCTGTGAGGATAAACCTAATGTTGAATACGGCACATGCCCAGTCCCCGAGCCAGAGGAATTAACCATCAAAGGTAAAAATCCCGTACGCAGCTGGGGATCCTACCCGGGACTCTTGGACAGCCAGTATCGTAACAAGTTATCCTTGGAGTCGAACAGTGTAGAATATCAACGTTCTATAAATACCTAACGCTGGACATGACTGCCCTACGTATTCTATGGGCACCTGGATGATGTTCATATTTCTAACTAATGATAACTACTAACTAGTTCCCAATAACCACTTTACGGTTCTAGGAGATGGCGTGTTGTTGGTAATTTGGCCCATAGGAGTTATTTTATGAACAATTAAGTCTGCTGATTTGCAGCTGGAGTATTTTAGTACCTTTAAATATCATCAGACTAAGCCGGGATCGAATCCATTAATTTGGGATCTGAATGCCAACGCTGAGCCATCTCAGCCACTCGGCCCAGCAATTACCAGCAAAACACAAAGTGAGAATTACTTCATATCCGACGCATTCATCTGACATTTCATTGTATAATTTCTTCCCGTAAGAACGCCGAAGGAAGGCGGAAGTAGCCAATTTTACGCATACAAATGTCTACACGGCGAGGGAAAGCTATTAACGCAGGTTTCTCGCACTGGTTGTTTATTTTGTAGCAAATACTTGTTCGTAAGAATGAATAATGTTTCTAGCACATGAAGTGGAGGCTGTGAGCCGGAAAATCACAGGGTAAAGAATAACTGATATTCATTTTGTTCTTATACACAAACATTTAATATTAATTTCAGCACGGACTGTTGCATTGATAAATAAAAATGTTTGTTAATTTCACGCCCAAACATATAACAAAATTCAATTAAAAGAGTGTATTTGATTTTATTTCCGTTTGGTGAAAACTAAACACGTGCAGATTGGGCTTATGGATATTTACCATTCATAATAAACTGGGATGTACTTCAACCCATACTATTGAACGTTCGTCGGATATTACCCGCTCCAAAGCATGTATGATTTGCAAATAACAGAATATTTCGTATGTTGGACATAGAAATACATTACTTTTCTACAATTATGTTCACTTTTAAGCAGATGATTTTCAAATGTAATAACCATAGAGCAGCGAAAAATAGAGATCTTATAATACGAAGAATATTTTCGTTTCCTTATTTTCGTTTATGGAAGACTTACACCACAACAATTGTTAGAACATTCTCACTTCCAGGGGACAAAAGGAAGTCATTTAGTCCTGAGTCCCTCACACTATTCGGTTCTTTCTCTAACAGCTTAACCTCACATTGGTGCGGAGACAATTAGCACAGTGTGGTTCTCAACTTCTACAAGGGTACAATTCTTCACGCTCATTTTCATGTCAAGAAAATATGTTCTCCAAGCTGATTCATGCCACCATTTATATTTTATTAGCTAGTTATAGGCACTTGTGGTGAACCAAACCCTCCACACGTGGCAAGTCCTCTCAGTTCGGTTGTTACCGAGTTGTACAGTCGATTGAAGGAATACAGAATGGTCTTAACATTACATTGTCCCAAACAAGTCCAGTTGCACCTGTGGTACCCATGTTTCATTTGTAATTCGTTCTCAGTAACTATCTGCATAAAAACGTACACGGGAAGCACTCTTTTTATAACGCATGGAAGCCCGTTCTACATAATCCATCATAGGGATTAGATTGTTAAGGTAATCATTTTTCGATGGATAGATGTTTTCAATTGACTTAAGTATTTTTGTCAGGCATACTTTTATTTTTTATTACAATTTCGTTTATGCTGCACCGACACAGATATTTCTTATGACAGCAATAGTATAGAAAATGACTAGGAGTGCGGAGGGATCTATCGTGGTCTTGATTAAGGTACAAGCTTAATTAGGGTACAGTCCCAGCATTTGCCTGGTGTGAAAATGGGAAACCACGGAAAACCATCTTCAGGCCTGCCGACAGTGGGATTCGAACCTACTATCTCCCGAATACTGGATACTGGCCGCACTTAAGCGACTGCAGCTATCGAGCTCGGTCCCAGATTTCTTAAACCAACGTACATATCGTCCCTGTTCTGCCAAAACGGCGAATGTTACAATGCTCTTCCTATCCATTATTTCCCTTAAGACTGGTCACGCTTTCAGCCACATATGGATATGCATTCCATCAGAACAATTTTCGTTGAGTTCATTTTCCTATGCGCGTGTGTAAAGGAAAATTAACCTTAAATACAATACACTCTAGGAGTGGGTAAATGCCATGCAAACATACATTCCTTCAGTATGGTACAGTAAAGTTCATTTTCCTTTACACACGCGCATAGGAAACTGAACTCAACGAAAATCGTTCTTATGGACTGCATATCAATATATGGCTTTAAGTCGTGGCCAGTCTTAAGTGATATAATGCATAGGAAGTGCATTGTAACATTCGCCGTTTTGGCAGAACAGGGACGATATTTATTGGAACACTCTGAATCACTTCCACAAATATTCGAGTGAAATCAGTTGAGTGCTGAGCAACTTTGGAGTGAAATGCTTATCATGCGTTGGTCATCCTACCTGATGTCATTAGGTCTAAAACTCATAGATGCGGATGGACGAGGGAGCCTTCTCTTACGCAGGTGTCCACAAGGTAGTCGACAAATGGTTGAACATTAGCAGGAATTATGGAATTAACATCTATAAAACAGTATTGTACTTCGTCATCCCAAAGAAGCTAGATCTAAATATCAGGCGCAGCCACCGTCCACCCTCCGAATTCCTGTTCATGTAATCTCTAGGCAGTCCGGGGTATTAAATGTTCTTCTAACACGACTATCATGAACACGTCAACCTGAAAATATAACAAAAGTCCTCTAACGTGCACACAATGTTTCCACAAGTACAGTAAGTTTGGTAACTTCCTCCAGCCTTGATACCCTTTGAAAGCAAAAGCGTTAAAAGTGAAGAAATGGGAATCTTGACGTGCAGGCCATTTTTCACGATTAAAATACTTTCCTCTTATACTACTTATGTAAGGGAGAAAGTAAAACTTACCTCTGAGTGTTCTAGAATGGATGGGTGACTATGAAGTTGTTTACGTCTATTACTATTACTATTATTATTATTATTATTATTATTATTATTATTATTATTATTATTATTATTATTATTATTATTATTATTATTGTACCAGGAGGTACACCTCACCTCCGCTCATTCAAAAGAAGCTCATTAATGAACTCTATCTATCCAACAAACGTGAAACTGCTATTACATGAAGTTGGGATATTAATCAGAAGATGTCATTAATTAATTGAGAAGTTTATCATTTCTAAGTTTCCTAAACTGATTGGATTTATTTTGTTTTCGTTTGCTGTTCATCAAGAAGTTTTGACATTTCTCCATAGATGCCATTACAAAAACGGAGGTCATGCACTCTGGTGCAAGATAAAAGAAGTTGTTATTGAAATAAATTTTGTGTTTATGCGTTTTCTCAAGTGAATTAACTTTTATTTAATTTTTGTATATATTTCGAAGTTTGCAACACTTCTTTCTCATTCCGCCAGTTTTGAATCTGGCGAATAAGAATTTTCTGTAATTATAGTTTAGCCTATCACAGGCTTCTTGTTGCTTTTTGGGTGTATCTTTTGAATTTGCCAAAAAAATTGAGAGGGTGTGTTCGGACTAGTCCAGAATCCGCTCGAATAATCCCCTCGGATATATAAGCTGAGGATTTTCGGGCTACCTCGTCTCATTGATCGTCGTCTTTCTGAGTGTGTGTATTAAGACAGGAGGCGGGGCGCCTCATTCTTCGGCAGGCAGAACAACAGCCAGGTAATGGCCACCAATATTCTATCTTTCTAGCTGTCTCCGCGAAGTTATCCGACGGGAAGGTTCGAATAACTATGTAACCAACCTTTTCTAAAATGCAAATTTTCGTTCAGTTAATGTAAAATTCCATAAAGTCTTTAACTGCAAATTGGGGAAAGAGAGTGCGTTACCCCCTCGAGTTCCCCTTCAACTTGGGTTGAGGTGACTACAATTTTGTAGCTGTTTTTCCTTTCCTGTAATGAATTAAATTAACTTTCATTCGAGTCACCTCAGCAGCTTGGGATTAGCCCCGGTATCATTAGGCTGAGAGCCCCGTTAGGATTTTATTCTTCATTATCTAGGAGTACAAGTATACGCCTCCATTCACTTTGTGTTCGGGCCATTAATTTAACCTGTTATTCTTTTCCACAAAGGCCCATTAGGTAGGGTAATAGATACCCATCTGTAAAAGAAATTTAAATTGTAAATTGTGCCTAGAGAGACCAGATATCGTAAGTTTTTGTGTAATGTTGCCTTAAGTGGGCTGTTGAAATTTGGTCAATGTTGGAGAGCATGAAAACTCTTTCCTAAGTTTACTGTAATATTGAGGGGTGCTTTTGGGAGGCCGTAAATTATTGCTGTTGGAGCCAAGTGCTCGTGAACACTGTGTATTGGGAGACATCTCTCCTTATCTGAAACTTGTAAATTTGGAGTCTGAAGCTCGATGTTTGTAACCTGAGGCTTTAAATCCAAAATAGTTGAGTTCCCTTTCCTGGGGCTCTGTATTTTACTATCCAAAGTTGTCATTGTTATTTCACTAAGTGAGAGATTGCTAAGTTCTTTTAAAAAAAAAGAAATATAACCTTTTAAAGTTTTAATTCCATTCTTGGTATCGTAGTTAGACTCATTCGACACCTGCACCTTCTTTCGCATCTTTCTGCTGCACGGATAACCCCGGAGCAATTATTATTATTATTATTATTATTATTATTATTATTATTATTATTATTATTGCTACGGAGTTATCCGTGGTAGTTAGAGGTGAAAGAAGGTGCTGGGATGAATAGGTCTCAATCAACGAAATTAGATAGATAGATAGATAGATAGATAAATGTCTTTATTGGCGTAGTTAAGGCCATTGGGCCTTCTCTTACACTAAACCAAATTAAAGTTAATTTAAAATTTAACAAGGTTATATTTTCTTTTCAAGATCAAGAAATAACAAAAATAACAGGTACTTAGTAGCCTAGCAACAAATCGAGAATGTACAATTACAGTAGTTACAGGATTTGGGCTCCGAGAGCCAGACACACAATTCTTGAGCTATAAGCCCAACTTTACCCGTATACAAGATTCAACCAAGGGGCAGAAGACCCCAATCATGCTCAAGAGCACTTGCTCCCAATTACATAGTAAAAGCCTCCTCGAGGCACACAGAAACAATTTTTTTTTTTGGAAGAGCAACCCGCTCTCAAAGTTCCAGCCTATCAAAGGCCACACCAAATTCCACCTTCAAGCTGTCCTCTAAGGACATAAACACAGGGGTAAAAATACCCAACCTACTGAGGCCGATTTAGTAAATAAACAGGAAAATTACAAGGCCCCAAAATACAAACTTGATTGGAGGGGTAACTGGCACTCCGAATATACTTTATTAAAACCTAATTTGGCCTTAGGCCGCTTATGCAAGGGCTAATCCCATACTAAAGAGGTGACACGATAGGAAAACTATTACATTACGAAACGAAGAAAAATGGTTGAGAAAACGTAGTCACCTCAAAAACAATATGAAAGGGAGCTCGAGAGGGTTAGACACTCTCTATCGCAATTTGTAGTTACAGAGGCAGAATTTAAATCAAGAGTCTTTTATATTTTAGAGGAAATTTACATGGTAGAAGGTTTCGAACCCGCCCCGAGGGTTAAACTGCTGAGCTGGCAAGAAAATAAGTTATAAGACGGCCATTACCTGGTGGTTGAACTGCTGCCCGAAGAAAGCGGCGCTTCCCGCCCCCTGCTACATAATTTACACAACGATAGGTGTTACTGAAGTGGCGCAGAGACCCGAAAATCAGCAGTTTATATAATCTCGTGGAACATTCGAGACGTTTCAGGAATGATAACACTCGCCCACAATCATTTTATTAGCTAACAACGAAAACCCCTACACCAGATGAAGAAGAAACACATTATTGGTGGAAAATTAATTAGAGAAATTCGGGATTGGTAAATTCAAAACAAGGGGAAAGAGCAGGGTTATACAGCCAACCTAAACAATGACTGAAAGAAATTTAACAAGGAAAAACAAAAAACCAGTTATATCACTTCGCACTAGGGTGCACCATTGTAGTCCTTCAGTAGTGCCATCTAGAAGAGAATGTTCACACTTCTTACTACAGGCAAAACAAAAATACATCGAAAACGACACAGTTCAGAACACTTCAAAATTTACAAATAGGGACATCTTCTGAGAAACTAGAGAATTAGCACTGTAGTTAAAGTTCAGGCTTCCTCCAGTAGAGGAGTTTCAACTGGCGCAAAGTTTGAATTAGCGGCGCGGAAGTGTACCGCCCGGTACAGACCTCCCCCCCCCCCCGCCCCAAAAGTCCCTCCAAGGGGTAACACAGAAGAACATAACTTTTGTTTTAAAACAAGGTCCAAGTTATGCTGTAGAAATAGAAATTAATTGCAGAAGGATTTACAAACAAGTTTTCTTAAAATGATTGGATCCAGTTTCAAAATTTCTTTGTAATAACTTTTGAAGGAATATCTTTATGCTTGTAGAAGTTGAATTCAGAAGGAAAAACTTTTAATACTTGAAAGTGAAGGAAAATTTTCTACGTCCACCAAATATTGCAGTTGAATTCAAAAATGTAGTAGTTGTTGATATTAAATGTCCATGTAGCTGATTAAGTACATTCAATGTTGATTAAGTTTGACGGCCAGACCGGCCGCTGCTGCTTGTGTCCAGAGGAGGCCGCTCGGACCCCTCGAGTACCCTGAGATACCGCTCGCCCGCACTATGAGAGGAGCCGTGGAGTTGAAGCACGCCGAGCCCGCGGCGAACATACAGGGCGCGGGCAAGTTGCAGGTTGTGGGCCGCACATCAGCCTTGGCCGGGAGGAGGGCTCCGGCTCGCCGTACGCTGGTTGGCCTCACTGAAGAGGGGCGGGCCCATACCCCACCTCAGTGGCGGTACGGCGCCGCGCTGCTGCGGGGGCACTGAAACATTAAGATCTCGGCGGCAGAATTTGTTGGACCATAATTCTTTTAGAGCAGAGGCTTAGTGGTGAGGTTGAGGGGCCAGCGGCGTGGAGAAATTTATTTCATTTAAATAGCCACTGTGTGTTGTTGAGCAGGAGACGGGAGCGTGGTAATGGCCATGGTAAGGACAGGATGGCAGTTTAACTGGTCGGGGAAGATTTACAATAAATGCTTAACTACAAAGAACTTGATTCCAAGGGCAGAAGGCCTCACAATGAACCCCCCCCAAAAAAATATAACCTTCCGCATACCTTCAAAATGTTAAAACAATTATAAATGCAGCTACGTTAGCGCGGAAGTTACACAGGATTCACCTGCGACAGGTGAACCCTAAATATCCTCTCGGTGGCTGGATTGCTTAGCAATAAGGTAACGGGTGAAAGGAAATCGAGAATAATACACGGCCCATGAAATCTGGGGGCAAGCTTGCCCGCGGGAACAAAATTCTTGACCATCACCTGGTCGCCTACCTTCAAATTGGTGGGTCTCCGTCCACGATCATATCTTTCCCTAACTTTTTCATGAGACACTTTAAGATTGGCTTTAGCCTTCTTCCAAAGATCGTTAATATTATCTGGATCTATTATCTCAGGTAGAATGTCACTCAGAGACCAGAGGTTAGAGAGCGGCGTGTTGGGAACAAACTTGAACATCAAAGAAGCGGGAGTAAACTTATGAGATTCATGAACCGCCGAATTCAAAGCAAAAGCTAACCAATGCAGGGACGTGTCCCACCTAGAATGATCTTCATGATGATAGGCAATCAACGCGGACCTCAGATTACGATTAACCCGTTCAGCCAGAGATGGTTGAGGATAATAAGCAGAAGTTGTCACATGAGAGATGGACAGGTCAAAACAGAATTTACGAAATAGATTAGATGTGAAAGCCTTAGCATTGTCAGACACAATATATTGACA
The DNA here is from genome assembly GCF_040414725.1 of Anabrus simplex. Classification (NCBI taxonomy): domain Eukaryota; kingdom Metazoa; phylum Arthropoda; class Insecta; order Orthoptera; family Tettigoniidae; genus Anabrus; species Anabrus simplex. Next base: position 1,160,255,024 of record NC_090265.1, on the reverse strand, counting down.
CGGACCAAAAGAAGCAAAGATAGAATTTAAACAAGTAATGGTGGACTGAGCGGTAGCCAGCTTAGTCGGGAATAACCAAGAAAATCTTGTAAAACCATCTACACATACAAGGATGAACTTGTTGGCATTCCCCTTTGACTGGGGGAAGGGTCCCACGTAATCGATGTAGAGACGTTCCATGGGGCGCGACGCTTGGTGATAAGACAAAAGGCCTACCTTGGTGGACATGGTTGGTTTACTAAGCAAACAAGATTTACAAGCTTTAACTAGTTCACGAATTTCACCGTCCATACCCTTCCAGATAAACATTTCACGTATCTTTTCCCGGGTTTTGAAGATGCCTAAATGCCCCCCTAATGGGGTCTCATGATAGTACTTGAAGATCATTGGCACAAGTACAGCTGGAACTACAACTTTCATTTTTTGATCATGCCTCGACGGGCAACATAAAACACCATTCCTCAATACATAAGGGACAACATGTTCCCCAGAAGAAAGGGTTTCCATGATTGGAGCCAGCGTTGGATCTTCACGTTGATATTTCTCAATATCCCTAAAGAGTATGGGAGCATCTGTTAAGATGGCATTAACCTCAGATTGCATGGACTCGGGAGGTGATGAACTATCGACCGATTCATGGGTCGTGACGTCATTGGAAAACATACGGCTGAGTCCGTCTGCGACAACATTTTCAGTACCTCTGATATGCCTAACATCAAATTGGAAGGCAGAAATTCGGATGGCCCACCGGGCTATACGACCAGTACGTCGCGGCCTACCTAAGACCCAGCTTAAGGCTAGATTATCAGTCTCCAGGTCGAATTTGACATGTTCCAGATAGAGACGGAACTTTTCTAAGGCAAGCAAGACTGCCAAACCTTCGAGCTCATAGATGGAATACTTGGCTTCTTGAGCCGATAGAGTCCTAGATGCATAGGCGATGGGTCGCCTCCCTAGTTCAGTCTCTTGAAGAAGGACTGCAGCTACCGCCGACGACGACGCGTCGGTTTGGACGATGAATTTCTTCGAGAAATTTGGCATAGCAAGGACAGGGGCATTACAGAGAGCTAACTTAAGATCTTCAAAAGCGGCTTGTTGAGAAGGTCCCCACTCAAATTTGACGCCTTTCCTACGGAGTAAGTTCTTTTTCTTTTCTTTGCTAGGGGCTTTACGTCGCACCGACACAGATAGGTCTTATGGCGACGATGGGATAGGAAAGGCCTAGGAGTTGGAAGGAAGTGGCCGTGGCCTTAATTAAGGTACAGCCCCAGCATTTGCCTGATGTGAAAATGGGAAACCACGGAAAACCATTTTCAGGGCTGCCGTTAGTGGGATTCGAACCTACTATCTCCCGGATGCAAGCTCACAGCCGCGCGCCTCTACACGCACGGCCAACTCGCCCGGTCGGAGTAAGTTCAAGGGCGCCGCTCTATTGGCGAAATTTGGAATAAATTTCCTGAAGAAATTCACCATACCAATGAACCTGGCAATACCTTTAGTGTCCTTGGGAGTCTTGAAATCACGGATGGCCTGTGTTCTAGAGTGATCGACTGCGACACCATCGGGCGAGACAATATGCCCTAGAAATGACATGGAGGGTTTAGCGAAGGCGACCTTGGACAATTTCACAGTTAACCCAGCCTTTCGAAGGCGATTGAGAACTTCCTTTAGATGATCTAGATGTTCTTCAAAAGTCTCCGAAAATACGACGACATCATCCAGATAGTGGTACAGGTACTCAAATTTGATCTCGGAGAAGAACCTATCTAGTATCCTCGTAAGCACAGCTGCTCCGGTGGGGAGCCCGAAAGGCACGCGGTTGTATTCATACAAATTCCAATCCGTGGCAAACGCTGTAAGATGTTTGGATTCTTCAGCCAGAGGAATTTGATTATAGGCCTGATTTAGATCCAAGATGGTGAAGAATTTAGCTTTGCGAAACCATGAAAAACAAGAATGAAGGTCAGGAAGGGGCACAGATTGTAACACAACCTTCCGATTGAGAGCCCTATAATCAATGACAGGCCTGAAGCCACCTTGGGTTTTCGGGACTAGAAAAACAGGCGAAGAATACGCCGACTTAGAGGGCCTAATAATACCATCCTTTAACATCTGATCGATGATTTCTTTCAATGCCTTCATTTTAGGTGGAGATAGCCTATAAGGTGGAAAACGGACAGGAATCGAATCCGTGACCTCAATTTTGTATTCGATCAGGTCAGTAACACCAAGAGTATCAGAGAACACCTCTGGGAACGACTGACACAACTTACGAATACTGTCAGCCTGCTCCTCAGGTAGATGTCTAAGATCTGACAAAATCTCATCCTGGGTAGGCGAAATAGACGAACATGGTGCAGAATTACATTTCAATAAGTGGATTTTACAATTAGAAGCAAATTTGAATGTGCATGACTTACTTTGAAGATCGAGCACAAGACCAGAACGGGACATGAAGTCGGCTCCCAATATAATGGGGCAAGACAAATGCTTAGCCACAAACAATTTAATTTTCCAAGTAAATTTAGAAATACGAATTTCGGCTTTTAAGGAACCTAAAATTTCTAATGGAGATGAATTAGACGAAACATATTGAACAGAAGATGAGCAATAGTCAGGAAGTTTACAAACTGTTTTCAATTTGGAATACCATTCAGCCGAAATAATAGAACAAACACTGCCTGAATCTAATAGAGCTGTATAGGCTCACTATTTAATTCAATTTTAAGAAAAGGCACAGGTGCGGGGGTATCCGCCGCAATCGTAAGACATTCTTTGGGAGCTTCAAAAGATAAATTTGACGCCTGAGTTTTCCCTGAAATTTCGACATGTTTACAAGGGGCTGAGCCTCGGGAAGATGGATTAGTCGGCTCAGCCGAAGCCACTAGTCACTTATTATTATTGGCATTGGTGGTAGTTGTACCAGAAGTTGAGCAGGAGGGGTGCTATTAGAATTTGGGCAATTCTTGGCGATATGTGAGAAAGCCCCACATTTAAAACAGCCTTGTGATGAACCTGCTCCATTATTTGTTCTACTAGATTTGACCAATGGACATTTATTGTGAAGATGGTCAGGCGACCCGCAAGCATAACATTTACGGGGTGTGACTGGTCGGCGAGGTGGAGGCCGGGGATTACTAAAAGAAGGAGGGGGTTCTTTCGCGACACGCAAGGTATCGGCGTATCTGACTCCTTCGGCTGAGACAGCCATAGCCTCTAACTCGGCAAAAGTTTGCGGACGCGACGCAAAACACAAGTATGATCTGTAAGATGGAGAAATGCCTTCCACAATGGCCTGTACAATCTGGTCTTCAGGGAAGTGAAGAGCAAACACCATGGTATAGAATTTAATGTCTTGCATGAAATCAGCAAGATTTTCCAGTCTCTGTACTCGATAATAGTACTTCTGAATCAGAGATGACCTCGCACGAGCAGGGATGAAATTAGCAAGAAGGTGTGCATGAAAATCTTCAATAGATGACTGTTCCGCTATTGCCCTAACAATTTTGTCTGAGAGAACACCAATTGCATAGGGATAAATGATCTGCAAAATTTGACACGGAGAAAGAGAAAAAACAAGGGCATGATCCCGAAATTCAACTAAAAACCTTAAGAATGAAATAACTTCACTGGTAGAGTTAACCGAAAGCTTAGAAATACCTCTGAGTAACATTGCTAATGGATGAGGCAAGCTGCTGAACCCGGGCGACATAGTAGGTAAAGGTTTAAGTGGCTAAGAAGCTAATTCAGAACGTACATTGTTCAATGAGGTACGTCGTTCAGATTCATGGTCTAATGGGGCAGAGGTTTGTAGAACTATCGATTTAATACTCTCTTCCCCGGTGGGAGAACGGTCCTCCCTGACTACGTTTACCGTAGCTGGTTGGTCGGTTTTGGGAGGAACCTCCCCAGTTAACAATTGGGTAACCTTACTGGACAATTCAGAAAGATTTTCAAGAACAACGCTAGCTTCCTTCTTCTGAACGTCATTCAACTTCAGAGACAACAGATCGTTAACTCTGTTAGAAAAATGAAATAACCTTGCTTGCACACGTTTAATTTGATTAGGAGAAGGGTCATTTTCTTCAAAAAAGGTAATCACAGATGCCAGCTCAGTAGTATTATCAGTGATCGTGGAAAGAGAGTCGTCAATTTCTTTCTCTCCCAAAGTGGGGATGGAAATGGGCAAATCAAGGGACTCTCTAAGCTTATTTGTGTCTACCGCAACCGTGCCTCCAGATTGCACATTTCTAATTGTTAATTCATAGATCAACTCCTCCTTGCGCAAATAGTTGAGATGGAGGACATCGCGAGGGCCGGGCATGATGACAAAACAATTTTGAAACCAAACGGAAAAATTAAATTCCACCAACTGAAAAAATTGTTAGAGTTCGAGAACAAGGCAATGTTTAGCCGTCGAAAGGGGCTAAATTGAGACCCATTCAACCACGCTCTGCTACCACTTGTTACGGAGTTATCCGTGATAGTTAGAGGTGAAAGAAGGTGCTGGGATGAATAGGTCTCAATCTACGAAATTAAAGTTAATTTAAAATTTAACAAGGTTATATTTTCTTTTCAAGACCAAGAAATAACAAAAATAACAGGTACTTAGTAGCCTAGCAACAAATCGAGAATGTACAATTACAGTAGTTACAGGATTTGGGCTCCGAGAGCCAGACACACAATTCTTGAGCTATAAGCCCAACTTTACCCGTATACAAAATTCAACCAAGGGGCAGAAGACACCAATCATGCTCAAGAGCACTTGCTCCCAATTACATAGTAAAAGCCTCCTCGAGGCACACAGAAACATTTTTTTTTTTGGAAGAGCAACCCGCTCTCAAAGTTCCAGCCTATCAAAGGCCACACCAAATTCCACCTTCAAGCTGTCCTCTAAGGACATAAACACAGGGGTAAAAATACCCAACCTACTGAGGCCGATTAAGTAAATAAACAGGAAAATTACAAGGCCCCAAAATACAAACTTGAGTGGAGGCGTAACTGGCACTCCGAATATTCTTTATTAAAACCTAATTTGGCCTTAGGCCGCTCATGCAAGGGCTAATCCCATACTAAAGAGGTGACACGATAGGAAAACTATTACAGTACGAAACGAAGAAAAATGGTTGAGAAAACGTAGTCACCTCAAAAACAATATGAAAGGGAGCTCGAGAGGGTTAGGCACTCTCTATCGCAATTTGTAGTTACAGAGGCAGAATTTAAATCAAGAGTCTTTTACATTTTAGAGGAAATTTACATGGTAGAAGGTTTCGAACCCGCCCCGAGGGTTAAACTGCTGAGCTGGCAAGAAAATAAGTTATAAGACGGCCATTACCTGGTGGTTGAACTGCTGCCCGAAGAAAGCGGCGCTTCCCGCCCCCTGCTACATAATTTACACAACGATAGGTATTACTGAAGTGGCGCAGAGACCCGAAAATCAGCAGTTTATATACCCTCGCGGAACATTCGAGACCTTTCAGGAATGATACCCGCCCACAATCATTTTATTGGCTAACAACGAAAACCCCTACACCAGATGAAGAAGAAACACATTATTGGTGGAATATTAATTAGAGAAATTCGGGATTGGTAAATTCAAATCAAGGGGAAAGAGCAAGGTTATACAGCCAACCTAAACAATGACTGAAAGAAATTTAACAAAGAACAAACAAAAAAACAGTTATTTCACTTCGCACTAGGGTGCACCATTGTAGTCCTTCAGTAGTGCCATCTAGAAGAGAATGTTCACACTTCTTACTACAGGCAAAACAAAAATACATCGAAAACGACACAGTTCAGAACACTTCAAAATTTACAAGTAGGGACATCTTCTGAGAAACTAGAGAATTAGCACTGTAGTTAAAGTTCAGGCTTCCTCCAGTAGAGGAGTTTCAACTGGCCCAAAGTTTGAATTAGCGGCGCCGAGGTGTACCGCCCTTTACAATTATTATTATTATTATTATTATTATTATTATTATTATTATTATTATTATTATTATTATTATTATTATTGTTATTATTATTATTATTATTTATTATTATTATTATTATTATTATTATTTATTATTATTATTATTATTATTATTATTATTATTATTATTATTATTATTATTATTATTATTATTATTATTATTATTATTATATACGTAGTTTTGTACGGATTTTATTTGGTATAAACCGTGGTCGTATCATTTATTATTATTTATTATTATTTGAGTGTTGTATGATCTGTCTTTTGTAACAAAAAATGTGAATTTATATCACTATTATCTGCTGTATCTATGACATATAAATACAATGCAATGTTGTGCAACACAGGGCAGTAGTCAAGAACAACGCATCTTTTTCACTAGAATTGTATAGAACTTTATATTCATTTGTAAGTAGGTTATTGGGGACTCAAGAAAATTCGAGAAAACATGTTATGACATACTTTTCTAGAAGCCTGGCTAGGCAAGGTATATTAAGGGACGGTGCAGACTTGTTAGAGAGAGTTGATAGTGAAGTCGTTAGTCAAGTGTGTGAACTCATGTTGTGATTTTGCTGTATTGGTAGTACTTTGACATGGTAATGCAGCAGTCTTCTTCTTCTTCTTCTTCTTCTTCTTCTTCTTCGTAGCAGTGTTTTGTTCAAGATAGCAGTTCAATAGTGTGTGTGTGTATCATTTGCAAATAAAACAGTGTACACAACTAACAGCATCTCATGTGTGAGTCTTTTTAGTTACGCCAGTAGTTCGAAGTCAGCGACGGCATCTTTCAAAGACAACCCCCCCCCCGTTCTTACGGCACAATTCTGACACTTTTCCAACTGACAGAGTAAGTTTATGATTTTTGTCTGATGACAAACTGAATAGTAAGATTACGTAATTTTCATTTTCCACAATATGCATCGTAAACGTCTGGGTGAAAATATAGGCACAGTAAGGAAAGGTTCCGTCCGTACAAACTGTTGTACGATAGTTAAATAACGTATGCCGAAAAATCACAGTGTCGGTATTTTGTTATTGCTCAACATGTTGTCTTCTTCATTTTTTAATAATTTCAGCGCACCTCAATGAGCCCTGAACGTCGTTCCTCTTTTTAAGTAAAGGCAGATACTGCCGTCTCTTTTTTTCGTTCAAATTCTCTTTTTACATCTTACATCATTCCCAGTTAATCTAGTCTGAAATTCTTGGGGGGATATTGACTATTTCTCTTCATATAATTTTCGCTAGCAAATCCGTTAGTTCACTCTCTGCTTTTACTTTCCACGCTATTTGAATAAAAATGTCTATGTACGTTTTTTCAAACCTTGTGGTTATGGTCTTCAACGGGAATAATGTCGTTTGTTGAGTCTGCATGTGTTTACCGATATACTTCCTCCTCATTCACGTCGTTAAATAGTTTTGTAAAATTTGTAATTATTATAAACTAATAGTTCACACACCTCCTTACTAAACATCTTAAACATATCACAACGCGCATCACTCATATTGCACCACTGCGGAGTGTAATAACCGACTAAGGAAGTGTGCGCAAGCGTTGTTGGTTGAAAAACAGGCACATGACATTTTGTTTACAATTTCCTTTAAGTTGCACTGACACAGATAGGTATTAAGGCAACGATGGGGCGGGAAATCGCTAGGAGTACGAAGGGATGGATAGTAGACTTGATTAAGGTACAGCCACAGCATTTGCCTGGATGAAAATGGGAAATCACGGAAAACCATCTTCAGGGCTGTCGACAGTGGGTTTCGAAGGGAACCCATTCTCTCCCGAATGCAAGCTGAGTCACGCCTCGTAACTTGCGTGCCTTCGTTTTCATATTCTTGAGATAGCGCATTTTATGCGATGTCTGGTATCAGTCTGTTGTGGCTGCTTTGCTTGATGTATGCCTATCTCGATGTGGCAACTCATGCTATGAGGATCGCCAAGGAATTTCTTTCTACCTTATCTGCATGTTGTGTGATCTTTGAGAGTCGGACAGCAAGATAGAATAATAAGATAGAGACGGTGTTTTGTGATGTGGCTTTCGTCTGTTACAGAAGGTATTATAAACGTTTTTTAACGTTATTCGGTACGACTCTCCGAACTTGGAGTTGGGACTGTGACTACTTCCTCTCGAGGAAATGTTAGCTATGTTATGTAAGCCTGCTTATAAGGAGGCCTCTCGGTTTCCGTGCTCTTATATATCTTGTTGCAGACCTATTTTCCGTTACCTCCCCTACTTTACATGTCTGCTTATGTGTGCTGATTTCAGCTAAGAACGAAAGGTGGCATCGGCCCGATTGTTCATATGCGTGGTGGGTTTGGTTGGAGATCTTTAATGTTTCCTTATCTTTTCTATGTCTTGGCTCGAGTTCGTGCTCTACATTGTATTTTGTCGCTGATACTGTATGATTCATGTTCGTCTTTCTGCAGGTTATGAATACGTGTTATGCAGCGAGTAAGTTGTTTACGCTGTGTGTTTGGACTGGGTGTGCCATACCTCTTTTGCGGCAATCCAGGTTTCTGATTTGTGCTTTCACATCGAACTCACGAGCCGTTGACCGAAAATTTTATGCTGCACGATTCTTATCTTTTTGTCTTGCCATTGCACTATAGTACTCCATATTTGGTGTGCTTGTCTCTAAGTGTGTGCGTGAGTGTGGTGTGATTATCGGGCCTATGCTACTTTTCAGTATCTAGCTATTATTTATTATTATCATTCTTCTAATTTTGTCTTACTTTCATTTCTGGCCTTCCTAGCCGATTTATCTGTTTATTTTCTAATTTAAACTCATTTTACGCTTTTCTGCCACGTGTTTACTTATTTCTTGTTTCTATGGCAACAATTCCCATTATTCTTTTTTGTCCATGTTTGATCTTTTCAGCCGGTTTGGTTTCGCTGGCAGCTCTGATTTCATTGGGGATTAAATATCCGTGGGGATTGTTAAAGAAAAGGCCAGAGTATAGATTCTCATGATGTACCTCGGGATGATTACTTTTCCTATTTCGAGAATGAAGTAATTTGGAATCTGATCTTAAGCGCTGTGCTCACTGTGTGGGGAGAGAAATATTGTATTATAAAGCAAATTCCTCTTCCGTGCTTTCTGGAATTACACTCAAGTATTATGAGATTGGATGGATCGTTGTTGAATATCATGTATGTAACTGACTTCTCATATCCCTATTTATTTGGTCATTTATGCCAGTCTTGGACTGATTTCTTCCCTGTTAGTGATGATAATTGTGTTTCATTTAAATTAACCCTAGGTCTTCGTTATCCTGTTATTATTTTTAGGACGTACCTCTTTCACTCTGTTTATAAGTCTATGAGACCCGGGTTCAGCTCCTGGCGATTTCTTAGCCCGTTTCGGCCGATGCAGTGAACATAGGTAGTAGTAGGTGAGTTCGTTGAAAGCGCTACAGCTGCACTCTCCTAACTGCACGGCCAGGTTGCTCGATACGGTTTATGACTTATGTCGAAACAATGGGGTTTGGAATGTGACGTTTTCTTTGCAAGCACGTCGTACTTTCGTAAGTAATGTCAAACGTAATGTTTAATTTTATACGTAATGTTACGACGAAAGAACGTGTAGATAAAAAAAAAACAGTCGGTGCAAATCGAATACTCCCAGAAATTAGCGCCGTTGCAACTCTGCAGTCTAGTTAGTGTCAATCCCTAAGTGCCAGTGCGACTGGGCAACTGCCGTCTAGGGAGCCAAGCTCTGCATTCGGAAGACGAGTGGGTTCGAACCCCACCGTGAACTGTGCTCCGAATAGTATTCTGAGGTTTTTAAGAAACCGGTCTAGAAAGCCAAGAATAACGGACAAGAGGATTCGTCGCGCTGACCACACGACACCTCGTAATCTGCAGGCCTTCGGGATGAGCAGCGGTCGCTTGGTAGGCCAAGGCCCTTCAAGGGCTGTAGTGCCATGGTGTTTGGGTTTGGGTTTGGTTTGGTTTTTAAGAGAACTGTACCTGCGGGTATCGTATATAACACAATACGATTATTCTTTCTTTTAGCGACTGCTTGTGCACCGCTACATCAAGTCGCCGAATATGTTAAGCCTTTGGGGATAATGCTGTTAATGAACGCATCGCCAGGCATTGGTTCAAGAAGTTCCGTTCATGTATAAATAATAATGATAATTTCATGTAGCTATTTCTAGGTGGCAGCAGCCCTTGTAAGGCAGACCCTCCGATTACGATGGGCGGCATCTGCAATGTGCTGGTAACTGCGTGTTACTGATGTGGAGGATAGTGATATGTGTGGTGTATGAGTTGCGGGGATGGTGGGACAGCACAAACACCCAGCCCCCGAGTCACTGGAATTAGTCAATGAAGATTAAAATCCCCGACTTGACCGGAAATTTAACCCGGGACCCTCTGTAACAAAGGCCAGCACGCTAACCATTTATCCATGGAGCCAGACTTCCGTTTGGGTGACCTGACACTTCATGATGCACCCCGAAGCTGGCCGTATCAGGTCGTGGATGACAGGGCCCGGAAGGTGGCCACTGAGGAGCACAGCAGGCAGGGAAGTCATGTGTTCGCCTTACGCTTCCAGATGTCCGATGAACCTCTCGTGAATTCGGAATAGGAGACATATTCAGCTGAGCAAGTGGATACCCCAGTGTATACTCCGCACACTCCACAAGCGTCCGCTGTAGCTTAATCGCAAGCGTTGATTCGCAACAATGTGCAGCCACATGCGGTTAGCATTGTCAGGGATATGATACAGTGCCGTGTCATCTATTGTACTCCCTGAATCATACGCTAACAGATTATCACCTCTTCCGTTCCCTGGACAGTCCCTTTCGTGAGAAGTCCTTCGCAAACTAGGCAGACGTATGACAAGCAATTACGGAGTTTTTTCCATTCAATGCTTCCGCCATTTACCGCCAGGCCACTGCACAGTTTTGGCACGCTGACAAAAGTCCTGGACCCCGACGTTGATTATTTTGAGGACTAACAGTATTCAGTGATGGCGATTATGGTGGGAGGAGGGGCGAGGACAGCAGTCACAACCCTCCTCCCCCCCCGTCTTTGTGGAGAAAACATATCTTCATTCCATTTTATTCGCCTGAAAGTAGGAATTATTAAAAAAAGCAATTTGTACAAGCCCTGTCGTTTTATCAACGAATTCGTTCCTTTCTTTTCTATAATTATTAACAAACCGGCGTAATTTTTGTTGTCTGTAATCCCCCCCCCCCACACACACACTTTCACTTGCCAATCCTCACTACTGATAGTGTGTGCCATACACTGTATACCTTGTTATTTTTGAACGGCAAGAACTTATTTGGTTACCTTGTAACTTGCATCTGACCTTGTAGAATGGAAGGGTTATCCGCTGTAAGAGAGTGCACGAGTACACCACGCAATTTCTGAGTGTATAGAGTAGTTGTACTTCCCGTAAATAAACAATCACCCCTCCCCCATTGACACAAGCACATACTGTACCGGAAACACCGCTACGTGAAACCAAGTTCGAAGTATGCGTGTTAAACTTCGCGCGAGGTAAAGGATAGGCAGCCCGCCGAACTCGCTGATATGCATAGCCGTGACGTAGCCGCTCCGAGGCCAGCTTCACGCAGCCAGGCGTGACCATATATGGTAATATTCCGACCCATGTGTAAAAGTCTACTTGTAGTTAAGATGATGATGTTTTTACATCGCCAACGTGGAGGCCACCATGTACTTTGGGAGTTAAAGAGGTGGATAATATCCCCGTTTCTAGATGTTTCGCTACATCCGGGTATAAAGGGAGGGCGATCCAGGCTACAGAAGCAGTAATATTCCACCGTCTCTGCGGTACGGGTGACGGTTGGAGCGCTACAAGTGCGGCAGACCGAACCTATGGTCAGACGTGACTTCCCATCTCGAGTGTTCGGTTCCAGTGAAGGTGGAATTTAAAGATTTTATTCAAGTGTCATATTAGGACTTGTGTTTCAGTGACAAACTGAAGGGACATGGAATGTTTCTCGTGAGTGACGTAACTCTTCCAAGTACTACATTTGAACTTGCGTTTGAACTTATGTTTCGTAAACAAACTTTGAGAAAGAAATTTTCAGAGTGCCATATTTGAAATTGGGGTTTCGTGACGAACTGTGGGAAACTTAGGGTATTTCCGAGTATTACGTTTGAACTTGTATTTCGTAACGAATTGTGGGTACATAGAATATTTCTGAGTGCAACATCTGACCTTGTGTTTAAACTTGTGTCATCGTAACAGACTGTGGAAACATAGAATACCCATGCCATGTCTGAATTTGTTTTCCTCTCGTGAAGTTCCGAGAGAACATAGAATTTTTCAGTGCCATTGAACTTATAATTTCTACGTCATAATAATTTTTCACGGACAGTGTCAGACTCTTTCCTAGTGCAGTTTAATAATCATTGAATGGCATTGGTGGACAGTCTTCAAGTACATGTAATTTTTATTTATACATTGAATAGGACATTACCAAGTGCCGTTAAATTTGCCTAATTTATTACGAACGTGCTAATGTGTCCTGAACTTTCATGAACTGTGGATATTGTGCTCAGTATTGCGTTCTGATTATAAATTGACGAAGTCAGTAAGTTAGGAACTGTGGTGATAAAAATTACGGATCTAATGGAACATTCCAGTCTGTTATGCGAATGCCAATATTAACGGACTTACGTCGTTAACTTGACATTATAAATTGTACAGAAATTTCCCAAGTAATAATTCAGCTGGCATCCAATATGTGGTCAGATATCCAGTTTAATTGTTTTACTTTCAAATAATAATTTATGAACCTTGGTGATTCAACGAGGTGTTTGAATCAAGATTCGAGTGTCAATTACGTTAACATATTCCACTTGCATGAATGAATGAATGAAGTATTTAAAGGTCAATGTTAATTAATTTAACAGTGCTACGAGTGAGTTGAATTCCATACGGAGGACTTGTGTGCGCGTCACGCCTCACCTTTCAGTATTATCGTGTGAGATCGACCCCACAACGTGTGCTCCTAGGAATACTAGAGCTCCCAGGTCCTCTAGAACTTCGAGAAATTCTAGAACGTCGAGAACTTAACATCCAGTACGGGCATGGTTCCTGACCAGACCGTGTCCAATAACCATCCCGGAGTCCGAAGATTCCAGCCTGCTACAATGCTTCGACTCAACTTGTATGAAAGGTGATGTGAATTGGTTTCCAATGAACAATAAAATAAAATTTCAAAATAAATCTAAGTTCAATGAACTAATACCCTTCTCTGTACCATCTCCAATGGTTACGCACCACACCCTTAAAAATATTCCATGCTCTTCAAGCTAGTGTCAGCGGCCCCAAAGACAGACATTCTTTTCCCGATACAATACTAATACACCGGTGCAATTCTATTGCAGCAATCATATCCATAATCCCTACTCTCTTATCATGTTGCTCAAACTTTAAATATCAGCTTATATTATCCGTACTTAAAATGGAAAGATTTTGACGGTCTTAGCGTGATCTCTTGTATCTGTTTCACTTCACAATGAAAGACGGTTCTGTGCAAATTTAATCAACGCTAGACCACAGTCATTCATGCGTTCAACGTTCTTCGCATGTTACAGAAAGAATGTATGGTAATGTTGTTCAAGATAACAAAGTTTACTGAGTATTATTTTGTGTATCATGGGCAAACAATTAATAATTCGTTGTATTTACGTTAAGCCCTCACAATTATTATTTTAACTGAATTCTCGTGAAATTGAACTAGAACGCCCGTAGCGGAGAGAATAATATGCTCTGAAAATATACAATTCAATCGTTGTCGTGCTACACCGGTCAACGTGATCATTTCACCAGTAGTTACATTGTTTAAAAAGGGCCCTGATTCGAGAAATGTATTTAATTTTTTTGCTATTGGCTTTTCGTCGCACCAACACAGATAGGTCTTATGGCGACGAAGGGATATGAAAGGCCTAGGAGTTGGAAGGAAGCGGCCGTGGCCTTAATGTACAGCCCCAGCATTTGCCTGGCGTGAAAATGGGGCTGCCGACAGTGGGATTCGAAACCACTATCTCCCGGATGCAAGCTCACAGCCGCCTGCTTCTAACCGCACGGCTAACTCGCCCGGCAATGTCTTTAATAGCTTGCTTCTCTTAAAGAGATAGTATTGAAGTGAACGTAAGTTTCAGGACTCGAACACGAATTCTCACTCTTTAGATTCGTGTCTACAACTATGATTTTAAAGATACCTGTATATACAGTCTAGAAAAATATGGATGAACCATGCGCTAGTTGTGACCTTACGACTCTTCCTCATCCTTCTTCTTCTTCTACTTCTTCTTCTTCTACTACTACTTCTTCTTCTTCTTCCTCTTATCGTTTCTCCTCTTCAAATTTAACTCGTGTCCTATTCCCAAGGTGGTGCAGCTCTTTTCAGGCGCACCCCTAATGGATGTGAGTTGCACGTGCTATTTTAAACACATTCTAGTTTATCTGCTATTTTTCAATCTCTGGCAGTAACAGGAATTGAACCCAGGCCTCCAAGGATGGCATCTAATAGCGCTAACCATTACGCTATGAAGGCCGACCCTTCTCTACATTTCGTTTTATAAGTATATTGATTCGGACCTTATATAAATTTATGTTTCGAGAACGGTAATACACGCTTCCCGCCTTTTGCTTTTTCTTAACGGGTGTGGCATTTTTGCATCTGCCTCTTGGCACAGGCCAGAACAAAATGTAGCTTCTTCTTATTTATTACTGTTATAGTATGGAAGCAGCTCATTTATTTTATATTTAAACTTTTCCTTATATCGCACCAACACGATAGTTCTCAAGACGATGAAGGGATAGGAAAGGGATAGGAGTGGGAAGGAAGCAGCCATAGCCTTAAAGCAGATCATACTAGCCAGTAGAGAAAATCGAAGCACAACTAGTGCGTCTGGATGCTGTGATACGGACTATTCGTAGGGTCAGTCGTGCTGCAATAGTACTTTCCTTTTTATTTAATGACTTTCTCATTCATAAACTTGCCTTTATAGCAGCGCTCTTGGAATGTTCGCGGTTTCCTTATAGCAGCACAAACTTTCGTGGTGCTATTTGAGCCGCCGGGCTGATGACTAAACAGATGAACATGTTAAATTAACTTTAATGTTATATATATTGTAACGCCGAGGGTGCGGATGCAACTTACTTGCCTGTTATATAAAGGTTACTCCTAACACATTAGTACGGGACTGAATGCTGGAACAGGTTCGCTAGGGCTTTTGAGTTCAAATGAGGATGTACGTAATAAAAGAGTAGGTCAATACGCTCAAGAAAGCCGAGTGATGGGGTCGAGGAAGTTCTCACACTGAACACGTGTTGCTCCGATGCCTAAAGGACAATAGTTGTCTTGACTGTTCAATGACCTTAACGGGCCACGAGGTTCTCCTACACTATTATTGTCACTTCATTTTGATATTTTATGTACATGGTAATTATTAACGGCGCCAAGCGAAAATCTTTATTATTATTATTATTATTATTATTATTATTATTATTATTATTATTATTATTATTATTATTATTATTCAACGTGTTTCCCTCCTGGTGACGGGGTCTGCTACATGAATTCAATTCGTTGTCTCTGTTTATTTCTGTCCTCTGCTATGTCACGATGAAGATTGACGCTGTACAGATCTTTGTGAAGTGTATCGGCCCATCGCTGATTTGGTCGGTTTTTTTTTTTTTGTCTCTTACCGGCGACTTCTAACATGCAATCCTTCTTCGCGATTGTGTCATCCCCTGCCGTTAGTGCATGTCCAAACTATCGTAGACGAATGTCGCGCATTTGTCTTGAATCGGTTGTACGAAAAATCTCTCCCTAGTGTATTCATTGGAGATGCGATCAAGTTTAGCGACGCCAGATGTCCACCGCAGCATGTCAGTTCATGACGCCCAGTCGACGCTCTGTCACAGTCGCAATCGGCCAACATTCGCAACCATACAGTGAAACAGGTGGTATGACAGTACGATAGGTTTTTGATTTTAGATACTATTTCATCCTCCGATCACAAGTGACGCCAGTTGTTGTTCGTCATTTCATCCAGGCTGCGGATATCCTTGCATAGACCTCTTCGATAAATGGGTCATCATCAGTGATTGTGCAGTCAAGAATCTTGTCATTCGCAGCAGGTTCTCACAGTCTACTTGAATGGTTCCGATTGTTTGTGGATCTGACATCATACATTCAGTCTTCTTTTTATTGAGGCGTAGGCCGCATTGTGCCAGACGATCACTCTATTCTTGGGTTTGGAGTTGCAGATCAACCTGGGTCCTCTGTTACAGAGTCCATCACTAGAATGAACAAGAGCGGTGACAGCGCTGAACTTTGGTGAACGCCGACGGTGATGGAAAAGTCACTGGATGCTCCTGCGGTGGGCTCAACGTAGCTCCGTGGTTCTACATAAAGCAGCTGAACCCATTTGACAGGGTATTCTGGTATGCCATGCTCTCACAGTGCTAGCCATACAGTATGAAGTCATGCGGTTCGCAATGAATTAATTATCGATAATAATAGTCTATCGTTCAAATCGGAATCCTTAAAATCCTGTATTAATGATGATGATAATAATAACGGCGTGTGTTCATCGCTATCCTGGTGCTGCCCTTGTGGGGTAGACTCTCCGACAAAGGAGGCTGCATATGCCTTGTGTGTTTTTTTACTTTTTTTCTTTTTTGCTATTTGCTTTACGTCGCACCGACACAGATAGGTTTTATGGCAGCGATGGGATAGGAAAGGCCTAGGAATGGAAAGGAAGCGGCCGTGGCCTTAATTATGGTACAGCCCCAGCATTTGCGTGATGTGATAATGGAAAACCACGGAAAACCATCTTCAGGGCTGCCGACAGTGGGGTTCGAACCAACTGTCTCCCGGATGAGAGCACACAGCCGCCTGCCCCTAACCGCACGGACAACTCGCCCGGTCCTTGTATGTTAAAATGCATGCTATTGTGATGGATGGTAGTGCTATGTGTGCTATGTGAGTTGCTGGGCGTTACTGGAAATAGCACTAACACCAAGTCCCAAATCCAAGGGAATTAATTGTTTGATTAAAATTCCTCGAACCAGCCGGAAATGAAACCCGTGGCCTTGAGAATCGAAGCCACCAATCCATGAAGTCGGACAGTAGTAACGATGAAAAAGAGGAAACTCGCACAAGGAAATACAGGTAATGCCTCTCTCATTTTAGATCACCAAGTCAAGTAACCTCACCACGCTCACAGGAGTGACTCCCGGGAAGTTCTGTAACTCCCTGAAGTTAATAATAATAATAATAATAGTAATAATAATAATAATAATAATAATAATAATAATAATAATAATAATAATAATAATAAATGATGTAGGCTACAGTTCACCAGATCTGACGTACACGGGCCGGCGGTTAAAAGGGAAAGAGGAAAAATATCGATATCCCGAATTGCTTACAGATGTATTATCATTGATTCAATTGATATTTAAATTCACTTTATAACAAAAATTAAACATCTTAGCATAAAGTATTGTAGATTTAAATTTGTTGTTAAAAGTTTGTAATATACTGTTAATTGCCTGCCGACTGTGTGATCACGCCGTACTGTCACATATTCTTCATAGAAGAAACACATCAGCCCCGGAGGACTTTTATTGCTCCGCTTATTTCCATTGTTGCTTCAATGGCTTTGAATTCTTCATTGTATGTTATTTGGTACCACCTTTTTCAACTACGATTTCTTCCTCATCAGTTTCTCTTTCACCGTTGTTAACAATGCCAACAAAGTCTTCATCAGTCACTTCAAACCGATAATCAAGTGTACACCACTCACTGAGGTGTTGATCACTCGCATTTGAACATGCAGCGATTTATTTAATCAAAAAACAATATAGTTCATGATTTTCGTGCTAATTTCTTTACTGTCAAAATTTTTCTCATAGTCCTCACACAAATAAAATGTTTTGTCTATTTACAATTTGTGTCGGATAAAACGGAAAGATGGATAACCGACGGTCGGTTAAGTAAGACTCTTCTGTAATTATGAAAGTAATGATAATGATAATAATTATTTCTTTCTTTCTTTCTCTCTTTCTTTCTTTCTTTCTTTCAAATCCGGGCTTGATTTTCCCTCGGTTTCATCCACGGATCGCACCTCTACTGCCTCAAGGGCAGTGTCGTGGAGCGTGATATTTTGGGTCTGGGGATACAACTGGTCAGAACGACAAGTACCTCGCCCAGGTGGCCTCACCTGCTATGCTGAACAGGGGCCTTGTGGGGGAAAGGGAAGATTGGAAGGGATGGGCAAGTAAGAGGGAAGGTAGCGGCCTTGTCCAGGTACCATTCCGGCATTTGCCTGAAGGAGAAATGGGAAACCTCGGGAAGCCATTTCTAGGATGGCTGAGGAGGTATTCGACACCCCTCTCTACTCAGTTGATCTCCCGAGGCTGAGTGGATCCCGTTCCAGTCCTCGTACCATATTTCAAATTTCGTAGCAGAGCCAGAAATCGAACCCTGGCCTCCGGGGGTGGCAGCGATTCACTCTAACCACTACACCACTGAGGCGGACAGTAATCGTAAAAATAACATTAATAATAGCATGGTCTCAGTTACGTGCGCAGACATTTTTATTTGACACTCTCTAGGTTGCCTACGTGACAATTTTAACGTTTCGGTTTACTGTACGGGATGGCAGAGAAACAGAACTCTCTCAGACGATCTATGGGAGTTTTGACTCATTTTTCCGGATGTCACAAGATATATTTTACATCGTACGACAAGCAGTACTGAATGGACTTTCTTCCACACTTCGAACATCCGACTACCTCTGGCTGGTTTGAACCCGCGATCTTGCGCCACGAGTTTGAGTATGTGTACGCACGAGTACGCAGCACTGTTGCTCGGAGCTCGGTTGAAGGGGTGATAGCCAATACGTCACTGGGCGAAGGTCATAGCTAGGGCCCGGTTGTTTATGATATGCCATTATTTCTTCAAATTACTGTATTTCCTATACTATACTATGCTAGTTGCTTTACGTCGCACCGACACAGGTAGGTCTTGTGGCGACGATGGGACAGGGAAGGGCTAGGAGTGGGAAGGAAGCGGCTGTGGCCTTAATTAAGGTACCAAAATTACGCAATTTTCACAGGTCATATGCAGTCATATTTTAGCTATTTTTACATTTTTTATCATTTTCCGGTAATTTTTCATATTATGATCATAATTTCCCGTGAAATTTTTTGTCACTTTTTTCTCTTTTTAATTCATTTTACAACATACCTCCTTGCAGTCGTCTCAAATACGGAATTTTCACGTCTCCAAATATTTGTCTGTAATTTATTACATCATCTTTCCTAGAAATATATATTGATGTGAATTAGGAGGGAAGCTGTACAGAAGGAGACAGATGATGAGTAGAAAGCGACAGAAAGGTGTGCCTCAATTGAACTATAATGATTTGACGTGTTTCAAATATGGCCCACTAACATCCTGCAATGTTGAGCGTCTCTTTCCCGTTACAATCAATGTCGCGTGAAAATAGAATATCGTTCCTATTTCAAAACTTTAAAATAACTTATGTACAATTTGCTATTCTTCTTTCTGATCGCCCATCAAAATATGACACTTCATTTATTCTGTGCAGAGTCGATAGTTACCTTTGGAGTGACTAATTAAATACATAAAAAATATAATAATAAAATTAATACTATTACTTATTTATTATTGAACTTCTAGATTTTAAAAGTATATTTTCAATTATTAAATAAATTCAACCGCCTCTGTGGTGTAGTGGTTAGCGTGATTAGCTGCCACCCCCGGAGGCCCGGGTTCGATTCCCGGCTCTGCCGCGAAATTTGAAAAGTGGTATGAGGGCTGGAACGGGGTCCACTCAGCCTCGGGAGGTCAACTGAGTAGAGGTGGGTTCGATTCCCACCTCAGCCATCCTGGAAATGGTTTTCCGTGGTTTCCCACTTCTCCTCCAGGCGAATGCCGGGATGGTACCTAACAAAAGGCCACGGCCGCTTCATTCCCTCTTCTTGCCTATCCCTTCCAATCTTCCCAATTCTCCACAAGGCCCCTGTTCAGCATAGCAGGTGAGGCCGCCTGGGCGAGGTACTGGTCATTCTCCCCAGTTGTATCAACGACCAAGAGTCTGAAGCTCCAGGACACTGCCCTTGAGGCAGTAGAGGTGGGATCCCTCGCTGTGTCCGAGGGAAAAGCCGACCCTGGAGGGTAAACAGATGATGATGATGATGATGATGATGAAATAAATTCAAAATATAATAATAAAATTGGTATGCTTACTTATTATTATTGAACGTTCTAGGTCCGCCTCTGTGGTGTCGTGGATAGCGTGATTAGCTGCCACCCCCGGAGGCCCCTGTTCGATTCAAGGCTCTGCCACGAAATTTGGAAAGTGGCACGAGGGCTGGAAGGGGGTCCACTAAGCCTCGGGAGGTCAACTGAGTTGAGGTGGGTTCGATTCCAACCTCAGCCATCCTGGAAGCGTTTTTCCGTGGTTTCCCACTTCTCCTCCAGGCAAATGCCGGGATGGTACCTAACTTAAGGCCACGACCGCTTCCTTTCCTCTTCCTCGTCTGTCCCTTCCAATCTTCCCGTCCCCCGCAAGGCCCCTGTTCAGCATAGCAGGTGAGGTCACCTGGGCGAGGTACTGGTCATTCTCCCCAGTTGTACCCCCCGACCCAGAGTCTGAAGCTCCAGGACACTGGCCCTTGAGGCGGTAGAGGTGGGATCCCTCACTGAGTCCTAGGGAAAAGCCGACTCTGGATGGTAAACAGATGAAGAATAACAACTAGAAGAAGAACGTTCTAGATTAAAAATACCGATATGTTAATTTAAACAGCGGCAAAATTTTGAAACATTCGAAAATGTGTTAAAAATGTGTAAGTCATGTATATATTGTCATATGTTAATACATTTTTAGGTCATAAATGCTGGCATATTTCTAATATTTTTAGGTCAAGAACATGCGGGCCCTAGTCATAGCACAAGTCCATACGCTTCCTGCCAGTCTTGATGTTGTGTTGTTTCCCACCACTACATCACATAATATTCTGTTACTTTATGTCAAGGACGTGGTGACTATTCACTGATTTATTCACCAAGAGGCACTTTGTGCCGCAACAGTGGAACTGGAATCTGTTTTGAAAGTAGTGACGTGTGTAAATTTTTTCCTGCGTCAAGATGTTAAACATCATCAATTCAAACGGCTTTTACAAGATCCGTAAACGGCTTACGGTGAAATACCCTATCACAGCATTGTTCACTTCCTAAGTTGGAGTACATTTTTGACGTGTTTTTCTTTCCCATTCGCGAATAAATCGCTGTTTTCCAGGAAATGAAAGACAAGCAGAGTTATTTCTGTCAGATACAACATGGGTAGCAGACTCGGTATTTCTTGCAGATATAAAAATGAACCTAAACCACTTGAATACGTCATTACAAGGAAAAGATCTGTTAATCGTAGATATGTACTATAAATTCAGAGCATTCGTAGAAATGCTCCGTTTATTTGAGCGGGAGATTCGAAATAGAGGTTTAACGTTTCTCACTCGTCTTGCCTCTTTAAAAATGCCTCCTGAAACTACTTTGGGAGAGTATCTAAAGAAGATCATGAGGCTTCTCCAGTCTTTTGAAATTAGGTTCCAAGAGCTCGATGTTTTCGAAAAATTAATGCGATTACTCAGCACTCTTTTCTCAGTTACTCCTGATGACTAACCGCCAATGCAGTTATTCTGGACTTTATAGCCAGAGTGTAAACAATAGTCTTACAGAATTCTATTCTACTAAAAGGCAGAAAACACAACACTGTATCTGTCACGATGGTGTCCTTCACTGCACTAAGAAAATTTCCCAGGCTGCACAAGAACCCAGCAAAGCTCCTGAGAATTTTTGGGTCCACATACTGTTGCAAGCAACTCTTCTCGGCCTTGTAACGAATAAAATGCAGTGCTCGGAGATCCAATAATGAGCAATGCTCTGCGCATCATGTCAGCAAACGCATTGACTTCCGATCAGCACTTGTGTCCGCAGTGAACCGTGTAACTTCTGATTCTCAATAAACACATTGAATTCTGTATCTTGAACTTGTTTTATGAATATCTCCTACATTCCCACCTCCACAGTGATGCAACCCCATTCAACAGTATTGTCCGTCACTGGTTTCCGCCAGTATCCACCGCGTCGTGACGACAGCTTACCCCGGAGCAGAGCTGTATTTCATGTTGCAGGCTTACTAACGCAAGGTAAGGTAGCTACGCAAGGTAAGGTAGCTGCCTCTATGGATCAGTGGTAGAGTGTCGGCCTCCGAATCCCAAGATAGCGGACTCAAACCCGGCTATTTTATTATTATTACTCACGCAAGGGGAGATCCTCCTTGGCTCAGACGGCAGCGCGTCGGTCTCTCACAGCTGGATACCGTCGTTCAAATCCCGGTCCCTCCATGTGAGATTTGTGGTGGACAAAGTGGAGGCGGGGCAGGTTTTTCTCCAAGTACTCCGGTTTTCGTTGTCATCTTTCATTCCAGCAACACTCTCCATTCTCATTTCATAGCATATATCAGTCAATCATTAATCACTATGGGCGTGGCGACTCCATCGTACTAATAGCCTATATATGATTCATTCATAACATCCCTGACCCGGTCAAAGACTGGAAAACTTTTTTTTTTTTTTGCTATTTGCTTTACGTCACACCGACTCAGATATGTCTTATGGCGACGATGGGATGGGAAAGGCCTAGGGAGTGGAAGGAAGCGGCCGTGGTCTTAATTAAGGTACAGCCCCGGCATTTGCCTGGTGTGAAAATGGGAAACCACGGAAAACCACCTTCAGGGCTGCCGACAGTGGGGCTCGAACCCACGATCTCCCGATTACTGGATACTGGCCGCAATTAAGCGACTGCAAGACTGGAAAACATGTTGAAGGTTTTCATTTCCATATACTAATCAACAATAGGTTGCTTTAAGATGTCTTTAAGTTTGGTGACGATGAGATCAATAATTTTAAAGTTATGAACTTTCAAAGTGAGCGATTCTTTGGAAATGGAAAAATTACCGGCACTTTTTGTTCAACCTGCGTTAAAATTTTAACTGGGTATGATAAAATTTTCTACTACAGATAATCAAACGTAGAATAAAATATCCTGAATATTGGTGTAGCTTTCTTCTATTTGGGACAAAGGATATGTTTAGCCCTCTCAGACAAAATTTATACAGAGCGCGCACTTGTCAGCGTCTCGTTGATTGACCAGAATGCATCTCATTTCCGGCAACTACAAGACAGACTTGATAGCGACAACATATCTGGACACGCATTCGCGGCCACATGGCCTCAAACTTAATCGATAGCCATACAGGAATATCATTTTATTAAGATGTAAATAATGTTTGTGCGTTTTGTTAATCATGAATAATTTAAATGAAAATTTCATTCCGTGTAATATTGGTGAATGACTCGGCCTTATGATCTAAACACGTGCATAACCAAACTACACTCCACTACCAGAGTAATCATCGCTGTTTAGTGTTATAACATGTGCGGTACAGTACTCAGTTCGTCATTCCAACATTTTTGGCCAATTTTCGGACCCGATATTACACTGTAAAAGTGAAACGCGTGTGAAACGTACAATGCAATGTGGGACTTTTCAGTTTACAAGGTCAGATTCCTATTAATTACCTTTTCCTTGAATTATTTACATATGTGTGAGCCAGTGCTTTACGATGGATGAGAACGAAATCGCAAAGCTAATCAAGCAACGGGGTAATATTAAAGAATCACAAAAATCAAATACTTCATCGGAATGTACCACACTTCTCAAAAGCTAGCAGAAATTAGGGTCAGATATGATGCACTTATTGATTTAGAAAGCAAATACGATTTAGTTCAATCGCAGCTTGAGGTGGATGATAGTAAACGAGATCATAGTGCAGAAAGAGATGAAGTAGATGACATTGTGTACAGTTTGAAGGAAAAAGTGCAGGAATTATTGTCGCCAGACCAACACAACAGTGCCGGTAGTACCACAAGTAATACTTCACATTCTTCGCACGAAAATATCAACATCAAATTATCCGCAATTAAACTACCCATGTTTGGTGGTAACTATGAAGACCGGATGTCGTTTGAAGATAATTTCAAACTATTGGTGCGTGAAAATTCCAGTCTAGCATCCATTTAGAAATATCACTACTTACTAGGAGCAGTTCAGGGTTCAGCCAAAGCCATTCATTCTGAACCTTCCAACTTCTGAAACAAAACAACACCGTAGCTTGGAACGTGTTATGTGATCGGTTTCTAAACAAGAGACTTATATCAGAAAAGCATGTTAGAGAAATCTTAAACATTTGGAGAATGAAACCGCTGAAGATCTCAGGCAATTTACTAGTACATTATCAAGTAACTTACTGGCACTTAAAGCAATGAAATTATATACTCCTCTCGGAGAAGTAATATTGTCACAACATATTGTTCATCACGTTGATTATGAAACCAGGAGGGGCGGAAACTACAAGCAGACTCCAGCGCAAATTCCTCGCTCAAACATTTAACATCTTATACTGAATATCGCTGCCAAGTCCTAGAAAGCATGCAAACGTCTGTCAGCCAAGTCAAGGTGCGCGGTTGAAAAGAAAGCTCATACAAGGAAAAAAACTGTCATTCTATACACATGCTGCATTAATTAACAATCAGTGCTCTTATTGTAAACAAGGTCATGTACTAGGACATTTGCATGTGGAGCATTAATCAAGTTAACAGTGTCAAGTCGCATTCAGTATGCTCGTGACAACAAACTCTGTTTAAAATGTCTCAAACCATCACATTAAACGTCATAGTGTATATAAAATCACTGTAAAAATGCAACAAGTCCCACAGCACATTACGAAATCTTGAAAATTACAGGTCTAGTACATCAAACGAAACAACTTCTAACAACGTTCGCACAACTACCTAGAACGAACACCCATGTACTCGAAACAAACCATATGTGTTGTTATCCACAGTTACTGTCAAAATCAACGATCACAGTGGTAAATTTCGTAAGGTTCTAGGACTCCTGGACAGCGGGAGTCTAACTCATCTCATCACTAAAGACATTGTCGACAGACTAAATTTAAAATGTAAAGAAGACACCACGTCAATAGTGGGCATTAACAACTCTTCATCAACTCTGAAACATAGTATGGATATTCACCTCCAGTCCACACCATCAGATTTTAACACTAACATAAATTGTTTAGTGATTCCTGCCCGCACAGGAGAAATGCCTTTCATGGAGTTAGATTACAAATCGTGGAACCTACTTAGTGGCACCACACTAGCAGATCCTGAATTCTACAGTCCAGGCAAGGTAGATTTAATCATTGGTGCAGAGCTGATTTTTAACATTTTGAAGGTGGATGTGAAAAGATCTGCAGGTGATTACCCGGTATTGCAGGACTCTCATCTAGGTTGGATGATTTCTGGAAAATGCCCTCAGTCAAATTGCCATCCCACATGAAACACATTCACTTCTATGTTTGTCAAAAAGGAAGATCAACTCGACACACAACTTCGTAAATTTTTGGAAATAGAAGAATTGCACACCAAACCTAAAACTCAGAATGAAAAACATTTACATCCTCTCAAGGATAACACCACACGCACTTCCTGAACGAAGATTCGTTGTCAGGTTACCTCGTAAAGAATCTCACTCACCCTTGGGCAATTCTCGTGTTATAGCTACATGAATATTTCACCAACTGGAAAGCAAAATTAAAGAAAAAATCCAGTATTGCATCAACAGTGTGCGAACTTCACATCCGAGTATGAACACTTATGTCACATGATGGAGGTAGGCCTACATGTAACAGATGATTCTGAGCATTAATAATTGCCACACCATGCAGTATTTAAACAAAGCACAACTACATCAGACAGAGTAGTTTTGACGCATCACCCAGAACCACTACTGGAGGGTCACTTAAAGATACGTTGTTAGTGGGGCGTACTACACACTAAGACCTTTATTCCATTGTGTTGAGATTCAGGACACACAACATTGCATTTACTAGAGACATCACAAAAATGTAGAGACTAGTTTGGGTTCATGAAAATGACACGCGGTTGCAAAGAATTGTTTGGAGGGAATTGCCAAAAACAGCTATCAAGACTTACAAACTATTGACTTGTCACGTACGGCATAGCCTCAGCTCCATATTTGGCAACATTTGGCAGATGAAGCAAATTCATATTCCCTGGCATTAACGGTTTTAATAAGGGATTTTTATGTTGACGGTACTCTGCGTGGTGCGTCCAACATCTCCGAAGCATTACAATTGCAAAGTGAACTTACTAAAAAAAAGTGGGTTTCCCATCAGGAAATGGTGCTCAATTGCTGTTCCACCCGAAGACAGAGAAATAAACTTTCCCTTCCAATTCGATAATGACACCACACAAGCTGTAGGAGTATCATGGCATCCTACGTCAGAAAATTTCTTAGTAACAAACAGAATCAAGCACATTCTAGGGATAAGTGACATTACTACACACACCACTACTTCAACAGTAGCTTAAATTTCTGATCCATTAGGACTCATAAGCTCATTAGTAATAACCTACAAAATGTTTCTCCAGAAATTGTGGTTACAAAAACTTGATTGGAATCAAACATTACCTGAAGACTTAGCCGCAGAATGGAAGGTGCTTCAGAACCATTTGGCACACATTGAAAACATTCAGGTGGATAGATGTGTTCTAGGAGCAGGTGTGTGTTGTAACATTCAAGTGCATGGTTTATCAGACGTCTCTCACACAGTATACGGAGCTTGCATCTACCTTCGATCTGTCTTTTTCTACCGCTTTTCCCACATTTGTGGGGTCACGGGTTCGAACTCTGTCGCACGTGTGGATTTGGCTCGGTTTTACGGCCGGATGCCCTTCCTGACTCCAACCTTATATGGAGGGATATTATCACTATTTCGTGTTCCTGTGGTGGTTGGAAGTGTGTTGTCTTGAAGAGGAAAGTGTTGGGACAAACACAAACATCCAGTCCCCGGCCAGAATAATTAATTAGAGGCGATTCAAATCTCCGGCCCAGCCGGGAATCGAACCCGGGACCCTCTGAACCGAAGGCCTCAACGCTGGCCATTCAGCCACTGAGTCGGACACCTTCGATCTGTCAATCAGCAGCGGGAAGTAAGTGTCAAGTTGATTGGCTCCAGTCAAACGGGTTATACTCCCTCGTCTTGAATTGCTTGCAGCTGCATTGTTGGCTCAATTACTTCAAAAGTCCATTCCAATTTTACACCTCAAAATAATTGAAACTCACACTTGTGGACAGATTCTACCATTGTTTTATCATGGTTGGCTTCTCCTTCCTCGCGTTGGAAAACATTTGTAGCCAACAGGGTGGCAGAAATTGAGCAGTTAACTAATGTAAAAGATAGGCATCACTTTTCATCTCAGCAAAACTCTGCAAATTTAATTTCTCGAGGAGTTGAACCTCAAGAGTTACAACAGTCCACACTGTTGTGGTCAGGTCCATCATGGTTGTCAGCAGGTCAGCTCAACCTGCCGCAGTCCCTAGTCATCGATGAGAATTGTCACACCACATTGGAACAGCGAACAGTAACAACATTACTTGTCAGTAAAGGTTATGACATCATCGAAATATTTTCTTCGTTGACAAAACTATAAAATATTCCGGAGTATTGCAGCAGATTCATTCACAACTCCAAACAGCCGAACAATAAACGAATGGGGTCCTTGTCAGTTCAAGAACTTCAGTCATCATTAATGTCATGCAATCGCATCGCTCAGGCGAAATCATCCAGTGAAGAAATCAAAGACTTACAGAAGAAAGGCATTGTATCAAGGAAGAGTATGTATGTTTAGTCCTCAGCCCGAAGGCTGGTTGGATCCTCAACAGCTCTGCCATCAGCTGTCATAGATGGCCTGGGCATCACTGAAGAGGCGTACTAGGGAAATGAGGAGTGAGGTAGTTTCCCGTTGCTTTCCTCACAGAGCCAGAAGTTGCTATTACATATCAGTCTGCCAAGCCCACTGAAATGCATGCACCAACCGACCCTATGAGCAATATTTTCACACCATTCATAGCAGGGACTGGCAACAGAAGGAATGGTATTACTAGCATCACTCATACCTCAGTCACTTTCATTTTGTCAAAGCCAAGGATAAAGCTGAGACAGATCAATGAAAGTAACAAACTTGCTCTAGCCTATACCAGAAGACATAGTGCACTGTAAACACTACATCTTGCCAGCAATGGCACCAAGGAAGAGTCAGCTGAAATATCTCTGTCCATTTCTACATGATAATGTACTTAGAGTTGGTGGTAGATTTAAGAACACGTCGCTCCCATTCTCAACAAAACACCATATTATACTATTACCATCAAAACATCACCTGAAAAATATAATTGTCAAACATGAACACTTACAACAGGCTCGTGCAGGACCAGAATTGTTGTAAGCAACATTTTGTCAACGTTATTGGATTTTGCACAGATGAGTAACATGTTACAAATAGAAAGACGTAACTAGTCATCAACTCATGGATAACTATCCTGAGCATAGAGTTCAACCAGCACGTCTATTCAGAGCATATGTTATTGATTATGGAGGTCCAAATCTACTTCGTCCAATTAACAAGAGGAGCAATGTCCGTATCAAGGCATACATCGCACTATTTCTTTGCTTCACGAGTAAGGCTGTACATTTGGAAGTAGTCAGCAGACATACCATAGATGCCTTCTAAGCCGCACTTCGCCGTTTCATAACCAGAAGAGGAAAGCCCGCAAATATCTAAAGCAACAATGCTCCTATATTTATTGTAGCTGATAGAGAATAAAAAGATCTTCACCAAATCTTGGCATCACAGTAGCATCAAGAGGAAGTTGTAAGCAATCTGGCAAATAAGGGTATCAACTGGCAAAGGGTATCAACTGGCACTACATTCCACCTCATTCACCCCATTTTGAATGATTATGAGAAGCTGGCATCAATTCAGTCAAATATCATTTCCATCGAAGATTAGGTGTAAACAAAACTGAATGTACCAACCTGCACACCAGTCTACAGTTATGTTTCACTTTATCTATATTAATCAATTATTACTCAGCTCACTCAAATTTCTTGAAGCCTTTTTAAATTCTCGTCCACTTACAGTACTATCCTCAGATCCTGCTGGCCCTCAGCCATTAACTTCAGGTCGTTTTCTAACCGGAAACAGTTTAAATTCCTCTCCCGGATCCAATCTGACTCTTGTACCTAACAATAAACTTTCAGCATGGAAATGGTTGCAGTAAATGGTGCAACACTTTTGGACAAGATGGCTTAAGGAAATCTTAACCCAGCTAAAAAACGGGCCAAAGTGAGCCTTCCAGCAACCCAGTATACAACCTGGAGCAGTGGTAGTTGTCAAAGTTGACGATTTACCCCCACTTCAGTGAAGACTAGGTATGATCGAGAAACTTCACCCAGGTTTCGATGGACTTGTGCGAGCAGTCACCATAAAAACTGCTTATGGAAATTTCAAGAGACCGATAGTGAAATTGTGTCCTCTTCCCACGGAGTAATGTGTTTTATGGCAATATGGTTCATTACAGTGACAGTGGGTTGATTGACGTATGAAGTTGAATTTGTATTTACTTTGTACAGGAGTTGAGTTAATTTCATTCTTTGGTCTGTCATTTAACAAGATGAATAACTGAAAAACTTCCATAGTGCAGGTGTGAACAAAATTGAATGTATCAACCTGCACACCAGTCTAGAGTTATGTTTCACTTTATCTATGTTAATGAATTAGTGATTGAAGTCAATTTAAGTGCAACACTTTTGATGTACGGGAATTGTATTCTGATGGCATTTTCGTGCTTTTTGTTCGTGTTATTTTCATTGAAACTGCATATTTCCTTGATTGAATGACATCAACAGAGGGAAGAATGTTTCGTCCTCTCAGAGAAAATGTATACTGAGCGCGTTCTTTTCAGCGCCTCATTTGAGTGTCCAGAATGCATCTGGTTTCCGGCAACTACAAGGTAGACTTGATAGGGACAACATGTCGTCTAGACACGCATTCGCGGCCACATGACATCTAAATTAAACGATAGCCATCCAGGCTCTTTAACGTGTAAATAGTGTTTGTGCATTCTGTTAATCATGAATAATTTAAATAAAAACTTTATAACGTATAATATTGGGGAATGACTCGGCCCTATGGTCCAATCACGTGCATAACAAAAATACAGTTCATGACTAGAGAAATCATCACTGGTTAGCAATAAAACATGTTTGATACAGTATTCAGTTCGTCATTCCAACAGTATAAACTTTTTATTAACGTATAAACTCGGGTGTTTAGGTGGAAAATATACTGTGCTAATCAGTGTGTCGTGTGCCGATGACTTGTTGTTAATGGCAACTTGTGCTGAAAGCATACAGTATTATATCTTTCAGGCTGAAAAGTGGTGCAGCTAGCATGAGATGAAAACTATCATTTCCAGATATGTCAGTAGGGAAGAAATCTAACAGAATTGAACGCCAGATATGGATAAGAATCTCGAACCAGTTGGACCGTTTCAAGTAATTAGAATGTGTCGTCACTTCTATGTCGAAACCGCGAATGTGACAATACTATTCTTATCCATTATTTCCCTTAACACTCCGCCCAACCAAATATCGATATACAGTCCATTAGAACAATTTTCGTTGAGTTTATTTTCCTATGCGGGTGTGTAAAGGAAAGTGAATCTTATATACTTCATACGCTAGGAGCGGGTAAATACGTCATTCAAACATTTATTCCTACAGTATGATACAGTAAGGTTCATTTTCCTTTACACATTATCATTGGGAATAAACTCGTTTGCTGAAGCTGCACTTATAAACCGACTTCGGTGGCGGAGTCATATGAGGATGAATGGAGAATAAGAAAAATAGAGGGATACCAAGTGATGATGTTAGACTCAGTTTATTGTTTAGTGATGTGGAACTAAACGAGGGCAAAGATCTAGTTGGAAACGGAGGATTATCGAGGCGATTATGTAATCCGCAGAGACTTGCAAACCCATAACATTCTGTTATGAAGACGTTACGTATGTATTTATGTGTTATAATTATTATTACGTCACAACGCCAATTAACATTAAGTTTCTGCTGTTTTAATTATTCATCCTAAGTTTCATTATAAACGATTGGATCCAATCCAAACAGTTTCGTTGTGAGTGTCGTTGTAATGAAGAGATAACAGAAAGGGTCCTGATGAAAGTAAGTGATGGAAATTTCAAAATCGATGAGTCCCTTTGTCTGCATATCTCATCTTAGAACTTGCGAACCAAATGGACGTCCAGAATATCTCCTAAACCTTAAAATTGTAATTAGATGGAAACAGTAATACACTTTTCCATGCTACATTGTTTGTGATTAGTAATTATCTACCGTTTCCCCTGTAACAACAACAGCTATCGACATCAACATTAATTACATGGTGACAAGCCTATCTTTTGCGATCAGATATAATTGAAAACAGACAGCGGTAATCAGAGGATTTGCGAGTAGATTCTAATCAGTAACAGTGAAGATAGATGTCATAGAAAAGCATATTACGTATAAATTTTTAAATGAAATATTTTTCGCTTCAAATAATGAAAGGATTAGCTGTATAAATTCAGCTCTTTCATATCAGTTACATTATAATGAGTTAAATAGCTATTGCCTCCCACAGCTCGAAACTTGTGAACGTGATATTATAACCACGAGCCTCAAACTGAATCTGGCATTGTATACACACATTTGTGTAAGTTTTGTCATTTTTTTTAGCTAGGGGCTTTACGTCGCACCGACACAGATAGTGTCATTTTTATTTGCGTGCTCCCTAGACCGATTAAGTACTATTCTAAATCCGATAGTAATAAGTTTGCGAAACCTAGAACGTTTTGCCTATTTCCATCCAATCCATCAGCTACCTACTTGTTGGCTAGTATCTTCTTTCGGTCAACACTCTATATTTTATTCTATGATTTTCCCTAAAAGGAAATATTTGTCCTATTGTTTCGTACCTTCAAAGAAAGATCACCCTCCATTATAGCTCCCTTGGCCGATCTGTGATTGAATGCCAGGGATCGATCTCCACTGAGGTGATCGATACGTAGTCAAACATACTGGCCCTCCATTTCATTGCTGTTGGCATGTAAGAGATCCCTAGTGGCTCATTTGATGCCAGTCGACTTAATTTCTTAGCCACAGTACCATCCAGTGAAATTCAGATTTCGTTGCTAGACTCCAGTACAACTGAAATGTCGAAAGTGGTAGGAAAACTGCCTTGATGGCACCACTTCGGAACGTCTTCAGTTTGGTATCTGAGTCCATACTACTACTGCACCCGCTCATGCAGCGGTCAGTGCCAAGTTTTCCCGGTAGCTCTTGGTTTCTTCTCAGGGTATCCATTTTCCGCCCATAAAATCTGAGATTTTATATGTAATTATTTTACGTGGATTCGAAGAGAAGTTGGTCGCTGGGATACGCTTCATGGGAGTATCTATACGCCAAAGTAGAGATCTATGACCGATACCTTCAAAGAAATCTCGCATTACGTTTGAAAACTTATCAATTGCTTGCATCAAGAAAACTTATCAACTACCTTACAACTAGACCTTACTCGAGTAAAAATTAAAACACAGTCACTTACTAAGAAAATAAATGTAAGAATATTTATTGATTAAAATAATGTCGATGTTGGATATAGGGAAATCTGGGTAGTTTTAATTGTCTGATATTTAATCATATAAAGACTTGAGTCAGCGCTGTCTCAAACAAAAATAAAATAATTAAAGCTCATAACTATTAACATATTCTCATAACCAATGTTTAAATTGTAATTAATACATAACTGAATGTTCGTAGCCATGTTCCGAAAATCTTACATTTTTCTCATAATATTCGAGATCACCGAGCAAAAATGAATGATTTGTTAACTTGAAAACGTAATAAAATTACATGGGAAAAGGTTAAATTATAAACTCAAATCAGCTCTTATCTTTACATAATTATTTTCCAAATATACTCTCTTGTGAGTATAAAATTGTAAAAGTGTCCTCCAAGTTTCCATTCATAAGTTATAGTCTTTCATAAGTTTGAACTCTGAATCATTGGTCACATATTTCGAGTACGCACAGGTAACCACTTTCGAGCTAAAGCAATACCACCCTCGTGCCTAGGACATATGGCTCCTAACTAACCATTGTAATATACTTCATATTCAAATTACTTGAGTTAAAAAATCATATTTGCATGAATAAAAATAAACATCTAACTAATATTTCAAGTAGTTTCTAATCCGCACACTCCTCTATAATTGGCTCAATGTACTCTTTTAATCTGCACTGTCCCAATATTTCGTATATATATGTGCTACTGGACTTGTATGGATAGCATAGAATGAAGTTATTTCGCCTAATCGAGTTACGTCACCGCATCATGAAATATTAAATGTATACTCAGTCATGAGTCTAACGAATCGTATATTAGAACACTCTCTCATACGCAGTACCTGTTATTCACCAAAGTCAGACATAAATATAACTGTCACGACACACAATTCTACATAATACGTATTCATCTTACCTTGAGATGGTCATCTGCGCGACAATCTCTCCTTGTCATATATTCTCAAACTTGGCACAGAAACTCACCTCGTATTACCAATATAGCATTAACACGTCGTATAGCAATTCTTACACTTTCCGTAGAACATAAACTAATCACTTTTACTATAATCATTCATCAATATGCTTCATTAAATAATCACATCTCAACACTATTCCATAGACACTTCAACATAATATCGGCTTTCATATAGCCGAACGTACGTAGCCATAACTTCAAAACTATATGCTAAATATTCTAGAATTGCCTTGTAAAAATACATAGTCAATAACCTTCATCTTAACAACTGTAGTAAGAGTTCAATGCCCTCTTTCACGGATGAAAGGAATACTTAATTTTGACAATCATTATCGTATCGCGCAGGTATTTCGTGACGTAATCTATATTCAGGTAAGCGAGATTAATCGAAATCTTACTAGTAAATTAGACTCATTGCTTCTAAGTCTACACAAGTAACACACATTTCTCTTATCCGATACTAATTTCACTGTTGATATGCTAGTGCGGTAACCTGTATATGTCATATAAGCATTCTAATTCCACACTTCCATCTAATCTTATTCCTTAAGTATTTCACACTTTTCTTATATTACACACACGTTCTTAATTACTTCATAAATCACCATATGTTCAGCACATGCCAAATTAGATTGAGGGTGCAGATTATAAGAAACTACTCTACTAAAGAAATGTATGGACTTAGCTCGTCAGTTGCTACGTCTGATCTGGTTGTTGTTCCATCCTTCGGCTGCGACTAGACCCTCAGATCGGATCTGGATCTCTGGTTGGGTTGGACGCTCATGGTCATCAGCTGGTCACATAGCTCGTCGGACCTCTCCTTCTCGTCCGGTCTATTGGCTGGCGGGTGCTCATCCACGTCATCATATCCACTGGTTGGCCGGTCCAATCCTCCACAGCTGGTCATCTGGCTCGACAGTACATATCCCCAGTTCAGTCCATCTTGTCAAATTAGCAGACAGTCATCATCTTGTATCTGAAGACAATGAAAAGAATTCCATATGCGCAGTAATTAATCATGATATTATGCATATTTCTTTTTATCTTAGGCAATCGTCGAAGTTTTCCTTTCTGTGAAAATATTTCTCCGTAAATAATTGTTTGATTTACTGCTACTGTAATTCCTATCTTCTCGTATGCAGTTATTTATTCTTATAAAATGGTGAATTCCGATTCTTTCAATCGCTGAATCGCTGTTGGCTAAACCAAGTCCGTCGTATATCACCAGAAATTAATTATTATATATATTTCTCTCGCCTCTTCAGTAGCTTACGCCGGTGAATAACTTATTCTCACGTTGTCTCCGTTATATATGGTTAATATTCTTCTCAATTATTCAGAATATCCTCCAACTTGTAGCTCCGCTCGTATTTGTGTCTTGCTTCCGAAAGTAAATTTTTTAGAGAATCTCGTTAAACAATCCTCCCGCTGCTATATTTTTTTTAAAACAATTCAAAATGAACCTCTACTGTTCTGCAGTGTCTTCGAAATTTATCCTTTCCGTGACGTACATAGCCTCCTATATGCTGCATTGATGTGAAGTTCATTGCCTTAGTAGATCACATGGGCCATACCTTCCTACGCCGCCATTTTGTTATTGGTCTTCGAGATGCGAACGGGCACATTTAATCCCCCGGCACGAAGAAAATATATTGGTCACGATATATTTTCTCATTGTTAACTTGAATCTCAAATGTGACTTTGCATCTCGTATATTCTGTGCCATAGCGATATTTCTATTCGATTATCGAATATCAGCAGATTGGTATCGATTCTGTCCTCATCGCATTAGTTTGTTTACATGTCCCGTAACCATATATTTAGCAGCTGATTTTTCTTCATTCTAATGGTTGTAATAAAGATATTTATTCCTTCCTCCTGGCGTATTTTACGATGGTAGGTCGTTTATTGGCTTTAGACATTTTTGTTCTTAAGTTCTTATTGCCTATGCTGATTCTCTTGAAAGTACAACTTGATATTACATGCATTGTGTATGTTACGATATTTACCATTTAAACTTGCTATTTCGTAGGCATTATTCCCAAGTACGCGCTCGATTCTGTAGGGACCATTGTATAACGGCAGAAATTTTGCACATATTTTTGCTGGTGCATTTGATATGGGTGCGGTTTTAACTAGTACTAGATCTCCTTGCTTGAAATGTGGATGGAACTTCTTATTCCGTACTCTTCTTAATCGTTTTTCAGACTGATCCTTGAGTCTCTGCTGGATCTTTAGATTTATTTCTTGAGGATCTAGCTTTTTCTCTAGCTGCATAGTAAAAATGCTGTCCCATGTTCTCTGTGGGTGGACATTTTTATGGGCTACACTAGGAATCTGGGCAATTGATTGATTAACGGTGTTGTTCAAACTTTCAGCATTGATATCTAGCATGTCTATCCATTTCCAATGTTGTTGACTACAATATATTCTCCCGAATTTAGCGATCTCCTTCATATATCTCTCTACGGGATTAGCTGCTGGATGACGAACTGAACATAACGTATGTTTGATACCCTCATTTCTTATCCGTTCGCGGAACATAACTGAAGTGAATTGTGTTCCCCTATCAGTAAGGATCCTCTCGGGTTTTCCCATTTCTGGAAATGTCTTATTGATGAGGCCGTGTAAAACCTGTTTAGTATTGGCTCTCTGAATTGCTTGCAATGAAATATATTTTGAGAATATGTCGATGACCACTAGTATATATTTCTTTCCCTTCCTAGCAGTGGGTAACTTTCCAAAAATATCTATCGCATAAATTTCTTGAGCTCTAGATGGTATAATTGGGATCGGTTTATGTCCGCACGTGTAATTGTTATGCTTCACTCTCTGACACACATCGCATGTTTTCGCTATGTTTCTTACTGATCTTCGTAACCCATTCCACGTAAATTTCTCCATTATCGTTCCAATGACCTTGTCTATACCAGCATGTCCAGTCATCTTATGAGTATGCCAGATTAATTCTCTTTGTAGCTCTTCTGGTATTACAATTCTTTTGATGTTACTGATCTTGTCCACTACTTTCAGTAGTATTCCATCTACGATTTCATAGTTCTTTGTGACTTCTGGAGCTGATTCCCTGTTAGGCAATTTATCGATAATGATTTTCAATTTCTGGTCACATTCCTGAAATTCCCTCAGATTTTCCAACTTTCTTAGCAGTTGTTCGTCTTGAGTATCCAGTTCGATTGCTAGCACATGTTCTTCACCTTCATGTGGGTTTCTACTTAACGCATCAGCTAAGATGTTTTCTTTTCCACTGCAATGTTCGATTTTTAGGTCAAACTGTTGCGTGAATAACATCCATCGCGTTATCCTTTCACTGATCATGACCGCTTTTAACCCAAAAGTCAACGCCTTGTGATCTGTCCGTATTGTTACTGGATAGCCATAAATTATACGTCTCCACTGTTGTAATGCATGCACTATTGCTAGTAGTTCAAGCTCAGTAGTGGTATAGTGTTGTTCATGTTTTCTAAGTTTCCTACTGGTAAATGCCAAATAAGTTCGTCTTTTGGTCTCGTTATCTTCTTGATATAGGCAGGCTCCTACACCAACGTGCGATGCATCAGCTTGAATTATGAATCTCTGTTGATAATCAGGATATCCCAGTTTAATACTCTTCTTCACAAGCTCTTTCATGTTGATGAAAGCTTGTTCTGCCTCATCATTCCACTTCCATTTATTGTTGACCTTTAGCAGGTTCTGTAATGGTGCAGCCGTCTCTGTGTAACCTTCACAATGGTCTGAGAAGAATCCAGTCATCCCAAAAAATTGCCTTATATGCTTTACTTTTGTCGGCCTCGGGAAATCGCATATTGCCTTTATTTTTACGGGATTTGGTCTTATCCCTTCTCCATCGATCACGTGACCTACAAAAAGTACTTGGCTTTGGCAAAATTTAGATTTTGATAGATTTATTTTGAAGCCAGTTCTCTGTAAATTACTTAATAGCTTTTCCAATTTGTCACAGTGTTCTTCGAAAGTAGAGCTCGCGAAGACCAGATCATCAACATAACAATTTACAAAGTCCTTTACTTCACTTGTTAGGCTTCTGTCTAGTGCCCTTATCAATACTGCCGAACTGACTTTTAGCCCGAATGGTAGCCGCCAATAGGCATATGTTTGGTTATTAAACATAAAACCCGTTAATAACCGTGACTTCTCTTCAAGGACAATATGGTGAAATGAAGCCGTGCAGTCCATGCTTGTAAAATATTTCTGACCTCGAAATCTCTTCACAATATCTTTAATTTTAGGGGCCTGACTATACTCTGGAATTAGTCTGGAATTTAGGACTC
This sequence comes from Anabrus simplex, assembly GCF_040414725.1. Lineage (NCBI taxonomy): Eukaryota > Metazoa > Arthropoda > Insecta > Orthoptera > Tettigoniidae > Anabrus > Anabrus simplex. The sequence goes on along the minus strand of NC_090265.1, from coordinate 1,160,217,066 downwards.
GTGCATCGAGGCACAGGCGCAGTTTTCCGTTGTTTTTCTTTACAATTACTAGAGGATTCAGAAATGGAGTGGTAGTTTTCACGATCAATCCATCAACTAGCATTTCCTCGATAATTTGTTTAACTTCAGTGAAATACTTCTCTGGCACATCATATATTTTTCCCTTGTACGGCGTCCAATCAGTAACTATCAGTTTGTACTTGTAATTAGGAATCTGCCCAGGTTTATCACTAAAAACTTCAATATATTTATTTATGATGTTGTACAATATTCGTTTTTCTTCTGCAGATACCGCAGCTTGAGTAATAGCCTCCCAAATTTCAGTTTTTTCGCAGCTTTCCTCTTCGATTGCAACGATTTCTTCAATTCTCATAATTAATTCCGGCTCTAATTCTGTACTAAGATCTTTTTCCTCTAGTTCTTGGTTCTCTTCGTCCAATAGATCCACTTCTTTTCCCTCGATCTTCAACCATTCGTTCTCTTCAAGTGTGCTACTAATTTGAACTCTTTCTACAGTTCTATTTCCATCATTTTCTACTACTGGGAATCGAATTTCACCCTTTTCCATGTCAATTGTCATCCTAGAACTTATCATGAAGTCTATTCCAAAAATTACGTTGTATTTTATTTTCTTCATGACCATGAATGGGTGCTCAAATTCATATTTTCCGATCTTCACACTTAAGTAGGCTTGTATCTTGCATTCAACTGTCTTGTCAGGAATTATACCTCGGATTTTTACACCAGATACAGGTATGATCGGTATCTCTATTTTCTGTTTTAGCTCTTGGAATAAGGTATGTGACATTACACTTATGCTAGCTCCAGAGTCCACTAAACAGTATAACCGGGTATCGAACACTCTCACAACTATTACTGGTAACTTGAATTTAGATTGGGTTTCGTGACAGGTATCTTCTCTAATTAAATCTTCGGGTTGAATGTCCCAGTGATCTATTTGTGCAACTACCCAACTGCGAATTTTGACAATATTTACATCCGGTTTAATATTTACAACTTCATGTCTAATTAATTCGTCATCGGCGTTTTTTTTTTCGCTCTGATGTTTGGGAATTGTCCGTGTTCCCATGGTTTTCATTCTCTTTCCAGCCTTCTTCCTGTCTTCTTCGTTTATAATTCTGAAGTTCGAGACTCTCTGCGCCTTCGAGGTCGCCGTTTATATCTTTATTCTTAATAGCTTCCTCCCATCGGCTCCTATTTTGTCTCTCTTCTCTCAGCTCCTGGAGATATCGCCTGTTCTCTTCATTTTGACTGTATTGGGCAGGTCTTCTCCTCTCATCGTATCGCCTCCTGTTCCTCTGATATGGTCGACTTCTATTGTTCCCATATCGAGTATTATTCCTATATTGGAAACTATTTCTATTTCCAATTTGTCCACATCTTCCGTGCTGTTGACCACTATACTGGCAATAACATTTTCTCGGTTCTTTGTTTTGGGCCCTAATACAATCTTCTGTCCTAATTTCATCACCCTTATTTAGTCCGTGGTTAGTGATTTCAGGACTAAGCGTATTAACCGCTTCTATTTGTCTTATATTTCTGGGGTTCCTCTCTATTAAGCATGATGACGTTAGGTCGATCTGTCTTAATCGTCTCTCCATGTCAATAGCAGTTTGTATATCAGAGGCCGCTAGTAATCTTTGTATTTCAAGTGGTAATTGCCTCTGAATAGTTTTGATTGCCTCCAGTTCGCTAGGTGGAGAATCTAAGTCCTGAAAACGATGAAATTGTAGGGAGAAGAAATCACTGTAGCGTGTTTGGCCTGCAGTCGAAAATTTCCTCGAGTACAGCTCTAATCTTAGTTGTTGTTGGACCTCAGGATCCCAGAACTTCCTCAAGAAAGCAACCTTAAATTCGTCGTAATTATGGAAGGTGTACTTGAAAGCTTTGAACCAAATGTTTGAGTTCCCGTCCAGATGTTTTCCGATAATTCTCAATTTCTTTTCCTCCTGAATTTTTCCTTCCCTAAAATATTCCTCCATGTCTCTAAGGAATTGCTTCGGTGAGGTCTTAGCTGATCCGTCAAAATGTTTTGGGCGGTCGTCGTAATTTTTAATGATATTAATTATCGTGCTTCCCTCGCTATGGTTACTACCGTTCAATATTTCTATATCTCTTCTAGTTGGGTCGCTTATTCCTGAAGGTGTGTTCTCTCTATCGTTAATCTGTACTTCTATTGCTCTTTGCCTATCGTTAGAGCTTGAGGCCATCGATTTCGCCGTGTGTGATTCCAGCTTCATCTCTTGGATTTCTCTTCTAATCTGTTTCATTTCTTCTTCCGTCTTTTCTATTTTTCGTTCCGATTCTTCCTTATTATCTTCTATCTTCTGTTTCAATTCATCAATTTTCTGTGATACTGTGCTTGCAGCCTGATCATATTTTTCATCTAAGTCTTGTTGCCTTAGATTTAATCCTTGCATACCAGCTGTTATTTCGTTTATTTTCTCTTCCTCCAATTTTCGGATTGTTTCCTGGCTCTCTGTTACCATTTCACTTATTTTATTTATTTCCTCATGCATCTCTCTGTTTCTATTTTCCATGGTTTCAGTCAACCTAGTCTGCATGTTTTGGATTTCGTTCTTAACTTCATATACTTCCGACCGTGTTTTCGCTGTTTCTTCAGTCGCTTCTTCTTGTTTCTTGCGTAGCTCTTCGATCATTCCTTTATGTTCATCTTCAAGTTTTCTAACGAATTCTTCTAAGGATTCTTTCTGTTTTAGCTGATCTTCTCTTCTTTCCTCTCTCATCTCAATAATACATTTCTGGAATCTTGATTCCCGTTCCTGTTCTTTCTCTTCTTGTTTCTGTTGCCATTCTTCTAGTTTCTTTTCTTGTTCTTTTTGAAATTCTCTAAACCATTCTTGTTGTTTTCGCTCCTTTTCCGTCCGTCTTCTTTCCTTCTCTTCTTCCAGCTTCCTCTCTTTCTCTTCTTGCTTCTTCTCTTTCTCTTCACGTTCCTGCTTTTCTCTCTGTCTTTCTTCTTCCAGCTTCCTCTCTTTCTCTTCACGCTCCTGCTTTTCTCTCTGTTTTTCTTCTACTTGTTGTTTCAAATATTCAAGGAACCATAATGGAGCTCCTTCTTGTTTCTCCTGTGCTCTTCTCATTTCCTCTTCCTGTTCCCTTCTTGTCTGTACTCTGCCCTGTGTTGCCATTTTATGTCGAGTTCAATATATATATATTCGTTATAATCTTTCAAAATTACTAGTAAACTCTCTATTTTGTAGAAATATTACTCTAGATTGCCTATCAATCCACTAAGTTCACAGAATATCACATAGAAGATCTTACACACCACAATAACTTAGTCTACAAGGTTTGAAATAGTTCAAAGTTTGCACTATATGCACTAGTTTCAAGTTTTCTATTCAATGAATAATAATGCAGATGGACCTTCCTGGAGATCGGTACCATCCCACCAGATAGACCATCAACAACCAGACCAAGAGTTCAAACCTATGATTTCGTTCACATTTCGGAACATGTTACGAAATGAAAAAATTAAAATTCCGCTATGCGGCATCCAATATCTATATGCATGGCCATCAGCCTATACCATAATTGAAATCAACTAAGTTTCATTTCATATTAACTTAAAATCACCTTAACCTAGTTTATTATTAAAGAAAAGCAATCATCAAATAAATATCAAAGATTCCTAATCAATATATCTTCACAAGTCCAGCAATGTGGTAATAATTAAATAAATTACTCAATGCATTGGTGACTCGTTTTCTATGCCCGATACCTACATTTCGAGCTTCCACACAGGAGTGCCGATTAAATAGTGTGATTTATCGGACAATTTCTTACTCTCCCACGATGTCTTTCTCTTCAGTTATCATGTTGAAAATTTTTATACTTTTGGCGGTCCCTAGTTCGATGTTCCCGCGGTGTCTTTCTCTTCAATCGCCCCACTGTTGTGGCGCCATTTAATTACTTGCACCCGCTCATGCAGCGGTCAGTGCCAAGTTTTCCCGGTAGCTCTTGGTTTCTTCTCAGGGTATCCATTTTCCGCCCATAAAATCTGAGATTTTATATGTAATTATTTTACGTGGATTCGAAGAGAAGTTGGTCGCTGGGATACGCTTCATGGGAGTATCTATACGCCAAAGTAGAGATCTATGACCGATACCTTCAAAGAAATCTCGCATTACGTTTGAAAACTTATCAATTGCTTGCATCAAGAAAACTTATCAACTACCTTACAACTAGACCTTACTCGAGTAAAAATTAAAACACAGTCACTTACTAAGAAAATAAATGTAAGAATATTTATTGATTAAAATAATGTCGATGTTGGATATAGGGAAATCTGGGTAGTTTTAATTGTCTGATATTTAATCATTTAAAGACTTGAGTCAGCGCTGTCTCAAACAAAAATAAAATAATTAAAGCTCATAACTATTAACATATTCTCATAACCAATGTTTAAATTGTAATTAATACATAACTGAATGTTCGTAGCCATGTTCCGAAAATCTTACATTTTTCTCATAATATTCGAGATCACCGAGCAAAAATGAATGATTTGTTAACTTGAAAACGTAATAAAATTACATGGGAAAAGGTTAAATTATAAACTCAAATCAGCTCTTATCTTTACATAATTATTTTCCAAATATACTCTCTTGTGAGTATAAAATTGTAAAAGTGTCCTCCAAGTTTCCATTCATAAGTTATAGTCTTTCATAAGTTTGAACTCTGAATCATTGGTCACATATTTCGAGTACGCACAGGTAACCACTTTCGAGCTAAAGCAATACCACCCTCGTGCCTAGGACATATGGCTCCTAACTAACCATTGTAATATACTTCATATTCAAATTACTTGAGTTAAAAAATCATATTTGCATGAATAAAAATAAACATCTAACTAATATTTCAAGTAGTTTCTAATCCGCACACTCCTCTATAATTGGCTCAATGTACTCTTTTAATCTGCACTGTCCCAATATTTCGTATATATATGTGCTACTGGACTTGTATGGATAGCATAGAATGAAGTTATTTCGCCTAATCGAGTTACGTCACCGCATCATGAAATATTAAATGTATACTCAGTCATGAGTCTAACGAATCGTAAATTAGAACACTCTCTCATACGCAGTACCTGTTATTCACCAAAGTCAGACATAAATATAACTGTCACGACACACAATTCTACATAATACATATTCATCTTACCTTGAGATGGTCATCTGCGCGACAATCTCTCCTTGTCATATATTCTCAAACTTGGCACAGAAACTCACCTCGTATTACCAATATAACATTAACACGTCGTATAGCAATTCTTACACTTTCCGTAGAACATAAACTAATCACTTTTACTATAATCATTCATCAATATGCTTCATTAAATAATCACATCTCAACACTATTCCATAGACACTTCAACATAATATCGGCTTTCATATAGCCGAACGCACGTAGCCATAACTTCAAAACTATATGCTAAATATTCTAGAATTGCCTTGTAAAAATACATAGTCAATAACCTTCATCTTAACAACTGTAGTACGAGTTCAATGCCCTCTTTCACGGATGAAAGGAATACTTAATTTTGACAATCATTATCGTATCGCGCAGGTATTTCGTGACGTAATCTATATTCAGGTAAGCGAGATTAATCGAAATCTTACTAGTAAATTAGACTCATTGCTTCTAAGTCTACACAAGTAACACACATTTCTCTTATCCGATACTAATTTCACTGTTGATATGCTAGTGCGGTAACCTGTATATGTCATATAAGCATTCTAATTCCACACTTCCATCTAATCTTATTCCTTAAGTATTTCACACTTTTCTTATATTACACACACGTTCTTAATTACTTCATAAATCACCATATGTTCAGCACATGCCAAATTAGATTGAGGGTGCAGATTATAAGAAACTACTCTACTAAAGAAATGTATGGACTTAGCTCGTCAGTTGCTACGTCTGATCTGGTTGTTGTTCCATCCTTCGGCTGCGACTAGACCCTCAGATCGGATCTGGATCTCTGGTTGGGTTGGACGCTCATGGTCATCAGCTGGTCACATAGCTCGTCGGACCTCTCCTTCTCGTCCGGTCTATTGGCTGGCGGGTGCTCATCCACGTCATCATATCCACTGGTTGGCCGGTCCAATCCTCCACAGCTGGTCATCTGGCTCGACAGTACATATCCCCAGTTCAGTCCATCTTGTCAAATTAGCAGACAGTCATCATCTTGTATCTGAAGACAATGAAAAGAATTCCATATGCGCAGTAATTAATCATGATATTATGCATATTTCTTTTTATCTTAGGCAATCGTCGAAGTTTTCCTTTCTGTGAAAATATTTCTCCGTAAATAATTGTTTGATTTACTGCTACTGTAATTCCTATCTTCTCGTATGCAGTTATTTATTCTTATAAAATGGTGAATTCCGATTCTTTCAATCGCTGAATCGCTGTTGGCTAAACCAAGTCCGTCGTATATCACCAGAAATTAATTATTATATATATTTCTCTCGCCTCTTCAGTAGCTTACGCCGGTGAATAACTTATTCTCACGTTGTCTCCGTTATATATGGTTAATATTCTTCTCAATTATTCAGAATATCCTCCAACTTGTAGCTCCGCTCGTATTTGTGTCTTGCTTCCGAAAGTAAATTTTTTAGAGAATCTCGTTAAACAATCCTCCCGCTGCTATATTTTTTTTAAAACAATTCAAAATGAACCTCAACTGTTCTGCAGTGTCTTCGAAATTTATCCTTTCCGTGACGTACATAGCCTCCTATATGCTGCATTGATGTGAAGTTCATTGCCTTAGTAGATCACATGGGCCATACCTTCCTACGCCGCCATTTTGTTATTGGTCTTCGAGATGCGAACGGGCACACTACTAATACCACTACTACTACTATTATTATTATTATTATTATCATCATTTACACCATCACCAAAGTGTCCATTGAACATGAAATGGCCTATGGCTTTTACTGCCGGGAGTGTCCGAGGACATGTTCAGTTCACCAGGTGCAGGTATTCTGATTTGACTCCCGTAGGCGACCTTCGCCTCGTGTTGAGAATGAAATGATTATGAACACAACACATTCACCCAGTCCCCGTGCCAGCGGAATTAACCAATGTTGGGAATCGAACCCCATACCCCCGTGACGAAAGGCCAGCACGTTAACCATTTAGCCATGGAGCCGAACAAAGTATCCATTGATGGATTTTACAAATATCTCCATTTATTTATTATTTTCTACATTAGCAATCCTTGATATTCTATTCAGTTCTTCTAATAAGTAAAAACATAAAAAAACTCATATTTCAAAAGTTCTGTTTTAGCATTTATTTCGTCATTTTTTCTCAAATTTAAATAATGCCTTTATACGTCATCATAATAATAATAACAACTTAAAATCGATGCGTCTTTGCTCTTCAACAGGAAATATCCTACGTCTAATTAAAAAAATGTAATATGTGTCCAATATCGAAAGTAAGTAATGGCCTACCTGCTCTAGTTTTCCTGGGAATTAGAGAGTGAGAAGGAAGACGTGACGATCATAGTCTTGGACACTCTCAGCAAGTAATGACTTACGATGAATACATAAAAAACCAATAATAATAGGTTAGATTTCCTATTCTTACATATTATTATGATGATTATTATGATAATTATGACGAGTTGATGAAGTGGAGAGCATATTTCAACATACACTCTGCAGTGAAGAAGGGGAATGTGATAACATATTGACTATATTCTATAGTTAGATTACTGTGGGTAATAATGATAATAATAACTCAAAAAAAACAAGTAATAAAGTATTATGCACCATTCTTTCTCATTCAAATGAATAAAGAAAAACTGAAATTTAACACTATGTAACGAAAGAATCTAGCATATTTCAGGCACTTCATGAAGAATTAATGGATATCGTCGATGCCGGGACAAATCCTCCTATGTGATAATAATTTTGGAGATATGCTGACCCGCAGCACATACATAATGAAGAGCGAGAATGCCTTGACAATATTCACACAATATTGCACCTTAGATGACAGGACCTTACCGGCCAAAGTTCTAAGCTAAAATGTTTCACTTAGAAGGTTTTGTCCCGCCATCGACGATATACTGAACGGTCCATATAGTCACTGAAAGAAAAATCTTAAGGAAGAGATATAACGGACACCGATTAAACTTCTGGTATGGACAGGTACAAATTCCTTCACTAGAACTGTTTCGAAACGTGACCAAGAATAAAATTCCCACGATAGTAGCCAACAGCCAGAAAAGGATAGGACATTCGAATAAGAAGAAGAGGAGGAAGGAGAAGAAGCGAGCAACCGCGGTTCATATTCTAACTACCAACTCGGTATTCGTCTGACGTCAAGGCTGTTACGGCAGGGAGATGAGAGAACTCTAAGACAGCTATTTCAGGAATATCTAAGAGTGTAATTTTAATGAACCTACCTACCTATTCAGTTATATATATATATATATATATGCCACAGAGTGCATCCCATTCCAGTCCCTTGGTCAGTTCTTGACAAAAGGCGGTAATAGGAACCGGACCAGTTGGACGGGGAAAAATGTATAATAACTGGACCATGGTGGTGAACTGAATAGTATGCAGCAGGAAGACTATCATATTCCTCCACCGTATAGAAATAAGTAATACATACTTACGAAGGAAACAACAATTCCACTTGTTAAATATGTGTGGCAGAATATTGGACATATCGTCGTTGCCGGGACAAAACCCCTAGTATGTGTTCATATTTTTGGAGATATACTGACCCGCAGCACATACACTATGAAGAGCGAGAATTCCTTGGCAATAGTCACACAATATTGCATCTTAGATGACAGAACCTTACCGGCCAAAGTTCTAAGCTAAAATAGTTCACTTGGGAGGTTTTGTCCCGGCAGGGACGATATTTTTATATTACGTCGCTTTTAGAGAGAGGAATTATGGGGATGTCACGTCCGGTTTTGAGTAAAGAGAGGTTTCAGGGAAGATATCTGTGCTTTATTCAGAGAATATATGCCACAAACAGGGCAAGGATTTGTTTAGGATTGTCATACAAGGTACCCTTTAATGCTCTCTTGAATGACGGATCTCAAGGAATCACTGTATTTTCTATTCTGGTGAGGGTACTAGAAAGCAGATTGTTTTCTGAAGCGTCTGTCAAGAGAAGGTAAATCGCACGTTAGAATACTGAAGTGCTGTACAAGGGACACAACGTAAGTGGTGAAAATGAAGTACATTCTTGAAGAGCAGGGAACGGAGTGTTCTTGATAGACTTTGTCAGCTACAAGGGGATGATTCCATCCGACAATGAGTCATAATTGGGAGAATTGGAGCATGATGTTAGGTGATAAATGAATGGTGTAATGCCTGCCTCTTCCTGGAGGCTCAAGATTATATATCCAGCCAGTTGAAGGATTTTAATTCTGGATTGTGGGATGGAATGGTGTACACTCAATTTGTGAAACGAACGGCTGAGGATATAATTACGTTGATCACGCGACGCTCTAGTATCTGCAGGCTAGTATTTGGGCAACGGTCTTATTTGCATGCCAAGGCTATAACCGTGTGTTGAGCAATGGATTTGTTTGTTTGTACAGTACGTTTGTATTTTTTGCTGTTTTCTATTTTGTTGGTAAATGTGTAAAACTTGAGGCTGAGTTTCATATAAAGACCTTTGTGATAACATTGATGTTACTCGTATTTGGAGTGGAGGCTTATGCAATAACGAAACCTCATACTTAAATTGATTTCCCATGCCATATGAAAAATTGGAGATGTAGCTTTAACGCGACTGAGAGAGAGTGAGTCATTAAGAGTGGGTACTTATGTGTTGCAGACAAGTTGTGGTAAAGAATAATAACATACCGGTACGGATTTCAATTGAAGAATATATACCTAAAGTATTCATCCGACTTAACTATGAAATATTGAACAGAATAGGTACACATTTCCCCGAAGGCTCACCATGAAGGATTTAACTTTTTCAGATCCGCTAATGACACTTGACATCATCATATTTTTCGATGACTTGGTCCATTTATAAATCTTTATGAAGACATATAGCATAGTAATCATTTACTTGGTAGAGTTAGGATGGGAGTCAGGATATAACCTTCAACTTAGGAGTAACAGTAAGTGAGCGATCGAAACTATTTAACCAGTTTGAGAACTGAAGGACTATAGAGAATATACAAGGGGCATTTTTCTCAAAACCACTTGATTTACGTTGTAATTATATTGAGTTTCACAACCGATTTGGTTACAATGGGGAGAAAATATTCTTAAGGTGCTTTTATGTTCGGTTTTCTGGCTGAACTAGCAACGATAAATATGCATGACCCTTGTGTGAAGTACTGTAGGTAGGGGACAATTTCCAGTTACCTTTTAAGGCTCCGGATATTTATTTTCTGCTTTGTATCTGACCTGCACGTTTTTGTAACTTCTAGATTATCTCTTCAGCGAAGCAATTCCTTTTGTCACCACACGTATTATATGGGTATCTCTTATCAATTGGACATCAAGCGAGTTGGCCTTGTGGCTACGGTCGCGTAGCTGTGAGCTTGCATTCGGAGGATGCTGGGTTCACATTCCACCGTCCACAGTCCTGCATATGGCTTTCCGCGGGTCCCCATTTTCACACCATGCGAATGATGGGGCTATACCTTAATTAAGGCTATGACTGCTACATTCTCATCCCTGCGTTGCCAAAATCATTTCATATCATCGCTGCAGAGTCAAAATCGCGGATTTAACCATGCTCTTTCTATCCATTATTTCACGTAAGGCTGGTCACGTCTCCCAGCCACGTGTGGATATACAGTCCATCGGCACAATTTTCGTTCAGTTCATTTTCCTATGCACGTGTATAAAGGAAAATGAACCATACTGTGTCATACTATAGGAATGTATTTAGGGTTCAATATAAATTATTTAAAGTGTTGTTGTGTTCCATTTATTGCCTTAAGCACTTACTTCTTCATTGGATTTATTGACGTCCTCCTTGGTGGAATGGTTAGCACTTTTAACGGCAATTCTCGGGGGCTCGTATTCGGTTTCCGGTAGTGGAAGAGATTTTAAAACGGCAAGAGGAAAGGTATGAAGTAAAAATGGTACGAGCCATTCACTCCCATTGTCAGTGTGCCTTCAAAGAGCTACAGCACTTTGCAACGAGTGGACGAGCTTACTTTATTTTATGAGATTTATTTGCCAACCTGTAATGTTCCATGTCCTCACCTGTTTGTGTTATCATTTCTTTGTTTTGTTAGAGTTTACTGTCACTCCACATCTCTCAGTAAGTGTATTCACAAATCGTCGCCCAGGAAGTAATATCTCGTACGTCACAATGCTCTTCCTATCCATTATGTTCCTTAAGACAGAACACGCCACCCGGCTACTTGTGGATGTGAAGTCCACCAGACAAAGTAATTTCGTTGTGTTCATTTTCCTGTGGTTATGTGTAAAGAAAATTAGACTTACCATACAGTGCTCTAGGAATGTATGTTTGCACGACGTATTTACGCACTCCTACAGCATATTGTACAGTATGTGAGGTCCATTTTCCTTTATACACTGACATATGAAAATTAATACAACGGAAATTGTTCTGATGGACTTTATATGCATATGTGGCTGGGAGGCGTGACCAGTCTTAAGGAAAATAATGGATAGGAAGAGCATTGACACATGTGACGTATTGCTTCTTAGGCGACGAAATGATTCCGACGTTTTACGTAAAATAACCGATGTACCTTTTCCTTTAGTCTAGCCTCTCTACGATGTGTTTCTTGAACTCACTTTCCAAGTTTCGATATTATAGCTTCAATCAAGGAGCCTCCGTGAATCAGACGGCAGCGCGTAGTCCTCTCACCGCCGGATACCATGGTTCAAATCCCGGTCACTCCATGTGAGATTTGTGCTGGACAAAGCGGAGGCGGGACAGGTTTTTCTCCGGGTACTCCGGTTTTCCCTGTCATCTTTCATTCCAGCAACACTCTCCATTATCATTTCATAGCATTGATCAGTCATTAATAATCACCTTGGGAGCGGCGACCCCATTGTAATAATAGCCTATATCTGGTTCATTCATTACATCCCTGACCCGGTCAAGGACTGGAAGACAGGTTGTAGGTTTTTTCAGCTTCAGTCAAATAATTACTGGTGTTATCCTCTTAAATGTTTTTTCTTTCTTCTGTTATAAACACAATCTCACAACATCACTTCGTACTGTGTCAACAGGAGCTCATCTTGTACAACAGGTAGCATTAATGGATATTGAATTTTCACGACCGCATTGTAATCGAAACAGACTTTCAACGTATTAGGTCGTGTTACGCACATGTAGTACGTGTTGAAGAGATGTTAAGTACAGAACAAAGATGGCCTGGGCCACCATAGCTCAATTGGTAGAGCAACCGACGCGAAATCGGGAGGTTGTGGGTTCGGATCCCACTGGTGTCCGGCTGGCCATGTTTGTTCTGTACTTAACATCTCTTCAACACGTACTACATGTGCGTAACACGACCTAATACGTTGAAAGTCTGTTTCGATGGTAGCATTAGATCCACTGAATGCTGGCATTGCCATATAGAGGATTCTACCGAGACATATTTTATCTTATTTCATTTGGACACCCTGTACCATGCACTCGGAAATAATTGAAATTAGTGAAGTGACTAGGAGCGAAGTCATTCCAGTTTCATGTATTCACAAAGGTATTTAGCGAGATAAAGTCCGACTGTTTCAAACCCCGGCACTGAACGCTCCAGACTCACCTTATCCCCCGGGATTTAAATTGTTCCTCACTTTCGGTGTACAGTACGTTGAGTGAACCTCCAGTTCATGTGTCACTCCAGAAGTGGACATCTAGCTTCTAAATATTTATATTTACTGACAGGGAATCTATTCCTCGCCATCCGACTCTTGGCAACGCATCTCTTTTAAAAGTCTATCACAAACAAGGAATGGTTATTACCAAGTTGAGGAAGTTTATTCCTTGACTTGAACCATTAAGTCTGGGAATAGCAACAATGTTAACAACATTCCATGCAAAAGCTGATTGACTGCATTTTTAGTATCTACTAATAATGTCACGGTGGAATACATCTATATAACAATGGTTCGTAATAACCTGTCAATATTTCGAAGGTGCAAAATATAAGACTTTCTCCCTTATCACTCACTTCTATTTCTGTTTTTAACAATATTTCACCCCTGACTCCATTGACAATGGAAATTGATGACTAAAAATCGGGACACTAATGAATCTCACTGTATACAGAGATAAAACCCCCATCTGACAAGATTACTGGACGGAAAAGTCACCCATAGGAAACCTTTAAATCTTCCACAGTAAGTAGCAGGTACTTTAAACACGTCAGGGGACAGACGAGAAATCGAATTCATGGGTATTCACAAAACAAATACGGTACATTTACTTTCCAAAGTCAACTCCACTTTGCTTTATCCTGATGATCTGTATCAAACAGTACAAGGATGTACGTACTGTATCCACTGAATTTTATTGCACGTTAGCGTATAACCATTTTCTATGAAAGAAGATGAAGACCCTTACAAATTCAACTGTTGATTACGACATGACAGCAAGTACTAGCATTAGTGTTTAACTTACTGATGCGGTAGACTTTCCAATATAAAGCCCACCTCTGTCCAATCATTAGCTGCTCAAAAAGGGGATTCACCTTATATTCGCATGTATGAATTTGCATACATTCACATATAATAATAATAATAATAATAATAATAATAATAATAATAATAATAATAATAATAATAATAATAATAATAATAATAATAATAATATTACTGATTTCAGACTTGCAACAATTGAACACGTGTCCTTGACATCGGCTGGGGGAGTATTTCGCAAGAAGTTTTCGTTGCTGTATCAGAAGGCGTGTATTCGAAGTTACCTGCTGTTATCTTTGCTCCGTTTTCCCACATCAAGCCGTCCTCTGGAGTCAACATCGTTTCAAATTTATTGAGTAATTTCTGCGCATTCGAACCTCCGTCATTTCATAAATGCGTTTATTCAACACTGGATGACCCTGGGAGTGGTGTTCGGTATGTTTAAATTTCTTGCAGAATTGGTGGTTAATGTCTTACCTCCATCTCTTTTCATAGAAAGGCCACTTATAAACATCTTTGAAAAATGTGAAATTTCTTCGAATTTTGGATGACGTCATTTCCTTTTAACTCTGAATGATCTAAATTTCTTGTCACAAGCAAACAAGGCATTGCGCTTAAGTCTCTATCGTCATACATTTGTCTCTGCAACACCGAAAGTACGACTGGTAGGTCGACTTCCATATACTTCGACGTGTAACGTAACGTTTTTTTTGAAACACGCATCGAATGGGATTCTCTTGTTAGTATTGTATTTCTCCCCATAACAGACTGCCGTAATATTAAACATCAATCAAGTCTAACTTCCTGTTAAATTCTCGTTTGTATTATCAACAAATAGCATGGTAATTCTCTTTCCCTCTTTCCACTACTTCCGAGAATGCATGCTTAGTAGAGGCGTTTGAAAGTATGACAAAAGATTGAACATAAACAGTGTTACTGTACAATACACTAACACATTACTGATTTCCTCGTAATATTTTTCCGTTTTATGCATCTTCGATTTTAGGGTAAGCCTAATATGCGGAAACATACATTTTACATTTAATAGGCCTATATCATTTCTACTTTCGTGGTTTAACTAATATTCGGAAATAATTGTACGGTATAATTATTTTATATCATACTACACACAATTTAATTTCCAAAATATAACTGATGTTATAGTCCGACTGGTTGGCTGAATGGTCAGCGTACTGGCCTTCGGTTCAGAGGGTCCCGGGTTCGATTCCCGGCCGGGTCGGGGATTTTAACCTTCATTGGTTAATTCCAATGGCCCGGGGCTGGGTGTTTGTGCTGTCCACAACATCCCTGCAACTCACACACCACACATAACACTATCCTCCACCACAATAACACGCAGTTACCTACACATGGCAGATGCCGCCCACCCTCATCGGAGGGTCTGCCTTACAAGGGCTGCACTCGGCTAGAAATAGCCACACGAAATGATTTATAACTGATGTTATGCTTCGGATAGTAAAGTTATACTAGAATCAACTGACACTACTGAACGATGATATTGGTTTTTATGCCAGATAAATACCTTTCGAATAGATGACAAGTTCTGCGTGATGTCGGTAATAGTGTTGAGGTATAAAGTGTATACATCGAGGTAGAATCTGACGCTGTAAACTAGCTCCACTATGCAAAAATTACCATCACGTTATTTGTCTACGTAGATAATTCCAATCAATGGCACACTGCTCGTCGTATCTTGGGTATGTACAATCATGGGGCCTCACGGCCACGTACCGCAAAGGTACACTGTTCTATGTGCCGGAACCTAGCTGCAGATGTGAGGAATATTGTTAAAGGTATTTGCTGTTGTAACCAAGAGCGAAGGAATAATAAATCATCGGATTTCTGTGAACGGAATACATGGAAAATCCTCCTGCCATGGTTTCGGGAGTTCGTCAGGTTAATCAAAGTGGTTCAACAGGATCTGCTACACCGTACAACTCCTGTGACTACATGCTTGCATGATGGATTCTATCGTCGGCTTCCTGAAGATGGTGTTCAGTGGTTTCTAATTTTACCAGAGCATAAAGTCATAGTTCTAATCATGTTATTGTTGTCCCTCTCCTTCCCGAATATTGTCAATAATGTAACGTGTTGGCGGGGTAAATAAGTAAATAAATAACTACAGAACCTGGTAGCTTCAATACTAAGATTTATTAGCTACGCCCTGAACTACACAAGACTACACACAACTTTTGCTCATAACACACACTTACGCAGTTCGCGCGCTCTCTCTGCCTTCGTTTCTCACTTGTTCTCACACCACACAGTTTTACACTCGCACACAAGGTCCCACGTCGCATGGCTACACGTTCTCTCCTTCGCCGACAGTCCGCACTGTAGCACACTAGTCCGATAATCACGGCAGTTCACATACTTCAATACACTGGCAGTCGCTCACGACTGAACCACACCAACTTCTAACTCAGTCTAACTCCCACTAACTCCAAGCAGGTCGTTCCTCTCTTATATACCTGCGCTGGCTCTTCTAGAATCGTCCGGATGCTGGATGGATCCAGGAACATCCCGAGATGGAACACTCCAGATTAATCGTGGAGTCATTTCCATACTCCTCTGCTACGGGACCGCGAGCGGAAGCGAATGGGGCTGGCCTAGCACTTAAGCGCTGCTAGTGATTGGCGTAGTTGAAGCGTATGGGGTGGGTCTATACGGTGCCGGGCCGGGCCCACTGCCAGTTGACATGGCAGATGCTATGACCATTACACTAATATCGATGTATTAGTACGGCGTTTTATAGGTAGCCAAACGTGTTACGAAGTCGACGACGCTTCCTTGAAAACTGAATGACTAAACTTGTCCCCAATACACTCATGTTCACAACTTTTTTAATAGGAAAGGTTTGGTTGATTTCCATTGATCAGTTCACCTCAGGGGTACATATCGTAAACAGTTTTTCACAATTCTTGGACAGATACGGTAGAAACATCACAGCAATAGAATATTTTGGGTCTTTTGGCCGTGTGTCTGAGTGTGAGCGTGTGCGCGTAATGTTTCGCTCAAAGCGCACCATTGGGCTCCTCATTTAGTCCGGTATGCCTTTCTGTTGCAATGCATTTCTTGATCAGTGTCCATGAAAGCCTTGAGTGGAAAAGTAGAAAAATATTTTCACGTGTGTATGTACTTAATTCTTTCAGACACGAATATTTTTCGCCGCTAAAAATTATTTTCTTACTAAATACAGTCTCCTGCAGGGATGCCAAGTGAGCACCGTACTTACAGCCATTAAAATAACATTTGGCACCATTTTCTTCACATACACGTTACACTGAAAGCTGTCACGAATGTACGGAATGGAATTTGAACACATATGATACGGTGTACAGAAGTTGTGTCATATATGAAATAGATATAATCTCCATAAAATTAGATAACATTTATTTCCTTACAAAATTTAAAATTTGCCATTGATTCACCCTATGCAAATTCCGCCATGTTTGTAAGAAGTCGCTTATTTGTAATAATTCCAATAGGTTCCATATTACTAAAAGGAGACCAAAGAACTCCATTAATATGTAGGAGACATTTCAAGCATTGTCATTTTAGGGAGAGTTAATGACCAAATACGCCATTTGTGTTCATTGTATCGCAGAGCTTTGCGAACGCTGTTCTGTTTAATACTAGCTGGGAAGCTATTACATGTGTACACTGTTACCGTTCACAAACGGCAAGCGGGAGTCTTGTAATCAGCACGTCTATTAAGCTTAATGCATCTCAACTTGTCACCATTACTACATACTGTACCTAGATTTCCAACATAATTATCAGAGTATCCTCAGTACTCTGTCATTATATATAACCTGTTGAAATCTTGTCCGAATACACCCCACAAATGTAACATGAATTTGTTTTCTCGCTGATGAGGTCTCCGAACAAGATGTCAGTCAGCGAATGGCACAGAAACGTACAACTAAAATATCTATTCATGACAGGGCCGATGTATGTAAGAATGGCATTAGTAAACTCGTTCATAATTCAGTCAGTTGTTGTGTTAGTTCTTTTAAGAAAAACTAAAACTGGGTTACCATACAAAGTCGATGATAGAAAATTTATTGTTGAAATTATTGTTAATTTGCTTTTCACGTTTTCCAAACAACGAAATTTTTATTTATTGTGCATATTATTTTGACGCATTGTGAATTAAGTGTGGTGTTGAGTTCTCCAATAACGGTTATCACAACAGAGGAGAAGGTGTTTATTTTGGAATATTATCTCTGGTCATATATGGAGTGGGGCGTCGGAATGGGCCGAGTCTGCTTCATGTTGAAGATTAGCGGTTTAATAAGGAAGCAACTAATAACATAACAATGTTAGCTGTCGTTGACGAAATCCGCCATGCGTTTCAAACTTATGTCAACGAAAGAAGACAATAGGACACCAAGGAAGTGTAACCCGAAAATAGAATCTCCAATAGGTGTTTCAGTCCGTAAAACATCACTGAGACTCGGCTTGAGCGATAGGTCGGTTCATCAGGTGTTTAAATATGTGGGTGGATTTGTACACCTCATTCAAATTGCTCAACGTCTAACAGAAAGGGGTGAGCGAGCCTAATTACAGTACTGCAGCCAAGTATTGTCCCCACACCACGAGGGAGTAAATTACCATTCTCCAATGGCGCTAAGATGTTTTCTCATTGTTTTCCATTTTCATACCGGCCATATTCTGGGCTGTAGCTTAATTAAGGCCAGGGCCGATTCTTCCCACTCCTAACACCCTCCGTCCCATCGTCGCCTTAAGACCTATGCATGCCGGTGTGACGGAAAGCAACTTGTTAAAAAAATTCCGATGACGCTTTGGAGTTCACTTAATTTTTCGTTGAACTATATTCCTCTACCCTTCCTCCGTGCACCAGATGCATACATGTGGGGCAGTTCAAAGAATCGGTTTTCAAGACAGATAACCCACCTACAAACATTCCCGAATTACACGAGAAGATGACGTCCATTTTATGTCTTTACTGCAACATTTGTGGATCAGCAGGTTCAGTAATCTTCAGAAACTATAACGTTATAAAAGTTATAGCACATATCTTGAACACTTACTGAACCAACACAATTAAATAACATATCAGTGCCGTTTGTTTTGCCGAGTACGGCAGCATAGTGTAAGGACCGGAGTTAGGTTTGGACCTCATAAGATTTAGCCCTTAATATGTTATATTTTTAGTAATTTCACTTGTGTTGTAATATTCTCTTCCATAATTTTATTTACTGTGCTACGAAGACTTGTATTGCACAAGGAGATTTAAAGCAAAAATTAATTAAATAATTGCCCTGCTCAAGTAACTGAAATCAGAGAAAGGCTCTGTCGGAGCATATACGGCGTCACCAGGTCTTTCCGGAGTTCACACGCCATTGTTGTTATATTAACTATTAGTCTTAAAACTGAGATAGATCCTCATCAACCTCCAGAAAGGGAAGAATAATTATTTAAATTGTTAATTACATTTTAAACATCAGATGCGATATTGCTATTGAAAAGAACTACTTGCTTATTACGTTGTAGTTGAGCCTGCGAAAACCGCTATATGAAATATATCAGCTTAGAACTTTAGCCAGTAAGACTCTGTCATCTAACAAGTACGGTTCAATGTTGTGTGAATCATTCAAGGTATTCTGGCTTTTGATTATATATGTGCTGCGGATCAGTATTCCTTCCACAAGATTAACGCATAGCGGTTTTCGCAGGCGCAACGATGATGTATTAGTTTGACGTAGAAAATATCTATCATTCCATTCCAGTACCGGGTCCCTCGGTAAAAATCCGTCTGTTCCAAAGAAGTGTACGCCAGTCTCTCTTGAATAATTTCAAAACTATAAACCATCAAAAATATAAAGACCTACTGGTAAACAGGTAAATAAGAGTATAACTCGGGACTGCGACGTAATAGCACGTAACGCGAGATATCGATTATTTTTCTCCACGCAAGGTCTATCGATATTCTCGTAAATAAAATTATTATGGACGGAATGTGTCTAGAATGATGCTCCCTCTACTGATCAGTGGTAGAGTGGTGGCCTCCTGAACACAAGATTTCAGACTCAAACCCGGAAGAGGTGGTGGGATTGGGATATTTTTGAACGGCAGAAGATATTCCAATCGACATTTCCTGTTCATCGATGTCGGCATTTAAATGATCTCTAATGACACATCTGGTGTTTAGTTGAAAACGTTAATTAGGAATCAGCTGTAAGTGCTCAAAGGAGGTTCGATTTATTCCGCAGTCTAGTAGGCCTAGAGTAAAACCGAAGATCGAAATTAACAAGCAAGCAGTCATATGGCGTAAAATTAATTTGCTTGTACACGTGGCTGATTCCATACTATTATTATCATCTGAAATAATTCCGGAATGTTGTTTCGCACAGATTCATAGTTTGTCTTAGCAGTTTGGTCACCCATTTATACATTTGTTCGGTTAGATTTTATGAATAGAATAGGAATGTGGTCTACCTGCCTCCGTTCTTGTTATTACATGCCCCTTTATCACGAGTTCAGAAAGCAATTGGTTCTGCCTCGGGCAGTGCAATAAATTAGACGCGGGTTAATGTATTGTTTGGTTATAGGTCTCCTTGTATTCAGAGTTCACCCATAATTTAGTTGTAAGGTACAGTGTGAGCTCATATTTCATGTTCGGGTGGTTGGAAAACATTGAACAAGGATTAGAAAGCTATAAAACTAAACAGTGCTGTGAGGTTGCTTTGAATATTTCATTGGTGTAATCTACGTAATAAGAGCTCGCTTAAGCCTTTCTGTAGGGGCACATGGACATTTATTTACGCAGTAGGGGGAATACGTAGTTGTAAATAGTCGAAGAAGAGTTTGTGATCGAGTAACTTGAAAACTTCTTAATTTACCAAGTGCATATAATATCTTTTGCACTTCCAATTTCTACTTAATGAAAATTTTTTAATATTGTGTAACTTTGATTCCGCATGCGTTAATTTCTTTGAAGGCGCCGAGTTACTCTATGCTTTTGTTTGTTGTTATGCGACTATATTTTTTAAATTACATCCCATTTGCAAAATAAATACACCACATAAAATTTAGGCTACTGTTTAGCTCCAAAACTCGGCATGCAGTTAAATCTGAAGAAGATAGTCGAATGATTAGCGTAGAGACATGATTACTTGAGTGCTTTCAGCCAGAGTCCATCAACGTGCTCCCACCCGTAGGCTTTGTATTCGTGCGTACTGGAACGCTGTTCCTGGTCGTGGAAAGTTCGTCCAGCACTCGGTATGCCTATTGGGTATAATCAAAGAGATTTAGCCCAGTTATCAGAGCTTGTCATGGGAACAACATTGCAATACTTGAAACTGACAAATCGCCCATCGCCTCGCTCGTTCTGATCACACTGTTACGGAGTGTTGGGACCAGTGGATGAGCGAAGTCGCTCACACATGGAAATTGGGCTCAGGGAGCCATCGACTAACCACGAGGGCAGAGGATCGTCTGATCCTGCGACAAGTAAAAACAGTTCGAACTGTTGGATATCAGCTATCCAGGTAAATGTAGCATCATCGGTACAGGAACATGAGTCTGCCCCGACCATTTCCATTCATTGGCTGAAGGAAGTTTAGTCTTGACACCCATCAGATGTCCAGCCATTGACACTCACACACCGTCGTCTAAGTTTACAGTACAGTGCTGTTATGAACGATAAACCTGGACTGCTACGGACTGGAACCAGATAGTCTTTAGTGACGAAGCCAGTTTCTCGTTGTGCACTGATGCTCGCCGTATTCGGTCTGGAAGCGTCCCGGTGAGCTCCTCAATCCTATCTTTGCTGTGACGTAATTATCGCACCCAATGCTGGTGTGCTGATGTGGGTAGACTTCGTATACGACAGTCGGTCACCATTAGTATTGATATATCGTCGTTGAAGAGACAAACCTCGCATGTCACAATGCTCTTTCTATCCGTTATTCTCCTTACAACTGGCTACGCCTCTAAGCCACATAGCGATATGCAGTCCGTCAGAATAATATTTTCGTTGTGTTCATTTTCCAATGCATTTGTACAGTGAAAAATGAACTTTCCACGCCGTACTGTAGGAATGTATATTTTAGTGACGTATTTACGCATTTCTACACTATAATATATTTAAGGTCCATATTTCTTCCCACCTTTGCATATCAATATGTTGCTAGGAGGCGTGACACTTTTTAACGGAAATAATGGATAGACAGAGCATTCTCACAAACGAGCTATTATTCATTCACCGACGATATGCAAAAGATAGTGCGGCTGCATGACAGGGCTTCAAAGAGGTGTTCTCCAATGCTTGGCCGCTCACAGAAAGGATATCACGAGGATATCTCCGTAACATTGCCACACTTCTCTGGCCTCCACATCTCGAAGTTGATCGCCATCCAACATGTCTGTTACCACCTGGAACATCCGCTTCAGCAGCCTGGAATTTTTAAGGATCTAGTGGACTACTTTTAGCAAATGTGGATGTCCCGTAGGGGTAACATAAAATACCCTCATGCCTCTATGCCTGCTTGTATCACATCTTGTATCCAAGCTCATTGGTGACCCACACGGTACTAAAGTCTCCCTTCAAGCACTCAGTTTTCCTCAATAAATTTTCGAAATTATAATCACCCATTTCAAGATGCATGTGATTCCCACAACTGTGATTTTCTTTTTCAGCTGGGTGTATATCCATAGGGAGGTCAATTAGCTTCAACTCACTAGTATATTATGTCGTCAATAACACGCAAAAACACGAATTAAAATTCACTTACCCAAACATAACATGAATATAACATGTAGATTGATTCTTTGAAGGCTCGTAATTATATACATGATAATAAGCTTTCGGGATTTTGTCATGGCAAGAAAATAAGGTGAAAATTTTTATGTTTCGCATAGAAATTTGCTCGAGCGTATTCAGAATAAAATCTCTTTGTTCACGAGGAAAACGTCTCTAATAATGAACGTTTGAATTTTAAAATGCTTTACTGTTGGTCTACTGTAAGTGATACTCTCGTTCGTCATCAGATGGCACGTTGTGCGCTAGCCTGCCGAGTAGAAACTGACGACGCTCTCTTAGCTCCAATTAAGATGTTCAGTATGTATGTGCAATGCTAACCAAACAGCAAGGGCATCTGACGAATCAAAGACGAATGTTAGAGAAG
Source organism: Anabrus simplex (assembly GCF_040414725.1). Classification (NCBI taxonomy): domain Eukaryota; kingdom Metazoa; phylum Arthropoda; class Insecta; order Orthoptera; family Tettigoniidae; genus Anabrus; species Anabrus simplex. The sequence goes on along the minus strand of NC_090265.1, from coordinate 1,160,194,214 downwards.
AAATAAAACAAAATGCTAATTAAAAGTCTTGACCAAATCAGCAGTTTGTACGTTGATATTCTAGAAGAAAATTCAGTCGCGAACAGAAAAACTTTCTGAATTATAACATTTATAATGAGAAGAAATATTATATTCATCCTTCTTTGGCATAATTGCCCCATTCAATTAGACACACCCAAATTTAGAGGAGTCCGCACATACACCGGAGACAGTATACTTCTCTCATGTACAACGCACTTGGAACACCTCCTCTATTTAAGGAATATTCAAGAGATCCTCTCTAAGTCGCCTTTGGCCTTCCTCTTCCTACTCTCACTTCCTTGATGTCCAATGAACTATGTACCAGGCGGGATTTATCTCGTCAAATGCTTGTGAAATTTCTTCTCTTAAAGCTACTCGATAATTGGGGTGACATTCTGTAGGAACTAACCTTCGTGCTACGTCTTTCAGAGAAGATTGTCATTGGATGTATGAGAATCGTTAAGAAGCTTGAAGGCTTGATATATCCCTTGTTCTGTGCAACTTCGGTACGGCTCCGTAAAGCATCCTTCAATGTGTCGCTCCAAATGTCCCCATAGCTACTCATCTTCTTCACGTGAAGTTGTTGATCAGACTTCCTTCCCTGATCTCTGCATAGTTATACGAAAGACACATTTACACGCCTTGCCCTTCAATTTGGCAAGAATCTTGCAGTCACCCCGTTCAGCGGACGCTATGTCATCCAACTGACGTTGATACTTTGTTCAAGGCAGATCCTAGACACGGTACTTGAATTTCTCTGCCGTCGTTAGCGGTTTCACATGCAAGAAAATAATATAATTTTGGTCCAGCTTGTCCCGGGTCCACACAATTACATTTCATATACTCCTGAAACTTAGCCCATTTGATTTCAATGTTGAACACCATCTCTCCAAGACCGCTTCGCACTTGTTCAAATATAAAATACTATTAATTAGAAAAATCTGAAGTTTATGACCTCTAACAATGATTAATGCAGACCCACACAGCATGTTCCGAAATGGAAGTTTCTTGATAAGTTAAAACAAAGATGAACTTCATGCTTGAGAAACCCGTGAATAGCAATCGCAATCTTGTACCGAAAGCGAAGCTTACAGTACAAGGGAACTAACGTGTCTTAATGCTCCCTAATGATTCTCATATATTCAGTGAGGATCACTAATGAATGTGACTCTGAACGTCATAGCGGGGAGGTTAATTTTGCTGCAGAAAATGCCGTCATAGTGTGTTCAGGCCATAAATAACAACACCATACTAAACAAATACCCTAAAATGTCGAATATTTGCCAACTTCTGCAGCTCAGTTGGTTGGTCTTAGCCCTTTCGTTTAAAAATATCGGGTTCAGTCTTGGGTGAGGTTGTAGTTCTGAGAGTATTTAAATGTGATATTTCCACGTTCTTAGCTTTCGAACTCTTAAAAATCTCCTGGGTGAAGAAATGTCCATACCTTGGCTCCCTTAAAATGTCTAGATATAAAAGATGCTTTAAGGAAAATTACTTCATTGAAATGAAGTTCTTCCGTTTATTTCCCAAGCGCCACTGACGATATCTTAACCCGCGAGCGAAGTCTGTCCCTTGAGAACGTTGAATAATTTGTAATTGTACCGTTAAGATTGCTTCTTCTTAAATATAGGCCGTAGTGTAGAAGCCTAAAGCACGAATAACGTTCTTGGTTATCTTTCTTGGACCGTCATGCACTGTATTCGAGCTGTCATTTGCAGCCTCCGATACGTATTCTTGTCATGTAAAATCATTTCTTTCGACCGTGGAGAAGAAGTGCCTGGAATATGACGCTCTTTAAAGCATAGTGAGAAACAGCTGGTTATTATGATTTGTCGAATCGCCCAACCATTAATAAACCGTAAGTGAATGGTCACTGTTGGATTTAGCAGAAAAGCAACATGGGTATTACATTTTTATAACATACGGCAAGGACTAGGAACGAATAAAATGTTATGGAAAATGAGATTATTAGCACGAAATAAATATGTGGAAGGCTTTGGGATGCTTTTACAGTCAGGAATTAACTAGACAATATTATTTATCCGAGAGATTTTGAACATTAGGTAAGTACACATAGGCTAATATCAAACAGTTAGAGTCTTGTGGTTAATAGTCGACTCGTTTTGAAACTCAGTGGATGAATAAGTGCCATTTTACACTTTCTATGCACAGTGAAGACAGTTCATATTCCCATAGTGTTCTCTCTCTTCCGTAAAATAAATTATTATACAGGCCTATGTTTACTTCATATCATATTTGATAAGTAAATTAAATATTTCAAACGCATCAAATGAACATAATGATAATGATTTAAAAAATCACTTTGAACATTTATATATCATAGTGCCCTCTGACACCAGTTTTATAGTAGTAATGTATATAGATTTCATCTTGCAGGACCATGACAAGTCTTAAGGAAAGTAATGGACACGAAAAGCATTGTGAGGTACGAGGCATTGTTTCTTAGGCGAAGATATGAAAAAGTAAAATCTGAATGGATGTTTCAAGACTTCAAGTGGGGTATTATACTTTCATTGATTTTAAAGTGAGAGTCCCTCTTTGGGGCCAACCCTTCGTAATGGTTTAGTGGCATCACGCGGAAAGCCTTTTGGTAATCTGCCTCCAGGAGTCTCTGCTTTCGGCATGGTGACTTGCTTGCTGTAATCTCAACCTGGTCAAGATCTTGATCTGGTACATCCATCGTAACGGTGCACGTCCTCTAGGACTTCGGCCGTCGCCTTTTCCCTCTATGATAAGTATTTACATTGCCTCCTGTCTTCTGGCAATACGACAAACATACCTGAGTTGTTTTTGGTTGATAAGGGTCGACAGTCTTGCTCTGATGCCCAGCTGCTGCAGGATCGATTCATTAGTACGGTGTGCTGTGCACGGTATTCCCAGTAATCTCCTATAGCACCACATCTCTAGAGCATTAACCCTGCGGAGAACCGCCATCGTCATCGTTCTAGTTTCTGATGCATAGGTCGTGATAGTGAAGATCAGAGTTCGAGTGAGGGTGAGCTTTGTCTTGGAAGTGATGGAGGTGTCATTCCAAATGCGAGTAAGTTTTGTTGATAAATTTCTGTAAATCGCAATGCGCTTATGGATCTCAGGTTCAGAGTCTCCGGTATTTTTGACAATAGATCCCAGACACTAGAAGCGACTGACAACTTCATAATCAGTAATTCTTGTTATGGCAGGTCTGTTGTTATTACAACGATCTACAATCATCTCCTTGGTCTTTTTTCTATTGATTTCAGGACCATATTCTCTACTTCGCTCGTCTGACTTCTGGTTTCTAATTCATGACCATCAGTTACAATTGTCACAGTGTCATCCGCATATCTGAGATTGTTCATTTTCCTGCCACCAACTGTGATGCCGTCACTCCAATCCTCGAGAATCTCCCTCATAATGTACTCACCGTATACAGTAAACAGGAGGGAGGAAGATAATACAACCGTGTCGCACTCTAGCAGTAGTAGGAAAGCTGTCTGAGAAGTTGCTATTAACTCTCACTGTCGCAGTGTTCGAAGAGTACAATTGTTTAATTAGGTACACTAAATGCCACGACGTCTCCATCTCAGTGAGTATAGTCCAGAGCTTTGACCATTTCACCTTGTCGAAGGCATTCATGTAGTCGACGAAGCACAGGAGCATCATGATATTGTACTCGTGTGTCTTCACTATTAGCTGCAGGATGTTTATTATCTGATACAGAGTTCCTTTTGCCAGGAAAAAACCCGGTATATTACCTTAATATTTGTGGATGTAAGTAGGTCTTTAGACTCTCGTTCAGCACCGTAAGCATAGTTTTACTGGCATGGGAGATGAGGGCTATCGTTCGATAGTTGCACATTCAAGTGGAGAATATTTCTTGAACAGTGGTACGAAGATTGAGTGGCACCATTTGTCCGGCCGATTTCCAGATGTCTGATATAACTTGTGGAGGATGTCGACACATAGGTCACCCCTGTTCTTTAGGACTTCAGCAGTGATTCCATCTTAGCCTGGTGCTTTCCGGTTCCGGAACTTTTTTATTGCACATTCCGCTTCTTCCCTAAGGATCGTTGGTTCAATGTCTCTTGGGTTCTGCTGACCTTGCATTGGTTGTGTATCATCAGTGAACAGCTAGATGCAGTATCCTTTTCATACTTTTATATTTTTACGATGCCCAATGCGTCCGCCTCTGTGGTGTAGTGGTTAGCGTGATTATCTGCCACCCCCGGAGGTCCGGATTCGATACCCGGCTCTGCCACGAAATTTGAAAAGTGGTACGAGGGCTGGAACGGGGTCCACTCAGCGTCGTGAGGTCAACTGAGTAGACGTGGGTTCGATTCCCACCTCACCCATCCTGGAAGTGGTTTTCCGTGGTTTCCCACTTCTCCTCCAGGCGAATGCCGGGATGGTACCTAACTTAACGCCACGGCCGCTTCCTTTCCTCCTCCTTGCCTATCCCTTCCAATCTTCCCATCCCTCCACAAGGCCCCTGTTCAGCTTAGCAGGTGAGGCCGCCTGGGCGAGGTACTGGTCATTCTCCCAGTTGTATCCCCCGACCAAGAGTCTGAAGCTCCAGGACACTGCCCTTGAGGCGGTAGAGGTGGGATCCCTCGCTGAGTCCGAGGGAAAAGCCGAACCTGGAGGGTAAACAGATGATGATGATGATGATGATGACGATGCCCAATGGAATTTTGATGATATTTCCTTGGTCATATTTAATAACACTGGGTAACACCATTTTCGGGATTTACATGGAAATGGGTGTATTTAGATCACTTTTTAGAGCTGTTTGCAAATATCGTATAAGATTTCCTGTACAACCCACAGTTTTTATGTAATTACGTAGTTTTCCTTTTTTAAATTCGAGCGTAACAATGTGCAGATCGAACAAATATGTACACTAGAGTAATCGAAAACGATCAACTGCGGTAAAATCGATAGTCCGATGTCTATGTTTACAGAGTAACACAGAAACTGGTTTAGTTTCGTTTGTAAACGTGCTCTAAATAGCTATTTAATACATATTACAAGTGCAAATCAGTCTACAAATGGCGAGTTTCTCAATATGACGGTGTGTAAACAATCCCAACTCCTTTTGTTTCATTTGCGGCTCATTGACTTTGGAATCGAGAAGAGTGAAGACAACCTCATTCGTAAAGAAAGCTTACCTGGCATATTTCGGTGTCAAGTTAGGCGACCAAGGTAAAAGGTTTGCGACGCACAGCGTCTGTCATACGTGTGTTACGGGATTAAGAAATGGACTCAGGGGAAGCAGAAGTCGTAACCTTTTGGAATTCCGATGGTGTGTAGATAGCAAACAAATCACACCGATGATTTTTATTTTTGTATGGTAAAAGTTGAAGGCCATAACAAGAAAAGTATTAAAAGCATTGCATATACAAACCTGAAATTAGCAATCAGACCTGTACCACATGGACCTGCCATTCCTGTGCGTAACCCACCAGCAACCCTGCAATCATCATCGTCATCATCGTCTGGTTCTAGTGACAGCGATGAAATCTTGATAACCGCAGAAGAGCTACAACCAGAGTTGTTTACTCAATGTGAACTAAACGTGAAAAGACTGCTAGATCCAGGTACAACATTTTCCTGGTACCGAACAAGAGAAGAAGAATGTCGTGAGTACTTCACTGAAGAGGGTCCACTTGTTTACTGTAAGAACATTGAGGGAGTAGTATCAAAATATGGAATTACATACAACAAGAATGAATGGAGGTTGTTTATCGATGGAACCGTAAACCATATCAAAGCTCTTACACATCACCAATAAATATCGTTCGATACCTGTAACGTATTCTTACGTCTTGAAGAAAAACGATTAAACCCTTGCATTGTTATTAACGGCCAATAAGTATTCAGAGCACGAATGGATTGTATGTGGTGATCTAAATGTTATAGGAATGCTTCTTGGACAACAGTCAGGTTACACAAAGTATCCATTTTTCCTCTGCCTGTGGGACAGCCGTAAACGTGATGCACACTGGGGTAGAAACGAATGCCCATCTAGAACAACAATGGATCCAGGAGACAAGAATATAATAATATCATGTTTGGTGAAACGAGAAAAAGTCACTATGCCACCTCTCCATATTAAACTAGGGATCATGAAACAGTTCGTAGCGGGATTGGATAAAGATGGTGACTGTTTTAAGTACATCTGTCAGAAATTCTCCTTCCTGTCTGATGCTAAACTAAAAGGAGGAATCTTTGTGGGACCACAGATACGGAGCCTTACGACAGATGAACTATTTGAGGCGTTGATGACCTTTGAGGAAAGATTGGCTTGGATAGGTTTCAAGAATATGATAAACGGTTTTTTGGGGTGCAGGAAGTCCCCAGATTACAAGAAAATCGTAGAAGATATGTTGATAGCTATGATAAATTTAGGTTGTAATATGAGTATCAAGCTACATTTCCTTCATAGTCACCTCGACTTTTTCCCTGAAAACTTAGGAGATTTTAGTGAAGAACATTGGGAGCAGTTCCACCAGGACATGAAAGAGATAGAAACACGATATCAGGGCAGATGGAATGCTGTGATGTTAGCTGACTATAGCTGGTCTATGGAGAGGGAAATCCGGAGTTGCAACACGTCACACGATCATTAAGTTCACACTTCCGCAGCAATAGGAAGAGAGTTTAAGTCATGAAAATTGTATTCTGGACTTGCAATTTGTAGAATTTAATTTTATATGTTCACAAACAACGTAAATAATAAATTGTTTTCTGGATTCTTTTTATTTTAAGTTAGTTATAGTTACTTTACTGGTGTTTAATTCCCAAATTTCGCTGTAAGTGATATTATAGATTAAGTAAATACTTAATTTGAAATTCTGTAAAATCCTTACGTGATTCATAAAATTTGATTTCACATTCATAAACAGGAGGCAAAACTACATTACAATCACGCATCCAAACTAAAAGCCTTGAAGAAAAACATTTCATTTTGTAACTCAGTGTAATCTGAGTCTTAGGCATAAACTTTCGTGTTAAGTATTTCACCTTGTCGTACAGTTCTGCGCTGTGATTTTAGTCGCATGTGGCTCTAGTTCTACACACAGTTTCTTAACATGTTAATTATTGTATCTTCTAAAAGCATGTTTGATATCATTGTTCATTTTTTTTTCCATTAGTCGTCCATTGTTGTTCTGAATCTGTAACTATGAGCCGGATGTTAAGTGTAATTTCAACCAGTGCCAAAGATTCCTCAGTCATCCAATGTTGTCGCTTCACTATGGTGTTCATCTTTGGGATCTTGCTCGCTACATGTATGATCCATTCTTCATTTCTCTTCCAAGCCATGTCACAATTTCCCTCCAGGTCAGCTGTCCAGTGCTCCGGAGTGTGTCTTGGAAAGTAATTGGCTCAGGGGCCGTTAATTTTTTTCGACTTAATTTTGACCAATGGCTTGCTCAGTTTCATTCTAAGGTAGGCCCAAATTAGACGATGATCCGATACGCATTCGGCACTGGGTTTTGTTTTCACATTACGGAAAGAGGTTCTCCATTTTTTATCAACAAGGATGTAATCAATTTGATACTTAAAATGCCCATTCGGTGAGGTCCACGTAAAGAGACGACGTTTGTGGTCTTCAAGCATGGTGTTCATGATGGAAAGACTGTTGTCGGTTGGAACCTGTATCAACCGATTGCCTCGCTTATTACGTGCAACCAGGCCATACGGTACTACAGTTTCTCGCAAGTGGTTGTCCATCACAGTGGTTCCTACTTTTGCATTGAAGTCTCCCAATATGATGGTTACACCTCATGGTTTAAGTAATGCTGTAGTATCTTCCATGTCTGAATTGAAGTCTTGTATCCCACTGTCATCTGCAGCGATGGTAGGTAGTTATACCTAGATCGGATGCAATTTATATGGTTTGGTGTTTAGAGTGATGGTCAGTATTGTTTCTTTGATAGGTCTATATTCCTCAACTTATTGGGATATCCGCTTATCAACAAGAAACGCGACGCCGTTCTGACCTGTATCATTTTCCCCGGTGACGTATATTACATGGTCATCTGTTTCAAAATGCCCACAGCCTTTCCACTGAGTTTCTAACAGTCCACAAATCCTGATTTGATGTTTCCTTAGCTCTCTTTCAACAATGCGAAGTTTTTCCGCCTGAAGTAATCCTCTCACATTCCATGTAGCTATTGTTTTACCTTTGCGAAGTTTGGTCTATCAGTAGCAGATTTACCGTGCGAGGCCTGATCGTTCACCTCTGAACGTCCTTTCGCACATTTCACATCGCTCGGCCTGGACCCAAAGTGTCACCGATAGCTACTCGGATCGCGCAGCATACCAGTGTCCATTTCTTGACTCTGCATGATGCGTTCGTGGGATTATAATCAGGTGGTTTCCCCTTGCCTTCCTGACCCTATGCCGTCGGCCATTCCGTGGCTCTTCTGCCCTTAGGGGAAGCTTTCCACCCCAAGGACTAGAGAGTGCCCTGGACCTGTACCTGCTCATAAGCCCTCCGAGAAGGCCGTTGGCACTTGGTAGAGGGGGACCACTTATACCGGTGATCATTCGGTGGACGCAGATTAACGTCATGCCTTAGTTCGAAAGGGCTAACTCTTCATCCAGTTCCGCCGTACTGATGATCACGATCTCCGCCTTCACTGTCGTAGAGGTTCCCACAAGTAATATTGTGGTAGTGTGTAGAGAGAAGACTCTGGATAATAGGTCACAGATGAATGCAGATGAGAGCACTACAAAACCATTACGTCCATTGTAATGGCATCCAGAAGTATAAACTCCATGCCGTAGTCAACACCATTGAGAACGTATAGAGTGCCCGTCTTCTTCATGGTTTCCATGGCATTGATGGTAAATATAACAAGATGGCTGACACTACGGGGCAAGCTGGTAAATATATAACAAGGTGTCTCTCTACGTAGTGTTTTCTATGGACTGAATTGTAGGAAAAACAAAATTGCAGACATTTAGGGCACAAAAGATACATAATATGTGTGCCAAAAAACACATTAAACGATCTCAGATCCATAAAACAACACTAACACATACTTAATAAACATTATAGTGTCACAAACACTGCCAGGAAATCATAGACGAAGCACAGTTCCTTCTTATAGGTGAAGATTTGCTCCACCAACACTACACACGTCCACCTCCCTACAATCCAACTTAGAGTGGTAAACAACTAAAATGAATTCTCAGGATACCAAACAATATTTCACAGCTCAGTCCCTCACAAGAACGTAACTGGTGTGTTCCAATATTATTATTATTAATATTATTATTATTATTATTAATAATAATAATAATAATAATAACTTGTGTACAGAATTTTATGTAGTAATGAGTTAGTTAGAGTGCGAGTGTTCTTCAGTCAGTAATATTGTTCCGTAAAGATATTAGTTTAAATATCAGCGTTCCAGTTATTAGAACTCCAGATATCTCGCTTTAACTCTACATACTAATCGTAGAGGAAGCTAGGGTGTACTTTTTTTTTTGCTATTTGCTTTACGTCGCACCGACACAGATAGGTGTTATGGCGACGATGGGACGGGAAAGGGCTAGGAGTGGGAAGGAAGCGGCCGTGGCCTTAATTAAGGTACAGCCCCAGCATTTGCTTGGTGTGAAAATGGGAAACCACGGAAAAGGGTGTACTTAAAGAGCAAACAATCCTGTAGTTTTATGTAACTATTGATGAGGTGTTTGATAGTGTCTACGTTTGTTTTCAAAATTATCATATGAATTTGTTAGGTTTCGAAGCACGTCCATTTTGGTTAAAACCCTGAGACAATGTCACTTATCTGCAGGCCCCCAGATAACACTTGTTAGAAACATATAGTGAGATATTCTTAGAATAACAATCCTGTGTTGGCGTTATTACTTTAACGCCGATTCTAACTGCTGTTTTAACAGTTGCCCAGCTTGTTTAATGGGTGGCCAGTTGAGCTATTTTACTTTGATCACTCACTCAGAGGGTTAAATTGGAAAACTGGACTACTAATTTCATTACTGAAAGTATAGAAGAGCGGTGAAAATCAAAGTTGAATGTACGCTAAGCCCTCACCATTACTCTGAAATTCGATGCGGTAATATTAAGAGTTTCCGCATTAAACTAATCCACTTCTCTCTCCCTCACCTTCCGTGGCTCAGCTCCAACAGCGAGTAAGTCGAGCAGGGAGTTCAATTTTCTTCTTAATCTACTGGAGAATTAGACCTTTTCCACTTCAAACCCCAGCATCCATTGCTATTTTCTCATCTTCCCAGTCCCAATCTCCGATGCGACATTCAACAGGAAGATTAACTTTATCCCCTTCGTTATTTCTCGCAAGGTTGACAAAATGTCGATAGCATCCTAATAAGATTTTAGTACAAGTAATGGAAGATGGTTACATTCTTGCAATAAGAGTAAGAATAGGAATAAGAGCAAGATATATATAAAATCTTCTCTACTCCAAAGGAGTTTCGAAAACGGAAAGTTGCTGATTAGAAGTGACGTTGAATTGCTTAAACTCTGACGGATGTTAGGGACCTCCTGAAGCGTGAATGAGTGCAAACTGATGTTGAGTACCTCCATAAATATTTAACTTGCCTAAAATTAAGTATTTATGTGTTTATCCAAGCAAGAGACGGTGTCTCACATTCTTACGTACATTTTTTGAGATTGTTTACATATTGCTCCGGGGCCTTAATTTCATGGTATATTATCAGTGCAATAGCTGGTTTAGAGATGTAACAAATACGTCATTTTCAATACTTTGTAAAAATATTTTCACTGACTGAATGGCCAACTTTTTAATGTTCCAGCTTTCAGCAACATATTTCCTTCTGGATTAAAATGTAAAGAATTAGTGGGCTTGTAGAAATTAGAAATATTTTGTGGGAGCCTGGTGGATTTAGAAATAGTTGATCTGCGAAAGAGGTCATTTTCTTCCAAAATTCAACACGGATAAGTAGACTAACGGCAACAGTAATGCAGTCATAACGACAATGTATCCACTTTGGTTAAAGGCGTCGTTCAAATGTGCAAGAGAACCCAGTTCATGACACGAAGAGCACCAAGAAATGATTAAAAAAGCCATCACTAGTTTGTATAATCATTTAAACTCTTTGAGGATGAACCAAGTTGTAATGTAGCAACTCTTTGCCGTGGTCTTACCCAGCACTCTATTGGTATTTAACGATGGAAATCTGTACACAACATAAGCATGACAGGGAAAGAAAACGCTCTGGAGGACATAAGGACAGTTCACAGAGAGAGAGTGGTTCGGCAGGGAGAGAGTCAGACAGCTATATCTCCGTCACAGTGATGTAATTTACGGACATGTAACACTTTTACTATTCACATATTCATTACAATGTTGTGTTGGTTTCATTATGTGAATATGATTGCATTCAATGGCAACTACAGCGATATACAAGGGTGCACCCTCGAGTACAACTGCGATGTAAGTGAAATATCTTGAGATATGCAACTAAAAATTTCGTAATTTCGAAATTTCACTGATATTTATTTTCAGAATATTCTGTATTTCTGTGACGTCCTTAATCGCAAAACGATATAGTGCTTGGCCACACGGGCGCGCTGTAAGTTTCTCGATTTACGTCCGCAGTGCCTGTAACTTTACCTTAAGGCTAATTTTTGTTACCCTATCTGAGGTACTGTTGACAAAAAGTGTAAATATTAAAACAAACTTCATTTTAAAAGGACATCGATGGATATTTCTTCAGTTTCTTGTTATTTAATGTGTTGTATGTGGTAAATTGTTGTCCTCAATCGCTACCTTGCGGTTTAGTGACAGGCAGTTGATTCTCAAATCGTACTATGGGCCGGTAACTTAAACCAACGTAATTTGTGTGTCATTGGGGAGTTACAATGGTTGTCGATAGTGAGGGAACTTGTTGGCTTGTTGCAAAGAGAGCATGATAAACTGTCATTTTATTCCCCCTGCTTTTCCGATTCCAATTTGGATTTCAGCGATTGGTAGGATGATTAGTGTTTGTTATAAAGATATTTTCAACACTCCATTCTACTGTTCTTCAATGTATTTCTACTTCGGTGGTTAATAATTTCTTATGATAGTTCTCCTTCAAGAAAAGTTCTTTATAATTCATGATCACACAATAGAGCTAACAAGTCAGTTGATAGGATAGTAGAACATAAGCCTGTCTTCGACAGTCGAAACTACTATCTCGAAAGTAATTTTGAATTCTAAATGGGGTACGCAAGTGCGTGCAGACATATTCAATAAAGAAAACCTCACCACACCAAGCATGTATTAGTAGGTAACAAGCACTTGCAGTATACAAATAATATTATGTTGGACAACCCCGTAGCATGGACAGAGGCGTGATAAGATCATGCATGGAGAGATGCCGTACGTAGGATCCTGAAACAGCTGGCGCACTCAACTGAGCTACGAAATCTACGTAGTTTCCGCCGTCCAGTCTGGCGCCAAACGTTCGCGGTGGACTAGAGCTCTGGAGATCACGATGACTAAGACAGGATGTTGACATCACGAAGGCAGTTCAGGTGTATTTGTACTGTGTGAAGATGAATGATATGGTTGTTGAAGGCAAGCACACACGGTCGCAACGTTTCGTGGTCATACGCCGAGTCGTCAGAGTTCTTTCAATTACTACCGGTGGGAAGTGGGAATCTAGGAAATGGCACCCCACAACATGACGCCTATGGTTCGAATGGTGTGCCGCTCTGTAATGAAGCGTGGATCATTCTGCTGGCCAGGATGTCTCCAGATTCGAATTCAGCAGCCACCTGTATCCAGTCATGATTCGTCGCTATTGTCACCATTCTACGAGCTACCATGCTGCCCGTTCATGGCAAAAGTTCAAACGTGCTCAGCGATTATCAGCTCGTAATTGTAGATAACATAAGGGACACCGTAACAACAGATCCTTTTCTTCTGGCTGACTGGATATAGTGCTGCTGTTCACGAGCATATCCCCAGCTGGCGTGACATGTCCCTAAATGGCGTGCAGTGACGCCCGTGTAGTTCTTACAGTCTGTCACATGATGGTGGTCCATTGGAACCTAAACGAGCCTTCTCGATGCGAGTGTGTACTCTCATATTCCCACTGCGTCTAGCACTGTGTAGTCAGAACGCGTCAAATAGCGAACAGTGCGCCGAAACGACCAACCTGTCTCTCTTCGTGGGACGATGCGGCGTCTCTCAAACTTATCTTGCTCATGAAAGGCTTGTCAAATGTGCTGTCGGGGTACGCTGCATGTACACTCAACCTATCTACTGTATATGGCTTACGCTCTTGAGAGGGACATGTTTGCCCGCTAGTGAAGTTTTCACGCAAGTAGGCTAATCTTTATTAATCTCAAAAGGGTCACAGTCAACCTACCCAATACTGTATGGTAATCTTCGTTGCAATTGCACGATTCGTTCATAGTGGGCATTTTTTGAAAATAAGTGTAATTCGCTATAAAGTGAGAAAATGTTGATCAGGACACGTAAGAAAATGTACACTCGTGTCCTCATACCGAGGTAGTGCCGCACTTTTTGGGCACACCCGCAATAGAGTGAGCTGCATGTACCATTTCAAGCACTTACCGGCCCTCCTGTCACTCTTAGATTTGTAGCAGTAGCGTGAATCGAAACCAGACTCCGAGGATGGCAGCTAATAACCCTAATCTTTGCTCTACGACCCCGTCGAGGCACTGAGAAAGGTGCCGGTAGTATTTATGTGGAAATGACATGAGAGTTTATAAAAATTCCGAAGGTAACATTTTAATCCACCTGTTTGTTAAACAAAATATCTACCTATCGAATTATTTGGTGCTGGGCTGAGTGGTTAAAATGTCGAGACGCTGGCCTTCTGATTGCAACTTGACAGGTTTAATCCAGGCTCTGTCCATTGATATTTGAGGTTGCTTAAATACGTCAGCCTCATGTCGGCAGATTTACTGGCACATGACGACACAACTTATCAGCGAGACAATGAGGTGAGGCTGTCTACAGCCCGTGTAAACAGAAAAATAAATTTTGGAATCAAGAGCTGTTCACCAGGTTACGCAATACCCTCTCTGGCAATATTGGAAATTTGCAGTCTCTTAGGGAATACAATATGCATTGCTGAACTCCTGCGAGACCAAATTCCGGCATCTCGGCGTCTTTTAAAACCGCAACAGTATTTAGTGGGACGTGAAGCCAATATTTTTGTATTATTATTAATTACTTGGTCCAATGAGAATAAGACTTATAATTTAATTATTGAAGCTAATCAAGTCATCTGGTACTTTCCTACACTGCACATTGTGAAGAGTTCACTTTGTCCGGACGACGTTCGATCAAATCATCATGTTATCTACTGAAGTCAATTTGAAAGGAAGCACTAAACAGGCACTGCTTCACCTCTTTCAAACTACACACGTCTGGTTCAGGCAGGTCTTTAATTGGTTTATACGGTATAAAGACCTCCCTTGTTAGTCAAGACAAAGGGAAGTTTGAATAGAGAGGCGCGGGAAAAAGGATCGTGATGTGCTCTTTATTGTGTGGGTGGTGTCTAGCTTTGACGACACAACTTATCAGCGAGGCTGTCTACAGCCCGTGTAAACAGAAAAAGAAATTTTGGAATCAAGAGCTGTTCACCAGGTTACGGAATACCTTCTCTGGCAATATTGGAAATTTGCAGCCTCTTGGTGAATATAATATGCATTGCTGAAATCAGTTGCTGAGTGCATCCGGATAAATTACATGATGAATGAAGGACGATTATGTATGTGAATGAATATGTTTCTTAAAATTTATAAATGTATTTGCAACTTACTGGGGTACAATACCTTTTTATATAATACTACTCTTGTGAGCTTAGAAGTCCTGTAACGTTTAATGACTTGGAGAAAGCCTTCGATAATGTTGAGTGGAAATTGCTTTTTCAAGTAATGGGGAATATGAGGCTTGAGTGGAAAGGCAGATGCCTTATTCTGCATCTATATAAAGCTCAAACTGCGGATGTTAATATATTAATGGTACTACAAGAGGAGCAAACATGAGAAGAGGAGTAAGACAAGGCTGCCTACTGCCACCATATCTCTTTAACCTGTTCATAAAATGCAATTAGAGTAGTGAAAGAACATACTAAAGGGGTGAACACTCTCTGCTTTGAAGATGATATAGCTGTCCTGGTTAATGCAGAAAAGGAAATGAATAAGATGCTAAAAACATTTTAAAAATCCTTATAAAAATTTCAACTAAAAATAAATATAAAGGAAACAAAATTCATGATAGTAGACAAAATGAAGCATAAAGTAGAAAAAAGTTAAAATTGAATAATACACTGATAGAAAAAGTCACAAAATTCTCCTATTTGGGTGGTGTAAGGTCCCTTTCGGAAATCAACAAAAGAATAATGGTTGCAAAACAAGCCTTCAGAAATAATAAAAGCTTATTGCTAAGCAACCATCTCAGTTTGGAGATCAGGAAACTATTTCTTAAGGCCTTTGTATGGAGTATGGTTGCTAGAAGTGGACATTAGGAAAAAAGTAAAAACAGAACTTGAGGCTGCAGAAATGTGATCTTGACTGATAAAAATGACCTTGTTTTAAATAACTTAAAGGAGAATAGATCTTTATTAAAAGGGATAAAGAAGAGGAAAATAAAGATCCTTGGACAGGTACTGAGACATGACTCTTCTCCAAACCATCATTGAAAGTAAAATACTGGAAAAGAGACCCAGGGGACGACCAAGGATGTCAAACGTCAGGAACTCCGTCGGTGAACTGGTATGTATTTCAAATAGCAACATGAAGAGGCTAGATCGTCACATGTGCCTACAGAAAAAAACATTCCCTTTAGTAGATGATGATGATGATGACGATGTTACTTTTATAATTATTTTTATTTTCTTTTGGAGAGTGTCATATGGCAGTTCTATGCATTATGTTCTATCACTATTTCTGTTACTAAGGAAAGGCCATTTCCATTGGACGAGTGGAAGGTGAAGGCATCCACAATCTGTGTTCTTGGTTCTTAACTGAGATAGAGTGATTATCTACTGTATATCCGTATTGCCTTCCTATCTGCGCATTAATGAACATCACGATCATGAGCCTGTCTAGAATTGAAAATCTTCATTCCTAAGTTTTAAACATCGTTACGGTGAAACGAAATAATGTCATTCCGGATGAACCGAGCATACCATTTCCACCAGTTATCCCCTCTTTCTATTCCTACCACCACTATTCTTACTATAAACACTACCGACCCCTTACAAACCACGCACTCACGTTTGTATGTTTTATACATTTAATTTACATTAGTATACAGCTTCTGTGGAGTTGAAACCGGTCTCATATGCTTGTGAGGTTCCAAGGATCGGGTAGGCAGTGAATTGCAACTTTTTCTTTTAAATTGGTTCGGTATAGCGCAATAGATGAGTGTTGCAGTTAGTTCATATTGGCGAGACAACAACTCCCAAGTTTTTCAATAATCCTTAAATTATTTGTTGGTGATTTTCAAAGTTAAGCCGTTATATAAAGCTTTAAGATGTACATTTTATTGAGGATGATATTCAGATGAAAATACTCAGCAACACAAAGCTTAAGTGTTCGGTCTTATTTGATGGAGCATGAATTAAATCATATAGTCGGACAAACTCGTTTCTTTACTCCGAAGTAGTGCAGCTCTTTTCAGACACATCCCTAAGGGAGGAGAGGAGAGCTGCACTTTAACCATATACCAGCACCCCTGATATTCTTAGATATCTGACAGTACCGAGAATTACACCCGAGCCATCAAGGATGGCAGATAATACTACTAAATCTTACAATACGGAGGCGAATAAAGCGAGCTAGTGTCCTCGTCCCGAGATGGTGCTGTTCGTCTGAGGCACACCCCCAGCGGAGACGGGCTGTATGTACTGTTTTACCCATGTACCAAAACCCCTGCCATTTACAAATCTCTGGCAGTACTGTGAATCGAACCCGGGCTACCAAGGACGGCAGCTACGGAGACAGAATTTAATACAATAGCGTACAGAAAACGATATTCTTAATTTAATACATTTTGACACGAAAAATGGAAGTACATTTTATGATTATTTATTTTAAATAATTTAGACACAACCGTATCAATTGGATTCATTTTCCCCTAAAGTTTGTATTTTTAATTTTAAAAATAATTTAAATATATTCAATTTTCGCTTAATGAACAAACACAAATCTATATGTTTAAAACACTAGGCTGCGTTTTGTTGCCACGAGTTTAAGAGAACGGCTGAACCGATTGACATTGTAAAGCATTCTGACAAATATTGGTCTGTAGATTATCAGTGTTCCTTTAAAATTATAACATTTCGTGCCATATATTTTTAAATTATTAAAGAAAATCGTAGCATTGTGATTAGCCAAAGCGCTCGCAAGTACTTCAAGGCCATCTGCTAGTAATAAATTATATTACAATGTGAATTAGTTCCTATTCAGGTCTGCAAGAGGCATACATTTTATAATTTTTAGCAGTGTGCATTTAAATACAGAGGTTCAAAATAAGAGAAAGCTTTGAGTCCGTAACTTCGCTCCGGCAATGGACGTCTTCCTATCTGTCTATATACCCATCCGTTTATCTTTCTATCTATCTATCTATCTATCTATCTATCTATCTATCTATCTATCTATCTATCTATCTATCTATCTATCTATCTACTTTCTATATCTATCTATCTATCTATCTATATATATATATCTATCTATCTATCTATCTATCTATCTATCTCCCTATCCATCCCTAGTGAGTTCTTTCCAGGGCTGTAGTCGAAGGTATACGCCATATACCTTCCACTTAGCTCCATTCAGTGGAGTATACTTTCTTATTTATAGCCTAGACTTTCTGCTTTGCTTCATTGCTGTAATTTCGCTATTCTCCCACTGAGTCTTAACATTAGTACTTAAACATTAAGTTCATAATGATCGTGTACATCACCTTTCTCTCACCACCTGTCGAATATTGTGCGAACTGATATTTGCTTTCGGGCGTGTTCCATCGAAATTTGTAGCAAGTTGCTACAAGCAACCCATCCCTAGTACGATTGTTAAGGGCATAGACAGCAACAGTTGGTCAAGACCATACAAACACAGTTCAAGCCTCCATGACTTTAGACTTCTAGGTAGTAAGCATATCCGCTTGATCGATTTGTACCTAGCGCTATCAGAATTGTTGTTTTACCAATAAGTGTTACTGCCGTATTTTATAATGTAGTGTCTACCTATTGCATAGTCTTGAATAGTTTATAAATACATACAGCATAACCATAAAACATCGGTATATTGATCAGTTTTGTGGCTCTGGGTCGATCCATCACCTTACCACCAAAATTAAAATTAATTCATGAGTCTGCAACACTGTCAAGTGGAGTCATACGCGGTTACTTTCTAGTAATGGGCAGTATCGAATGCTGTCCAGAATCGATGATTGTGCATCCAAGAACATTTAAGAATCGAAACTTGCATTCGGAACTAAGTTCTAAAATCCTAGATGACTCGAGTAACTGAAATGAAGTGAACCTGGGACATCGGGAACAAAGCCCCTGTACGAATATTTGACGAACATATAAGAATTTTTAAATTGAAACTATTTTGTATATACATTAGATGTCACGCCGTGTTTCCTGTCGAAATGAACGATTCTGGGTATTTTAATTCACATATGTATACATTATTATATCAACTGTGTTACCGAACATTTTATTTAACCGAGCGAGTGGCCGCGTGGTTATCAGCTTGCATTCGAGAAATAGCAGGTTCGAATCCCACTGTCGGCAGCCCTGAAGATGGTTTTTCGTGGTTTCCCACTTTCATACTAGACAATTTCTTGGGATGTACCTTAAAATATTAAGGCCACAGCGGGGGAGTTGGCCGTGCGGTTAGGGGTGCGCAGCACTGAGCTTGAATCCGGTAGATAATGGGTTGGAATCCCACTGTTGGCAGCCCTGAAGGTGATTTTCCGTGATTTCCCATTTTCACACGAGGCAATACCTTATGTGCAGGACGGTATTGTTATTGCATTAACACCATGGCCAATTCCTTCGCTCCCCTAGCCCTTTCCTATCCTACCGTCGCCATAAGACATATCTGTATTTGTGCGACGTAAAACAAATTCTTAAAAAATTAAGGCCACGGCTGCTTCCTTCACGTTCTTAGCCCTTTCATATACCATCGTCGCCATAAGACCTCTCTGTGTCGGTGCGACATAAAGCCAATTGTAAAAAATGGATAAAGCTGTGCATATGAGCTTACTATAGAGTGGAGGTTATGTAGAGCAAATGATGAGGGATTGATAGGAGAATAGTGGAGAATGTGAAGGACTACAATAAAACCTTTAACATGATGGTTACACTCCGATTTTAATTATTTGTAGATAAACAGATCACGGCAGATCAGTAGGTAGCAAGCGAAGTATTACTGAGATGATCAGGGAGTAACAGGTACTTAAAGTGTAAAGTCATGACATTGGATGTACTTATGCATGTACGTGTGTATATCTATCACCAGTATAGTGATACTGTAAATTCATATTTAGAACAGCATCTCAGGTCACAATAATTTAAAAATTTAATGTCAATGTTCTAATGGAAACAATTAATACAACATTTGAACATATAAGTTCCTTTGTTGAGGTATGCAACAATATTTGCACGGATAGAATATTTAAATGGATTAGGGCTATCTTGACTGCATCTTACCTGGAGGCCTGAAGTTCAATCCCTTGATTATCCAAACAATATAGTTCCTAGACTGAGAGCTACGCTCAGAATTGTGAAGTCAACGGAGGAACTCTGTATATGGAAGGTAGTGGGCCTGCTATGAAACTTAGTAATGTGACTGCGGATGTAGAAAGGCTAATCATACGACGCTCCAATATCTGCGGACCATCTGTGAGGTTAGCGGTTGTTTCGGCAGATCAAAGTCTTCATTAGTCTGCGTGTGCTGCAAGGTTAGATTTTATTGATATTATTTAAATGAAGTATAATTTGAATGCTGCGCTCTTCTTCGTTCTAATAGTTTTCACACAAATGAAGACTTTTTAAAAATGTTTTCAACAATATTCAAATTATTACTAGCATTCAAGATGAGGTAGATTTGATATTATATTGGTTATGGAATGTCTATGTTAGGGAAATTCGTAGTATGATAGTTGCAGCCATTGGTGTTTAAAGTCAACTGAAATATACATTTTCTCGGGGACTGCGGAAGAATGATTTTTCATGCACTAATTGAATCCCATGATCCATATCTGGTAATTCTGTAGTAAAGAATGCACTGAAGAGGTCAATATATTGTATAAAAGAGCACGCAAGATGCTCTTCATGGTACCAATTTTAACACCAAGTAAACAGGTATATCAGTATATTAATGTTCTATCATTAAATATTTTCAGTGATAAAGCTTCTGGTAACATGCTGTATAACATGAATAATAGGCTAGTTCACTCTAATACACTGTGTACGTGTAGACCTTTCATGTCTCTTGGACCAAAAACGGCTCACAGCGTGGTTTGCATCAAGGCAAAGAAATACTGTAATTATGGAGCATGAAATAACGAACATACACGACGTGGATGTGGTACTGGCACTATTCATATGCAGGGTGCTCAGAAACAACGTGAGCGTTAGAGTACTGGTCACGCTGATACATAATTTGAAAGAAATAATTCGATATCTTTGCACCGTTGCCATTTTATCAGTTCCTTAACTTAGCCAATCAGATCGCTTCGCGGGCGAATTCAAATGGGCTTTGAGTGGCGGTGTTGCTAAATCTGAATGGGACTTGGGAATGGCTTGAAACTTACAGCCTGCAGAAGAGAGAGACAGATCCCTAAGGAGAAACGTGAAAGCTCACGATGACGAGCGAAGGAGGAAATGTCTTCGTGCTCGCGGAGTTTAGCTGTGGTGATTGACTTCGCTTCTGCCCACAGGTACGGGTACAATATGGAACACTGATGTGCATTCTGTTAAGTAAGGTAACAATTAATTACGATAACACTTCATTAAGCATTCAATCATCTCAATAGGCTCCTTCTCCAGCAAAATTTAAAATAAACTTGTTAAATGAAATTTTAAAATACAATCATTTTATTTGAATATTCTATGTACCTTAATTAGGGCCACGGCCGCATTGTTCCCACTCCTAGCCCCTTCCTGACCCATCATCGCCATAAGACCTATCTGTGTCGCTGCGACGTGAAATAACTCGTAAAAAATAAAAGAAAAAATATTATATGTTACTATTCCTCAAAGTAGAGCATGGATGCACTGTAATACCTAGACTGTCCGCGAATCCATGTATCATTTGTAAAGACTGGTTATTTTTCTCTCTGACAGCTAACGAAATTTAACGTAATATATCGCACAACCACAAACCACGGCTCAGGTTACTGTTTTCAAGTGCTGTTTTTGAGTCATCAGTCCATAGACTGGTTTGATGCAGATCTCCATGCAATCCTATCCTGTGCTAACCTTTTCATTACTACATAATTGCTGCATCCTACATCTGCTATAATCTGCTTGTCATATTCATACCTTGGACTACCCCTACCATTCTTACCCCCTACGCTTCCTTCAAAAATCAACTGCACAAGTCCTGGTGTCCTAAGATGTGCCCTATCATTCCATCCCTTCTTCTCGTGAAATTCAACCAAAACAATCTCCTCTTACCAATTTGATTCAGTATCTCTTCATTCGTGATTCCATCTATCCATTTCACCTTCAGCATTCTTACGTAACACCATATATAAAAATCTTCTATTCTCCTTCCTTCTGAGCGATTTATCGTCCATGTTTCACTTTCATACAATGCCACACTCCAAACAAAAGTCTTCAAAAACATTTTTCTAATTCCTATATCAATATTCGAATTTTTTTAATTTCGTGTGGCTATTTCTAGTCGATTGCAGCCCTTGTAAGGCTGACCCTCCGATGAGGGTGGGCGGCATCTGCCATGTGTAGGGAACTGCGTGTTATTGTGGTGGAGGATAGTCTTATGTGTGGTATGTGAGTTGCAAGGATGTTGGGGACAGCACAAACACCCAGCCCCCGGGCCATTCGAATTAACCAATGAAGGTTAAAATCCCAGACCCGGCCGGGAATCGAACCCGGGACCCTCTGAACCGAAGGTCAGTACGCTGAATATTCAGCCAAGGAGTCGGACAATATTCGAAGTGAGCAAATATCTGTTCTTAAGAAAATACTTCCTTGTTGCGCTAGCCTACATTTTATGCCATCTTTACTTCTGCCATCGTTGGTTATTTTACTACCCAAGTAACAATATTCATCCACTTCCCTTAAGCATTTCCTAATATAATATTTCCTGCATCACCTGACTTCGTACGACTTCATGCCATTAATTTGGTTTTGGACTTATTTATTTTCATCTTGTACTCCTCACCGAAGGATCCGTCCATACCATTCAGCAACTTCTCCAGATCTGCGATCTCAGATAAAATAATTATACCACCGGAAAAACTCAGGGTTTTGATTTCCGCCCCTTGGATTGTGATTCCCTTTCCAAATTCTCTTTTGATTTCCTGTACTGCATGTTTTACATAAACCTTGAAAAGGAGGGGGGACAAACTGCAGCTTGCCTCACCCCTTTCTGGATTGCTGCTTCTTTTTCGTAGCCATCGATTCCTATCACTGCAGCCTGATTTTTACATACATTGTAAATAATTCTTCTGTCTTGATACCTGATCCCGATCACCTTCAGAATCTCAAATAGCTTGGTGCAATCAGCATTATCAAATGGCTTTTCTAGATCTACGAACGCCATGTATGTGGGCTCGCCCTTCTTAATTCAACCCTTTAAGATCATACGTAGAGTCAGGATTGCTTCATGTGTTATTACACTTCTTCTGAAACCAAATTTATCTTCTCACAAACTCAGTTTCAACTTGTATTTCCATTCTTCTGCAAATAATACGTGTTAGAATTTTTCAGGCATGAGATACTAAACTAATGGTGCTGTAGTTTTCAGAAATGTCAACACCGGATTTCTGGGGAATCTGGGGAATAGGTATAACAACATTCTGCCAAAAATCGGATGGCACTTCTCCTTGTCTCATACATCTTGCACACAAAATAGAATAGCCTCGCCATGCTGGCTTCTACTAAAGCAGTCAGTAATTCAAGGGGAATGAGTAGTGGTGTGACGCCGGTTCTGATCCACTTTGGGATGGGGGGTGGGCGGAGGGCGTGGTCTGTGCTCTGATTGGTTGGGGGTGGGGGTGGGGGCGTGGCCTGTGCTCTGATTGGTGGGTGGGTGGGGGCGGGGCTTTGCTCTGATTGGTGGGTGGGGGCGGGGCTTTGCTCTGATTGGTGGGGTTGGGTAGTGCTGGGGGTGAGGGTGGGTGTGTTGGTCTGTCTCTGTGGGGGAGGTGAGCGTGCGTGTGCGCGCGCGCGTGCAGGGTGGTGGGGGCGGGGTGTGACCTCCACCCCCTTGGCGGAGGGGGGTTACGTTTCCCCCTTTGTGCAGCTGTGTGTGTGGCAGGTGCGCGCTCCCCTCCCGCTGAGTCAGCATCGTCCCCTCCCCTCGCTCCCCCCGCTGAGTCAGCCTTAACCGCGTTTCCCTTTGTGCAGCTGTGTGTGGCAGGTGCGCTCTCTTCCCGCTGAGTCAGCATGGCGTGCAGATGTGCTCCCCTCCCGCTGAGCCAACATCGTTCCCCCTCGCTCCCCCGCTGTGTCAGGCTCGTTTCCCCCCTTCCTCTGTTCTTTTGTGTGTGGCAGGTGCGCTCTCCCGCTAAGTCAGCCTCCCTTATCTCTTATTTTTAAACATGCATGCAGGTGCGCTCTCCCGCTGAGTCAGCATTGTTCCCTTCGCAGGTGCACCCTCTTGCCGAGTCAGCATTTTTCTCTTTGTTATTTTTAAAGAAAATGTGTGCACGTGTGCTCTCCTGCTGAGTCAACATCGTTATCTCTTATTTTAAATGCATGCGGGTGCAGCAGGAGTGCTTAAGAAAAAGTGGGTGTTATAAAATTAGGAGCGTTGTTGGCTTGCACGTACGCTTTCAGGGGGAGCGCTCTCCCCCCCTAGCCTAACCACCTACAGTTTCATCACGTGCGCTCCCCTGCTAGTAAATAAGCGTGTAGTGCCTAAGAGTAGGGGTAAGAGATTGAGTATATATGCTGGAGGGTTTTGTAGACTGTATCAGAGATTCGTCTCAGTTATTGAAGGGAATACTTTTCAACAGCAAAAATGGTACGAGTGAAGCAGACGTTGCCGCGATGCTATAAACCTCTGGACTTGAGGTTTAGCTTTCAGCAGCAGCAGCAGCAGCAGCATCAACAACAGGAGGAGAAGGAGGAGATGTTGCCTACACCACCGATGCAGAGCTTTCCTCAAGTCCAAACACTATTGGACTTGAGCTGTGGTAGCCTTCAGCAGCGACAGCAACATTACCAGGAGGAGGAGATGTCGTTGGACTTGAGCTGTAACGGTAGCCCGCGACAGCAGGAGTTGCAGACCACACCACCATTTCGTAGTAGAGTTCAACCTCAGCAGCAGCAGCATCAACAACAGCAGTGGGAGGACAAGAAGGAGATGTTGCCTACACCACCACAGATGCAGTGCTTTCCTCAAGTCCAAACACTACTGGGCTTGAGCTGTGGTTGCCTTCAGCAGCGGCAGCAACATTACCAGGAGGCGGAGATGCTGTTGGACTTGAGCTGTAACGACAGCCTGCGACAGCAGGAGTTGCAGACCACACCACCACTTCGTAGTAGAGTTCAACTTCAGCAGCAGCAGCAGCAGCAGCAGCAGCAGCAGCAGCAGCAGCATCAGGAGAAGGAAGAGGAGGAGATGGACTGCAGTTTACAGCAGGAGGAGGAGGAGGAGGAGCTGCACAATAGTTCAATTGTAAAATGGATTGAAGAAGTGGTGATATTATTAAGAAAAGAAGAGGAAGAAGAGGAACGACAGAAAAAAATCTTTTCCTCTTTAAGGAAGAGGAAGAAGAAGAAGACCTATATGATGAAGAAGATAGTGATGATGATAATGATGAAAAGACATTCATCAAAGAGATGAAAAAAATTTCAGTTTTGATTCAGTTGCTCAAAGTGGGCTTGAGGAGCAAGGGTGTTGCAAAGCACCCAATTTGGAAAGAAGTAAGAACGGAGAATTTTATACTTGTAAAAATTGTAAATGCATAAATATTTTTAAATATTGTTTTGTATAGTATTTTGTGCACTATTTTGGTAAATATATAATTATTTTTTATATCTTTTTTATTTCTTAAACCTTTATCTGTATCCTTTCATTATTACTAAGAGCAGAAGGAAGGAAAAAGGGAAACAAAAAAATCACAACATCTTTTATTTTTTTTATTACAATCTATTCCTTACAATACATTAGTTTCTTTAATCCAAGAATTATGAGAATCATCATACCCTAACCATTTTACAAGCACTTTATTTCCTTTCCTTCGAAGTACGCGTTCTACTAGGTAGATGTCTGGATGTTTAGTCTTTTGCAATTCTTCTGTGTAGAAAGCACCAGCTATTAGATGTTGTTGACAGTCTTTTAAGAGGTATGTTACAGGGTTAGTAGGTTGCACCTTATAAATAGTGAAGAGCTCAGTAGTCCAGTTAGGTGTATACCCTTTTTCAAATTGATGTTTTTGCTTGCTGATGCGAACAATATCACCTACTTGAAATTTTCTCTTTCTAGTATCTACTGTTTTAATTGCGTTATACACTGTTGCAAGCAGTCGATTGTCTTTTACATCACAAGGTTTCATTTTAATAGTACGGTGATAGGTGTGATTATAATCATGGATAAGCTTTTGTAACCTATGTATCCATGAATGAGTTCCTTGTTTAGTAAACATTCTCCACATACGTTCACGAAGTGTTCGGTTGAAACGTTCTACAACACAAGCTTTCATATTGCTGTACGTTGAGTAATGATTAATGTTGTGTGATGTGGTCCATCGTTTGAACTCAGCATTGTAGAACTCTTTTCCTCTGTCTGTTTGAATATGTTTAGGAAATCGTTTGCTCTTATTGTATACCTTACGCAGCACTGCAGCAACTTCTTTTCCACTCTTACTTTTTAAAGGTTGTGCCCAAGCATATTTAGAATAAACATCTATAATGGTTAGCATATACTTAAAACCATTATTTTCTCGAGAATAGGGTATCATTTCTACTAAATCCATTTGGTGTAGATCATCTAATCCTTTAGTAATAACCCTCCGCCGCATGTAACATCTGCGAGCGGGGCGGTGTAACTCTCTAGCAATATTAGCTCTGATGTCAACACTCATTCTGATGTGGTGTAAAACGAAGACTGGTTATTTATGCAATAATTCGAGCTTCTCGAAGTTCTTCAATAATAGATAAAATTTCGTTTTCGTGTGCAGTATGACCTGCTGATTTAGAAGCCATTAACAGTTGTAGACGTTGTACAAGCTCATTAGGATCATCCCAGTGTACATAATCAACAATAGGTTGTTGATGATTATATTTCCACTTCAAACCCATGCCTGTTCGCTTTCTTTTTCTACATGGCGAACTTTCTGTAGAGAAGAGTGGTTTAATAATGTTTGTATATTTATACCCTCGATTAGACATTAACTGTTTATCCGATCGATGCTGAACTCTGTGCGCGTTTGTAGATTCTAATATTTTTACATAATTTGAAAGATCTCTCTTTGTGTATATACTATTATTGGGGAAAGATTTAAAAATTAATTCATAAAGATCTCGTGTGCCTTTATAGCTTTTGTTATTTATGACTATGTCGTTACCGTGGAAACGTATTTCTGAATCACCAAGAAACCATCTAGCTTCTTCTTTTCGTACCCCATAAACTCGATCTAATACTTTGCGCACACTGTGTGGTTGTGTAAATAAATCCAAGTAAGAAGAAGCAATATTCCCTATTATTGGCTTCTGTGCTTTAAAAATGAATGGAACTTCTGCATAGGGTTGTTCTAGAAGAGTTCTTTCTTCGTTTTCTTTTGTTTCTTCTGTTTCTTCTGTTTCTTCTGTTTCTTCTTGTTTGATAGGAGGTGCTGTAGGAGAGTTGAATGAATTAGATTTTTCTGAGACGGTAGCCAGTAGAGATTTTAAGGGTTTGGATATAGGACTAAATGTTTTTTCAAGTTGATTTTCTTGTAAAAGCTCTCCTGATTTAAGCGCATCATATTTATATTTTACATTTTTAATAGCTTGCGCAAGATATTGATTGTCATATATGTCTTTCTTTATGTCAGATTGTACTTGGTTTCTCGAACGGATGCTGTTTTTCAAACGGGTGTTCGTTGAACGGGTGCTGATTTTCGAACGGGTGTTCGTCGAACGGGTGCTGTTTTTCAAACGGGTGTTTGTCGAACGGGTGCTGTTTTTCAAACGAGCGTTCTTCGAAGGGCTCCTGTTTTTCAAACGAGTGTTCTTCGGACACGTATTCGTTGAACAATTCATGTTTTTTCAAAGAAGTTCTGTAGATCTTTAGCTTTTGTTCTGTATCTATGAGCAGACAAACCCATAATGGTATTGTAATACGTTTTTCAACGCTTTTTATTCTATCATAGAGAAATCCAGGTTTGTTGTGTAGTCAAACACAATATGTAAAGGTAAAGTAGTCGTTGAATGCTTACCATCGTCTCCAACCAATTTAAATTGTAGTTTGTCTTTTGCGTGAACAGTAATTATAGTTCCTTCTCCGATTGTTATAACATTTTCATTATGTTTACACTGAATCTTGTTAGCTGCAGGAACAATAGACAATACTTCAAGTGTTCCCGAGTGTGGTAACGTGTATGTAAGATGTCTATTATTGAGACGATAAAAGGGATTATCGTACATTGATGGTATGCTTGTAATTTGTAGAAGGAAATGAACAAGCAGCTTATTTTTTAAAGCCTGTACTATAGATAGAACGCGTTCATTTACAATGCTTAATATATTATCTTTTGTTTCAACGATGGATTTTTGGATCCATTCTATGTTCTTTTCGTTTAACAAATTAAGCGTTTTAGTCATGCTAGCTTTGAGTGTAGCGATGTCTTGCTTATAGGTAACCTCTATGTTATCGGTGTGCTGTTTGTTGTACGCATAATCTTCCAGGTGGTGCAGAGTGACAACATCTTGAGCTTCTTTGGGGTTTGAAACACCAGATAGTCGTTTGTCATTTATATCAATAGTCTCTTCGTTAATATGAAAATGAGCAAAGTGATTGCTAACGTTATTTTTAAGTTCGTTGATATAGATTACTACATCAGTTATGAAATTTTTAAGATTAGCTATGTCTTGCTTATGGTAGACATTTATTTTATCAATATCTTGTTTGCCGCATGCATAATTTTCTAGATGCTGTAAAGTGACGACATCTTGAGCTTCTTTGGGGTTTGAAACATCAGATAAACGTTTGCCTTTTATGTTGATAGTATCTTCGTTTATATCAAAGTGCTCAACGTGATTGGTAACGTTATTTTTAAGTTCATCAAGATTATTGACTACTACATCAGTTATGTGAGTTTGAAGATTAGCGATGTCTTGCTTATAATTAGTCTCTATATTATCGGTGTGCTATTTGTTGTACACATAATCTTCTAGGTGCTGCAAAGTGACAACATCTTGAGCTTCTTTAGGGTGTGAAACCCCAGATAGTCGTTTGTCTTTTATGTTAATGGTTTCTTCGTTTATATCAAACTGAGCAACATGATTGCAAACGTTATTTTTGAGTTCATTGATATCTTTGACCACCACATCTGATATACGGGTTTTAAGATCAGCAATATCTTGCTTATATGCAATTTCTATGTTATCAGTATGTTGTTTGCTGCATGCATAACTTTCTAAATGCTGCAAAGTCACCACATCTTGAGCTTCTTTGGGGTTTGAAACCCCAGATAGACGTTTGCCTTTTATGTTGATAGTATCTTCTTTTATATCAAAGTGAGCAACATGATTGGTAACGTTATTGTTAAGTTTATTGATATCATTGGTTACTACATCAGTTATATGAGTGAGATCAGTGATGTCTTGCTTATAGTTAGCCTCTATGCTATCGGTATGCTGTTTGTTGTATGCATAATTTTTAAGTGGTGTAGAGTAATAGCATCTTGATCATTTTCAGGGTCTGAAATATCAGATAGGCGTTTACCTTTTATGTTAATGGTTTCTTCTTTTATATCAAAGTGAGCAACGTTCTGTTTAAGTTCATTAATATCATTTTGATGGTTGGCTATCACACAGTCTGTGTATTGTTTGTTATATGCATAATTCTCAAGATGATGCAACGTAACAACATCTTGAGAATCAATTGGATTAGAAGCTTTAGATATGCGTTTATTGTGTATATTGAGGTTATCAGTGTTTACTTCTATAATGTTATTTTGCTTATTTAAGTTTGATTTGAGTTCGTTTACAGCTTGGTTTATGCTTTCTACAACAGCATTAACATCTTCCTGACTAGATGCATACAGTTCCAAATATTGTTTATTTACCGCATCAAGAGGTTTTCTCGGATCTTCTAAACCGGTTAGTCTTCTTTTCTTAACATCTATATCACTCACTGTTTGAATATAAAAAATATCAGCGTAAGTGTCAATCTTACGTTTCAATTCATTAAGTTCTTTTACAACTGATTCGTCTAAATACTCTTTAGAATGTGTATAATTATGAAGATGTTCCAAGGTCACTGCATTAGAAGCTGCGTTTTGATTTACTATTCCGGTA
This sequence comes from Anabrus simplex, assembly GCF_040414725.1. Classification (NCBI taxonomy): domain Eukaryota; kingdom Metazoa; phylum Arthropoda; class Insecta; order Orthoptera; family Tettigoniidae; genus Anabrus; species Anabrus simplex. The sequence goes on along the minus strand of NC_090265.1, from coordinate 1,160,164,499 downwards.
ACTGTAGTGGATCCTAATTCCAAACTTCCCACTCCAGAATTGTTAACAATTGTTTTCTTGAATTCGTTAAGAGAATCTACAACACATTTTTTATTACATGCATCATTTTCAAGTATAGGGTCGGCTACACAACGTAGTCGCTTATTATTTAATGAATAATCTCCATCTTCAGTGCGGTATAAGTTATTGGCTACAGCTTCAAACAAAATACCATCCACATAAGCCTTAGTTGGTATATCATCTTCCAGTACTGGGTAAGATACAGCAACCTTAACATTTCCACATACCTCCATGATGTTTACACTCACTACTCAGTAGATCAAATGAACATGATCCATATTATATTCGCAGTATTTATACCTTCCGTGTATCGAAATACTTATCGAATCCATTACGATACCGTCCGTTATGTAATTCACTATCTTTATCGATAACAAGGAAACTGTATCGATTTTCATTCCAACACTGAGCGCAGAGTTTTTTAAACTCATCGAAGCTCATATCCGTATTAACATGATCATCGTACACATGCTTTAGGTTTCCAACATCTTGTCGAAATAATATAATAAAATTTGCGTTATCTCGAAGTAAATGTTTGGGTAGACAGGTGTAAGTTTGACATAGATAAAACACATCAACACCAAAATGTCTAGCCATACTGAAATATGTTTTCATAATACTTTGTTTATCGCACGCCACATCATTGAAAATATTCACAGAGTGAGGTTTTGTATCTTCAGGACGTATAACATCTTCGTTTTCAGAATAGCTGTAATAGGAGATACTTGGAATGGAAGCCAGCACCTTTTCTAAGCGAGCATATTTACTTTGCTGTAACGATTTCGAATAGACGTAGACGTTGGCGAAACGCAAACCATTTGGGTGTTCCAACAGATTAATCATAAGATTAGTTTTTCCACAATTCGATGGACCACATATGATACAACGCAAAGAGTTTGGAAGGAGAACACTGTGGCGTCGCACAGCATTTTGTTCTCCTCCTCCATCACCGTCTTCTATTACACGAACAGGTAGAGAGATGGTTTGTTTTACCGTTTTAACCATAGCGGACTGAATGATATGCATCACCTGCATGCTTATATATATATATGCTTACCTTGAGGTGAAAGCTTTCACACAATGTTTGTCACTCGAATGAGTAACAACAACGTTACTAGTACAAAAAAGAAGAGGAAGAAAAATAAGAAGAAGAAGAAGAAGACTTGTTGTGGACGTGGGTTATTGAATAAAATTATAAACAAAGGTATTGACCACCTCCCATTTGAAGCACACATTCCAGGTTACCAGTATTGTGGACCAGGCACCCGACTCGAAAAACGATTGAAACGTGGTGATCCAGGCATCAATCCTCTAGATAAAGCGTGCAAAGAGCACGATATTGCGTACCAAGAAACTGATGCAAATCATCGACGTGAAGCCGATCGAGTATTAGCTTCTAAGGCTTGGGCTCGAGTCAAGTCACGGGACGCAAGCGTACGGGAAAGGCTTGCGGCGTTAGCCGTAGCTGGAATCATGAAAGGCAAGGTAAAGCTAGGAGCTGGAAAACAAAGAAGACAAAAAAGTAAAAACCATTTATTGTTAGCTATTCAGAAAGCTCGCTCTGCGCTCGCACGTCTAGGACCAGGTGTCGGCATCAAGCAGGCAGCTTCCGCAGCACCCAGAGCTGCACGCAAAGCTGTAGGAAACAACAACAAGAACAACAACAGTGTAGGAAAAAGAAGAAGAGTTATCCCATTACCACAAGAAAAGTTGGGGGGGATTATTCCACTTATTCCACTATTCGCAGGCCTATCAGCCTTAGGAAGCCTAGCAGGAGGAGCGGCAGGTGTAGTGAACGCTATAAACAAAGCCAAAAAAGCAAGAGAGCAACTATCCGAGATGCAACGTCACAATCATGTCATGGAAGCAGTAGCTTTACGGGGCGGAAAAGGCCTCTATTTAGCTCCTTACAAAAAAGGATTGGGTCTATACCTCTGAAACTACCATACAAACCGCTCTCTAACATTGAATTACATCAGTATGCCTTACAGTTAGGAATTCCTTATTTTCGTGGTGTTCACATGAGAGACACGTTGCCTAAGTACGCACACAAAAACGAGAGTTGTATTGTAAATCTAGAACCCTCTTCCCTTTCAGGTTCACACTGGGTAGCAATATATAAAAGAGGGAAGCATGCACACTATTTTGACAGTTTTGGTGATTTGAGACCACCTTGTGAAGTATCACGCAATTTGCGTGGTTGTAACCGTATTCTATATAACTACGAACGTTACCAATCTTTTGATAGCGTTATTTGTGGACATTTATGTCTACAGTTTCTACTAACTATAAATACTGCTGATAAGTGTTGACAACACATCATTCATCATGAAGAGTAGAAAGGAGTCGGTGTACACGTTGACTGGAAATGGGTCGGAATTGAGCATGGAACTATCTCCAGCGCTTGTTTTAGATGACTATTCGTACGAAGTAGGCATGAAGAGTTTGTATACCTCATACACGATTCCTAACATAACTAAAAATAATAATCTTCTGAGAATTAGGTATGTAGGTAAACATAAAGATATCAATCATGATATAAAGATACCACCAGGAATGTATGAAATTCAGGATCTTATAGATGTTTTAAATAGAAAGTTTGCACGAATAGGAGATACTCCTGATCAAACACATGAATACGAAAAGAATGGTACAAACAGACCCAACAGTAATTTTACTTTAATCTTTGACAAACATACTTTAAAATCAAAATTTTACAGCAAGTATACAATCGATTTCACCGTTGACGATTCTTTGGCACCTATTCTTGGTTTAGGGCGAACTATTTTGAAACCAAACACAACTAATATCTCACCTTCCCCTATCTGCATTTCGAACATTAACGTTATCCGTGTAGAGTGCAATATTGCAAGCGGTGCATTTTTAAACGGAAAACGTACACATTCCATTTACGATTTTTATCCTAACGTTGCTCCAGGGTATAAAATAGTTGAGCAACCCTTACCTATCATTTATTATCCTATTGCCTTACAAAGTGTAAACAACATCACTGTGACTCTCAAAGATCAAACTGAAAATAAGGTTGATTTGCTTGACGAAAACTTTTCGGTTACGCTTCACATACGACCTATCGAATGAACACATGGGAATCGTCTATAGAAATACAAGCGATAGAAGTGGTAGTGGAGAACGTAAAGCTTCGAACCACATCTATCTAAAACCATTGACATTAAGCAACAAACAATATCTGGAATCTTTAGGATACAAAGTTCTTTACCCTTATAAAGATATAAAACTAAACAGACACACCTCGTTCTCACCTACAGTCAGCTAAGCCTTTATAGAGTAAACAACATATTCATCATGTCTCAAGCGCCCAAAGAAGAAAAACCTTTTTTCAATCATTCTACTTCGGGTACTGCAGGATACAATGATGAAATACGAATCCCCTATTACGCAAGCAAGGATTCTATCTCTTGTAATCCTCACGTTATAAGTACAGTTACAGGCGGAATCTTAAAGTTATTACAAACGGACACACGTACACCCAATATGTACAACAGTTACAAACGAAAGTTTTAAGTTTTAGTGCTATCAGTCCTTATAAAGGTAAAACACACTCTGTGTTTTGCTCATAGTGAGCTAAACTTTTGTATGGTAAACAACACCTCCACCATGTTTCGTACGCTAAACATAGAAGAAAAACCTGTTTTCAATCGTTCTATTACTGCTGTTAAGGAGCGAACCTATCGCCCTTACGCAGGTACAACATTCGGATACAATGATGAAATACGAATCCCAGCACGCAAGCAAGAATACCATCTGTTGCCTTCAAAAAGTTCTCTTCACGTTATAGGTAAAGTTACAAACGGAGCAGGAGCTATATCCACTACTTCTACCCTAGATAGCAATTTCGGTGCTTTTCTCTTCAGCGAATGTCGATATGAACTTAATGGTACAGAAATCGATCGAACAAGGAATTTGGGAATAGCAAGTACTATGAAGACTTTTGCATCAACGAAATCTACAACCAATCTCCAAAATACTGGTTGGTTCCCTGTCAGTCCAGGTTATGCCCTAGCTGACCCTACAACAGGTTACTTTCACATCGTTATGCCTCTTTCTAATATTTTAGGTTTTGCTGAAGATTATCAAAAGTGTATCACAGGTTGCTCCCACGAACTAGTATTAATTAGAAGTAGCAACGACAATTGCACCCTCAAATCTACAGAAGATAATGATAACTCTAATATAATTATTGAGGATATTTACTGGAAGGTGCCTTCACTCTCTCTCTCCCACCAAGAACAAGCACGCATGCTTAACATTGTAGAAAGAAATGAGAACTTGCAAATCGCATTTCGATCGTGGGAATTGTATGAACTTCCTTCTCTGCCTGCAACCAAACGAATGAATTGGACAATAAAAGCATCTTCACAACTAGAAAAACCACGTTTTATTATCTTTGGATTTCAAACTGACAGAAAGAAAAAACCACTAACGCTTGTGTGTTTGATCATTGTAATATTTCTAAACTAAAAGTATTTCTCAATTAGGAATATTATCCAAATGAAGACATACGTGTTAAAATAATTACTGGAGACTTTTCCGAACTGTATGATATGTATACAAAATTTCAAGCTGTTTATTACTCATTAGAGGAAAATGAAACCGTTGGACCTATGCTTGGTAGACTAGAGTTTAAAACATTGGCACCTTTGACTATTATCGATTGTTCTCACCAAAATGATTCTATTCGCTCATCTCCAGTCGACATTCGTGTAGAATTTGAAACCGACACCGACATTCCTGCGAAAACATCTCTTTACGCACTTCTTCTTCATGACCGAATTGTGGCTTATAAACCACTTAGCGGAGAAGTTACCATAAAACAGATGTAGACTTGAGAAGAAACACTCGCCATGCTTGCATACTTCTCTGTTATTATGGAACATACTATACTAGAACTTAAAAATAGGTATGACTGAACAATAGGGTGGTGTCGTCATAAATCAATGCTTCCTTCACCGCGCTCGTGTCGCCATCTATAAAGTGTTTATTGATGGAGTTACTATAAAAGAGATGTGGGCTAAGAGGAAACCTTCACTCCATGTGCGAGTACTTCTCTTTCATCATGGAACAGTCTCCACTAGTTCTCATCGATCTGAAACCTTTGGAAAATGGGCGAGTTGAATGTGCTTTCTGTGAATACACCAAGGATGCTGACTTTAGTTGTGCAGCTTTAATTAAATTCGACAAACAAGATAAGTTAAAAAAAAATTTAAAAGACTTACAAAACAAATGTTTCGTTGTGGTGAACGGATTGGGTGAAGAGTTTAAAACTGTTTTTTCTAAACCTGTTGCTGATTTGTCGATGTACGGATGTTCGAAAGCAGCCTTGACAGCAGAAGAAACCAGTGATGATGAATACTTTCCGTGTGAACTACATCAAGAAGAAAAACAGAAATGTGCGTTATGGCATAATAAACACATGCATGATTGGCTCTCTAAAGAGAGTAATGTTATGCGTATGGTGAGTGCTTCTATAAACAAATATCGTCATAGTGGACTTAAATCATTCAACACTCTGGACTGGTGTTATATGCCCGATGAGATTCTGATTTCGCTTGCTGATCATCAACTTCCTTTTCTTTGGAACATACTGCCAGATGAATTCAAGGAAAAACATCCTGAATATGAATATTGTTATGAACATTACTTCAACAACGATCCAAACGCTACTACTCAAATAGATGGTACTCCCAGTATGAAGAAGGACTGTCGTATGTGTAAACAAAAAAAGGTGAAGGAGATGTATTATAATAGTTCTTGCTGTTCAAAGGAATAAATAATAAAAAAGATGGTGTAATTATGTTTATATATACACATTTTTTGTATATGTGTCTTGATTAAATAAATATCATATAACCTCATTTGTGTATTATTTATTTCATCACCTTCCTTATTGTTAAAATAAAAACAAGCAATATATATAAATTTATTATTTTTTATTTTTACAAACTAGCTCTTTTACATTTAATTACATATATAATCACTTCATTTATACTTTAATAACAATCAAATAGGTACACAAATAATTTATTAGTTCCTGTACATACATTTTAATTAGTACATGAAACATCATACTTCTTATACTTCTTTACTATCACCATCAATGCGGTAATGACCCCACGCTAAAGTTGAAATACCATCTGATTGGATGTATCGTTTATCATCATCTGGTGTTAAAACTACTTTGTTTTGACACACAGTAAACACATGATGAAGATTTGATTGTATAGAATACTGATTTTTCATCATATGCTTATTTTCTCTGAAACACTCCTCATAATCATCTATTGTCAAATTCGCTGTAGATTTTACACCTTTGGCTTTTGTTACAGTTTTCTTTTCTGCTTTTATAGCATACATTTTTGCTCTAAGTCCAATAAATTTACAAAACAACACACCTGACAATTCATCCTTCATGTAGCCTATTTCACGTCTATTCATTCTAGGAATTCTGTAAGGATTATCCTCTGAATAGTCTCCTGTATCAAACCATTCAGCAATATCTTCCTTTATATCTGCGTAAACATCCTTAGTTTTTATATGATAAATAAGGCTATCTGTATCAGTATACACTAATGTAAGGTCCCCCTCCTTTGGATACTTTTGCTTCATGTACGCATAATGAAAATCAACTACCTTTGTTTTAGATAAGTCTAATATCGTCATTCCTACAAACATTGGTTTATCGCTCTTGACTATCACCCTTTCCATTTCAATAGCTGCACACGATTCATCAAAAATGACTCGTTTCTTAAAGGTAGGTTGCGCTATTAAACGCCCAGCACCAAAAGGTCCATCCCAACGCGTCGTCAATTTAACATCCCTAAACTTTCTCACATTCATTAGTGTGCGACCAAAAACGGAATTATTCATTAACTTGAAAAAGTTTTTATCAAGATCGTTTGTGCTTTGCTTACGTTTTTCTGTATTCAATTCAATGTAAGGTTTCATCCAAGGAGCTTGATTAAATTGTAGTATTCTGTAAATTTTTAAACATTGCAAACCATACTTTAAACATTGTTTCAAGTTTCGATAATGCAACACATACCGATGTTTATTATGTAGTGTTGTCATAAGTTTAGGAAGAGCCTTTTGTGCAGGAGATTTCCTCATTTCAGGACGAAGTGGAAAATCGTTATGCCAATCATGTATTTCTCTAGGATATAATAAATCCACTTCTAAAATATAACCTATTTCAGATTCATCATCTACATTTAGCACATCAAATTCAGCTACATTTTCTACCCAAGAAAAATTGCCTACTGGGAGATACTGCATCATAGCCCACCCATATAGGTTATTTACATCCAAGTACAGTAAATAAGAGTCAGGTATTTCTGGGTTGTAATCGCTCATGTATTTATTGTTAGCTTCAACATACCTATGAGCACAATATACTACACCTCCTCGAATACCTCTTTCTACAAATTGCATCATATCCACATCGGTGATGAGTTCTATGTGAACTTTTGTTGTCTTTAGAAGCGAACTCCAAGCTAAACCAGGAGCAGTAAAATAATGAGCAGGATCCAACCCATAAGTCTCTCTGCACACCTTCCTAAAGTTTTCAAAAATATCTGCCAAGAGTAGCACATCAGTTTTCAAATACAAATCTGAATAGTCACCCAAAGTAACACAATTAAAAGTTTTCCATACACGTTGTGCTCGTTCATATTCTATCTCAGAAATAGAACTACCAGTAAGCAAACTACCAAACATATCTTTTGGTGGTAAAATTCTTTCATCTAATACGCTTATTTCCTTTACATATTCGTAAGGAAAAACACCTTTTTGACACATCAATTCGAAATGAACAGCTTCTGGAAAATATTTCCGCGTGATATGTTTAGCATCATTGTTCATGTACAAAGCACATTTCTCTAATGAACTGCCTAAGAAGTTGAATGAATCAAGAAATCGTAATTGCAACGACCTGAAAGCTTTACTATCAACAACAGGAACAACTTTAGTAAACGACTTATAGCGTTCTGTATTAGTAGGTATTAATGTTAGCCTTCCTGGATTAAATACCTCACTCGCATTATCATCATTCTCCTCTACCTCTACAATCTTCTCACACAATTGTTTGATAATAAAATGACTATCGTATCCACTCAAATTATGAAAAAAGACTGGTATGTAATTCGGTAAGGTGTACTGTAGATTACAACACTGGTGACTAGCACCACGAAATTTTCCAGTTAAGTGGTCATGATCTTTAACATTAACATCTGTTGCGACAAACTCTTTTTCGCAAATATGACAAGTAGTTGCTCCTAAATATTCTTCTTCCTGATCTCTATTAAGTTCCTCTTTCGGAACTACTTGAACATAATAATGTGCTATATCTTGAACAATACTAGATAATTCTGTAACAAACCATTCGCAACAATCGTCTCCGCGATATAAATTAAATCTACTGTATGTTTCATTGTATGAACAATGCAAATAGTAAGCGATACTGTGCGTTCTGTGATAATTCAAGGGAGCTGTATAGGAAGTTTCATTGTTTGGCATAGCCATGTCAATCGGGTTCAAAACGCATTCGATGTCAGCATAAATAGTAAAAGGAACTATTTCTTTATGTTTATAATGAATGAACTTGATTATTTTTTCATTCTCTTTCGGCATTTCTAACTTTACAGGATTAAATTGACTACACGTAACCATGTGGTTATCTAGTCTGGGTTGTGTACCAAAGTATGATAAACAGCGTTCACACACATAGATCTTATGATTATGTTTGTTAACTGTTGAAGACACTAACCGAGATAGAGATTTGATCCACGAAAAATGGTATACAACGTTATCTTGTTCCGTTTGGAGCAGCAATAGGTTTACATGCTTCCTTGCAGAACCCTCTAATTTCTTTGTAATATAAATAGGTACAATTGTAAACGGTTGATTGCTATCTTGCCCTGCATACATCCACTTTCCATTTTCATACATTACTCCATACACATTCACTGATATATCGTTTTGGTTTTCAAATTTAGACAACTTTTGCATTTCCATAGGAAATGAAATTCCTTCTAAGTTTAAAACACTTCTATAGTCTGGATATGATGATCGACGCTCGGTATGCGTTCTTGCTGGGTTAAGAGCAGCTACAATTGACCATGCAAAACAGTCGTCATCGTTGCATTGTACATTAACAACAGTTTTCTTATCCCGTATGGCTTTAGGTAATTTCAAATGGTGACCCGCATGAAATCCTACATAGGAATTTATGTTTATTCGCAGTTCCAACAGCGACTTAAGAGCCCACCCAGAATCTCTCTCTGGATAGCGACTCAATTTGGTTAAGGTCTCTTGCACAACATTTTCTTCATACCAGTCTCGTAAATCTGTTGCAATAGTAATAATATGATTTTTGGTGTTGGTGTGAAGTTTAGTTGTCTGATCCGAACTAGGCAATATGTGTTCAGATATCAATGATGTGTTTACTTTAAGCGCACTGCTTTCTAACGCTTTTTGCACATACTTTTTAAACCATATGTAACACCTTTCCAAAAACAATTTAGGATCCTTCAACTCACAACTATTTCAAATTGACCCTGTAAACATACGCGTCCTGTAACTAGTTCCTAGTAATGTCCAAGCCATACAACATTTTTCTACTCTTACAGTCACTTTGCTTAAACAATTGTTTTGTATACAATTCTTTAGACTGTCAACTAGATTTACCCAATATGTATTCAATTCATTTGTATTTTCAATTAACGTGGGTTCATAGATTGAAAGATGAGTTGATGGAATAACGTCTACAGACACATTCAACCCTCTGTCCAAACCACATTGTTCTAACATACTCTCTACGGAGGTGTATGTGTCACTTAAAAATTCTTCAAATTTATGATTGTTTGTTACATTATCCAAAGAAAAGGAAAGTTCTTCTGACAACCTCAAACGTTTTGGTTCCATCATTGTTTACCTAATTTCTCTATTTTTAATAAAAAACAGCAATAACAGTTATGTACATCCGCATGAATCCACCATTGCGGAAGGAATGTATAATGCTACTAGAACAAGGAATTAGTTTCAAATCACACTTGTTCTCAAGACTTCATAACAAATGCTAATGATATACCTTACTGTACATATCAATAAACATTAATACATTTGACATAATTTCTTTACTTTAAATAGACAGTAATGACAGTTGCTGTACACAGTATGTACATCGGTATTGTAGTTCAATAACTGTTTTTGAATCCACGAATACGGGGAATGTATAACGTCACAAGAACAGTGAATTAGTTCGGAATCACACTCATCTTGAAGACTGCATAACAAATGCTGTTGATATATCTTACTGTACATATCAGTAAACACTATCACATTCGATTCAAACCTTAGAGTTTTGTAGTTATAACCAGAAATTATTAAAAAATGAGCATTTTTATCCAACCCTGGAGTCTGTAATATCACACGTAACACACACTCATCAACATTTTTCCTGTGCTCTTGATAGTATTCTTTCGAAGAATCTGATGTGTATACAGTAAACGTTAAGGGTGTAATATTGTTTAACCAACAGTCTTCTTCTTCTTCTTCTGCCTTACAACCCTCAAGACATGAAGAAACTATAACTAACTGTTCGATTCCTTCTCTCTGTCTTACACTTATATGCTTATATTTCATATTTAAGCACACATATAAACAAAAAACAGCTTAGGCACACATATAAACACAGCTAAAAACTATGGTAGATAAAACATAGGTAGGGAAGATTCTAGCGCCTTCTCCTCCTCAGCAGGCTACCCTTCCCCCTGTACATGCATGAACAATGTTAAAATATTAAAACAAACATTTTAAACTTTCTATTTAACAAAATCTACCTCGTTACGTGAATTTATTTTGCCTTTATATATGAGCTTCAATCCCCTTTGGTTTAATTCCTCCACGTCGTTATCGGTTAGTTCTTGGTACTGAGCTAGTAAAAATACTGATGTTGCCACCTCTTCGTCACCAGATTTTTCTAAAATATCTGCAACAATTCGCATCCCGTACCGAGTTTTAACAGCTCGGTACGAGAGTACATTGTAAACTTCATTGACCGCTAATTGATCTAGCGGTCTATACTCGCTTCCTCTTGATTTGGATAAAGTAGAAAGTTTCTTCAACAAGTCCATTACTTGATGGCAAACAGTTAAATCACACTCTGAAACCAAAAAAAAAGAAATCCTAATATTATCCTCTCTATTCAATCAAGTTATAACTTATTACATTGCGTTACAAAGAAACAGAGAGAAAAACTTACCAAAAGATTAGGTGTGAATCAAATCTCTGGTCAATCCCGAACAGCGCGAGCAGCAATCAAGGATATATGTAATAGATCACTGATGTACACAAGTAAGGTTGCAGAACCAGCGAATACGTTTCCACAAACGAATGCTGGCTATATATATACTAAACTCATCGCAGCAGGAGAGCACACGTGCAAACCAACTCAGCGGGAGGGCGCACGTGCATGCATGTTTAAAAATAGGAGATAAAGGATGCTGGCTCAGCGGGAGAGCGCACGTGCAAACCAACTCAGTGGGAGAGCGCACCTGCCACACACACAAAAGAACAAAGGAAGCCGTGGAAACGAGGCTGACTCAGCTGGGGGGGAGCGAGGGGGAACGAGGCTGACTCAGCGGGGGGAGCGAGGGGAGGGGAACGATGCTGACTCAGCGGGAGGGGAGCGCGCACCTGCCACACACACAGCTGCACAAAGGGGGAAACGTAACCCCCCTCCGCCAAGGGGGTGGAGGTCACACCCCGCCCCCACCACCCTGCACGCGCGCGCGCGCGCACACGCACGCTCACCTCCCCCACAGAGACAGACCAACACACCCACCCTCCCCCCCAGCACTACCCAACCCCACCAATCAGAGCAAAGCCCCGCCCCCACCCACCAATCAGAGTAAAGCCCCGCCCCCACCCACCCACCAATCAGAGCACAGGCCACGCCCCCACCCCCACCCCCCAACCAATCAGAGCACAGACCACGCCCGCCGCCCACCCCCCACCCCAAGGTGGATCAGAACCGGCGTCACACCACTACTGGAATGCCATCAACTCCAGGTGCTTTGCTCCTATTTAGGTCTCTCAAAGCTCTGTTGAATTCTAAAATTGTGTCACCCATTTCATCAGCATCAACAGCCCCTTCTTCTTCCAGAACAATATCATCTATGTCCTTATCTTGATACAACTTTTGGATATGCTCCTGCCATCTTTCTGCCTTGTTTTCTTTCCCTTGAACTGGCTTCCATCTAAGCTCTTAATATTCATCCACCTAGTTTTCCTTTTTCCAAAGGTTTCCTTGATTTTCCTGTATGCAGCATCTACCTTTCCTAGGACCATAAAACTTTCAACATCCTTGCACTTCTCCTTCGGCCATTCTTCCTTAGCTGTCCTGCACTTCCTATCCACTTCAGTATTTAATCGCCTGTATTCTTTTCTGCTCTCTTCATTTCTTTCATTCTTGAACTATCGTCATTCATCGATCAGGTCTAGTATTTCTTGAGTTATCCACTGATTCTTAGTTGATCTTTCCTTTCTTCCTAACATCTCTCCAGCAGCCTTACTGACCTCATTCTTCATGATTGTCTATTATTATACTGTGTTCTTCTACTGTGTTCCCTTCAACCTTTCCATTTAGTCCTTATGCAACATGTTCCTTGAAACAATCGTTCACACTCCTTTCTTTCCACTTGTCTAGATCCCATCTCACTGGATTCCTTCCATACTTCAATTTCTTCAACTTCAGATGGCATTTCATGACCAGGAAGTTATGATCAGAGTCCACGTCTGCTCCTGGGAATGTTTTGCAATCAAACGTCTGGATTCGAATCTCGGGATAGACATAATGAAGTCCTATTTGATACCTTCCAGTGTCTCCAGGTCTCGTCCAAGTATACAGATGTCGTTCGTGGTATTTGAACCAAGTATTTGCAAGGACTTCATTGTGACGGGTGCAGAACTCAACCAGGTGATGTCCCCTTTCGTTCTTTTACCCCAATCCGAATTCACTACTGCAATACCTTGTCTTTCTTGGCCTACCACTGCATTCCAGTCCCCCATCACAAATAGATTCTCGCCAAGTTTTACATACAATATAAAATCCTCTACCTCTTCATACATTCTTTCGATTTCCTCATCATCCGCTGAACTAGTAGGCATATAGACCTGCACTATTGTAGTGGGCATTGGTTTGGTTTCTATATTGACAACAATAATCCTTTCACTCTGCTGGTTGTAGAAGTTTACCCGCTGGCCCCATTTTCTTATGCATTATTAAACCAACTCGTGTTTGAGTTTGAGTTGATAATTCTGTAGTCGCCTGATCAAAAATCCTGCTCTTCATGCCAACGTACTTCACTTATACCAAATAATTTAATTTTAGTCTATCCATCTCTCTTTTCAGATTCTTTACCCTACCACAACGATTCTAACTTCTAATATTCCGCGCTACGACTCGCAGAATGTCAGTATCCATTTTCCTGATGATCGGCCCCTCTCATGTAGTCCCCACCCGGAGATGCGAATGGGGGACTATTTTACCTCCAGAATATTTTACCCGGGAGTAAGCCATCATCAGTACATCATTCATACAGGGAGAGCTGCATGTACCCAGGAGTTAGTTACGGCTGTATTTTACCGTTGCTTTCAGTCATGTAGCAGTATCAACAGAGCTAATTCATTTTGAGTGTTATTACAAGGTCATATCAATCAATCATCTAGACTGCCGCCCTTGTAACTTCCAAAAGGCTGCTACCCCCCTTTCGATGAACCATTCGTTAATCTGGTCTCTCAACAGATACCCATCCGATATGGTTGCACCTGCGGCTCTTCTATCTGCTTCATTGGGACGCGCAAGTATCCCCACCGCGGCCAGGTCGCATGGTTCGTAGGGGAGGGTTTTGAAATATTAAGGATTAAAACCACAACCTTTCCCTCCCAATTATTTGCTGATTTGTATACATATCATATATCAAAATAATATCAGCTCTTTTAAATCTTGTTGAATGTTTAATGCGTTTCAGTCACTTTTGCCACGTTCAGAACTGTCTGGACTCTATAATATTTTATTGTAACAGAAAAGGAAGCATTAACCAAATTAAAGTTAGTTGTTCTCTTGCAGCGCCGGATGACGGTACGTGGTGCACATAGCCCCAGCAATGTAGTAGTATTGCATAATCCCTTCACTTGCGATAGTTTGGAACGAAACCAGGTAACATAATACCTGAATGTATGTTCCGGTCCAGTTCCACAGGGATTCGAGTTCAATTGTTCTTTTTGTTTGTACTTCTCCTAATTTGCATCAGGCTGAGAGAATTTCAACACTGCCTCGCGTTCCTTTGCCTCGCATGGAATATCTGAATTACAGAGAAAACGTTGGAGAATGAGCCTCTTCTCTTCCTATGATTCCGTATAATGATAAGTCTTATAAAAATATGTCTCATGTCACTAATTAGTTTCTTAAGTCACTTTATATCAAAGGATTGTACTATTTCAGAATTCACACATTCACAGGAAGGTTTGTAAGATTACATCGAATAATGCTTAATTCTAAGCTGGCCCTGTGATGCACGAGTACCATTCCTGCTTCTTACCTGGTGGTCGCGGGTTCGATAGTCGGCCAGGTCAGCGATTTTTTACCTGGATCTGAGGGCTGGATCGAGGGCTGCACAACCTACGTGATTGCAATGGAGATGATACCGAACGGTGAGGTTGCGGGAGCCGGGATGATCCATCGTGCCAACCACATGACTCCACGTTATCTTCAGGCCTTAGGGCTAAACAGGGGTCTAGCCAAGGTAGGCCAAGTCCTTTGGAGCTGTCGATCCATGGAGTTTCGTTTGTGTAATCTCAAAAAAGTCAGCGTATTCTGTTTCTGGTGAGATACATTGGAGCAACTTCCTGAGTCTCCTGTGACTTTGTGCCAACTTTGGTGTACAGTAAGTACAAATGAAATGAAATGGCGTATGGCTTTTAGTTCCGGGAGTGTCCGAGGACATGTTCGGCTCGCCAGGTGCAGGTCTTTTGATTAGACTCCCGTAGGCGACCTGCGCGTCATGATGAGGATGAAATGATGATGAAGACGACACATACACCCAGCCCCCATGCCGGCGAAATTAACCAATTAAGGTTAAAATTCCCGACCCTGCCGGGAATCGAACCCGGGACCCCTGTGACCAAAGGCCAATACGCTAACCATTTATCCATGCAGCCGGACACAGTAAGTACAAGTAGTTTAGGACGTATTATAGTGCCAATGAAGGGTTCCCTATAGATTCTGAGAAATAACTTGGTACATTCTCGTTTAGTAGGCTACGTAAATAACATTGTGAATATTCACGTTGTAACCAACCATAGTCATACAGAATTACAATTACAGAACATTATTTTATTATGTGGTACCTTTATCATAACCCTTAGACTGGGAAACAAGGAAATTAAATGAAAAGGAATTATATAATAAAATGATCAAGAAATCAATATTTTGTTCATTTCATATGTACGAACGTTTGTGGAAACACGTTGCATAGCTGACAAGCAACTGAATCGGTTATTTCAGAAACAACACATGTGACATTTTTGGACGGTCTTGAGTTAGACTTCTATCCTTTAGAGTATACCAGGTTGCATCAGTTTTAAGATTTTGAATATTCTGGTCCCTGCAGGAACAAAACATTTTGTAGCACGTATATTCTGCAGAAAACGGCTACCCTGCACTGTGCAGAACAGTTCCTATCCTGACTTCGTAACACATTGTCGAAGTTAGCAGCAGGCATTGTTGATATGAGTTAATATTAACTGTGGGCATGACCATTAAGACGTCAGAGCTACATTAACTGACACTGTGGTTGGCTAGTTCGAGTCCCGTTGGTAGAAAATAATTTTACCATAATAATATTGGCTGGCACGGTAGAAGAGGTGGTAGTGTACAATATCTAATCACTAGATTGCGTACCTTAAGCCTGAATTCAATTCTAAACCTCTCGCAAGTATTCTTATATGATGAGGGCATGTGACACTGTTGATCGTCATTCATCCATCGGATGGCGAATTTAAGCCTTGTGCAGGACTCTTCTTGATTACGTGCCGGCATCGGGTTTCAACCTTTCCCATCCTATTACCATAAACCAAGTCATTTATTTCACGTCATTAGCTCATCTGATGACGTTGACGTCAGGAAGGGCATCCGAACGTAAAACCTCGCTAAGAAGATTCTTCTTACTTCATACATGATCCCGTAGGGAGACAGGACAAGGGTTGACAGTTTATTAGCTTTATTCAATTATTTGGATTTAGGCGTCGGTTGATGTCCAGGTTTAGTGATTCACTAGTTACAGTAAAAAATCGAAAGGGTGTGGTTTTTTAAAGATAAATATCAGACAAATATCATTCAAAATTGAAGGGTGAGAGGCATTTATTATAATATAAAGGTAACGTTATTTCTAAAACTATTCTGATACATATGCGTACACGTGCGCCGGAAAATGTTACTCTGGTGTCACAGAAGATACTAAAAGTGATGTATGAACTTACTTTTATTTCCTGAATATTGCAACTGTACAAGATACATAGTCTATTTACAATGCCATATTTAAAAGCCGGAGTGTAAAAGGAGACGTAATATGCAAAAACCTCAGGAAACAGAAGATGCTACTACTTCTTTACTTACCTTAAAATTACAGACCGGAAAATCAAAGGATTGTGAGAAGTGTGTAAAAGTACCTTTATAAAATTGCATGCCATTACTACAAAGAGTTCACAGATTTTATAATCTACTTGTTGTTGGGAAAATGTCTAAAGATCTAATAGGGATAAACCGAAATGGTAATGCTATTTATGGTGGAATGTGTGTGATGATTCATAATTTCATTTCCAAGTTTGATGTTATAATTAGGCACTATGGTGGGAAACCGAAATATTATTTAGATGCTAGCCTCAGTGTAAAGATTATGCACGAAATGTTCCAAAAAGCTTTTGTCTAAAGTACAACTTAGAAATCTTTGATTGTAGATTTAGCAGACCATAAATACATGTTCCTACAAATGTGATATTATGAAGACAAAGATGATAGATTCTATTCTATATTACAGTTCCAAGAAGAATATCACTGTAAAAAGGATTATTCATCGCAGACGCGCCAAGAATTTCTACACTACATTGAAAGCTGCATCTCAAAATGATAACGATGATACTGTGTCCCTAGCCTTCGACTTTATGCAAAATCAACCTCTTCCACGGATTCCTGTACAAATGTGTTTACTTTCGCAAAATGTGAGTTAACATATATGAGCTCAAGAAACTATACCACCTATCTGAAAATGCCCTTCCTATCCGTTATATTCCGTAAGACAGATCACGCCCCCCAGCCCCATATGGACATGCAGACTATCAGATCACGCGTAAAGAAAAATGAACTTTACCTTACCGTACTGTAGGGATACAT
Source organism: Anabrus simplex (assembly GCF_040414725.1). Taxonomy (NCBI): domain Eukaryota; kingdom Metazoa; phylum Arthropoda; class Insecta; order Orthoptera; family Tettigoniidae; genus Anabrus; species Anabrus simplex. The sequence goes on along the minus strand of NC_090265.1, from coordinate 1,160,146,954 downwards.
GTTTGCATGGCTTCACGCACTCGTATTGTATAATATATTTTTCATTTCCCTTTTTTACACACACAGAGGAAATTCAACAGAACATAAATTGTTCTGATGGATTATATATCCATACGGGGCAGGGAGTCGTGACCAGTCTTAAGAAACATAACGGATAGGAAAAGCATTGTCAGATAGGCAGCATTGTTTCTTAAGCGACGATATTCTGTCCAACTAGAAGTTTGAAACTCCTTATTGGAGTATTTTGAAAATGCACTACCTCCTATAGGGAAGAAACTGTTGCTTTTAGTGATATGGTGGTAGGCCTAAAAGAAAACACAATTAAACGATTTATATTACGTTTATGTGATATAGGTAAGTTTTAATCCATCAAGCAGTTTTCTCTGTTCGAGGACACGCATTCCTATACTTTGATTGTGAATTTGGTAGCATCAAATGAGTTATTCGATAGGTGGGTAGGAACTACACTCCCGAAAAATATAGTGAAATTAAGCGAGCGAGTGTTAGTAACAGGTTCACCGTTTAGGAAGTACTGGCAAACGATATTCTTTCATCAAAGTCCGGTGGCAGCCTTTATATAAGGCTTTCAAGATCTCTATTTACAGGAAATTTTCTTCCAGTTGCCAGAAGAAAGGGAAGATAGTTACAAACGTTCAACAATGGTCTGTGTGAAAATAACCTCAGATTTTCTAAAAGCAACTAGTTCTTCTTCTCCTCCTAGCACGAAAGCATACTCCGAAGGAAAGGTCTTCATTAATAAAAACAAGATAGAGAAATTAAAGAAGTATAAAGTGTACACTCATGGTTATAAATGGTTTTACAGTCAGATTATCAGTTGACTAACTGGTAAAGAACGTGTTCATGCCATTCCCGCAGATGTTGAAAAGGATGACGACTAGAATAGTGTTGCAAAACTCTTCTTATTTTCATATTCTTATAGCAGACTTCTCGGGAGTAAAATATGTGTTAGAATTTACTGTTAAAGGGTTCCATTTATTCATATTCATGCATATAAAGTTTTAAAAGTATATAACTTATTTCAGTTCCTAAAATGTTAGGCCACTATGATTGATAAATGTCTATTTTATCGTTTCCACTTTGTTGAAAGAGATAATCAGTGGAATGAAACATCTTTTGGTTTATTTAAAAGGACAATATTTTCAAATTTGTTGATTCTGTAATAACCGTTCCAACTATCCCATCAATATTTTAGCTGACTTATTCGATACGTCGTACAGGAAAACTGCATTTCTTATACATTTCAATAAGCATAACGAATTGCTTTTGACCATAATCGAGCCAGAAAAAGTTAAAGTATCGTTATATTATAGTAAGATATCCCTCTGTTGTCTATAAAATAATATGCGCTTGTATGTGTCGATCATGGTTTACTACTAGTAGTAGCAGTTAATTATGCATAACTCCTACATAAATGTGTAGAATGCTCCAAGGAACATACTATTCTAAATATTTGTGACGATATTCTTCAAATTCGATCATTTACTGGCTTTATAATACAGTGAACATAGACAGTAGCTTTCTGAAGAAATAACACTATAGTATGGACTTGGTACAGAATAGTTCTATAAATTATCGCCATATTTGACTAAACATTTATTTGAACAGTGTAATGAAGTTAGGCGCCAAGGTACAGTGATTTCCTAACAATTAATGTGTATGGTTCACCGAGTGGAGCCTGATTTTATAGTATAGCAATTCGATGACCCTTCACAGCGATTCAGGCTTTTACTACGAAATTTCCAGGCGTTGAAATGCTATATAGACGTGGGCATCTGTTCGCAGTATGTATCTCAATGCTTGATAAATTTTCCGACATCATGAAATTACTCTTTGGACTCGATCGATGACTGGTATATTGAAAAGTCGAATTGCTGTGAACAGACCCATTGGTGGATGTGCTTTAGTTTGATGGTTAAAGTTTGCTCTCACTATGGGGTCAACAGAACTTTGGGGTATTTAATGTTTATCTCCCCTAAGTCGATAGTTTGAATTACACTTAAACAAAGATTTTGTATCATTCACTCCATGAGGTACATGTAGGCGATCCACTGTGTCCCTTTACTACGAGTAGAACATTTTGTGAGATATTGGAAATTTCATCTGAAGAATCCCACTTGCATTGGCCGGGATTCGAACCACGATTGCCTTAGTGAGAAAACAATATAAATAGCCTCGGCTACAGTCTTCCTAAAACTAACTTGTCTGAAAGCAAGAGAAACTTGATGTGCGTTCCACGATTCTGACCTTTACTCTTTAAAACGTTATTTAGGTTTGTTTATTGGTAAAATTATACCTTACACCAAAGGACTATACCGAGTACTGGCTGCATGCTTTAGATCACGTAGCTGTCAGGTTTCATTCGGGATATACTGGGTTCTACCCAACTGTCGGCATCCCTGACGATGGTTTTACGTGGTTTCCGATTTTCACACCAGGCACATGCTGGGTCTGAACCTTAATATTAAGGCCATGCTCGCTTCCTTCCCACTCCTATCCCTTACATATCTCATCGTCACCATAAGACGTATCTGTGTCAGTAAGACGTAAGCAAATTTAAAAAGAAAAAGAAAAGAATAATTATTGTCAATTTCGTAAAAAGTTCAATATTAAAGGGTTAATGTGTTTCGATAAGAACAAGGTGTTCGTATTCAATTCGCTAATTATGGTATTATATGACTGAATGATCAGCGTCTTGAACTTCGGTCTTGAGGTCTCCGGGTTCGATTCCCACCCGAGTTGATGGATTTTAATCTTAAATTTGAATTCTCCTCGCTCGAGGACGGTGTGTTTCTGCTATCACGAAAATGTCTTCATCTTTTACAATACACACACTATCCTCCGCCAAAATCAGAATTTCCTATGTAACCTCATCGGAGGGTGTTCCTTACAAGGGTTGTATGTGGCTAGCAGCAGTCGAACGAAATTATTAATTTTATTATTATTATTATTATTATTATTATTATTATTATTATTATTATTATTATTATTATTATTATTATTAATATTATAAACATTGATGATAACCGAGCAAGAGGCTGTTCGGGTTTGGTCACGTAGCTAAAGTTTACATCCTTGAGATAGTGGGTTCGAACTTCACTGTCGACAGGCTTGAAGGTGGTCTTCCGAGGTTTCCCATTTTCACATCAGGCAAGTGCTGGATCTGAACGTTAACTAAGGCCATGCTCGTTTACTTCCAAATCCTAACCCTTTACAATCCAATCGTCGGCAAAATACGTATCTGTGTCTGTGCAGCCAGACCCTTATTTTTCTGAGATAGACAACCCAAATAACGCGTATGTCCTAAAGATCCTTATAATTTACTGTAAATTTGAGAACACCTAATAACTTGAAATTTCTCCTCCCCGCTACATGGGTGCCGTCATTGTGAATTGATCCATGGATCTAGCGAAGGAAAACCTACTATACACAATTCTGCTCCAAATACTAAGGACCATTCTGCAAACATGCGATTTATTGCGCCTTAAAATAAATCAGGTACCTGTATTAGATAGAATTAATAGGTTATGCCACGCATTCTGTAATGTAAGGAAGTTAAATGAACACTGTAAAACACCACTGCACACTTTGAGACGGGCATTAATATTGGAGGTGGAACGGCCATACATAAGTATTAAACCTCTAGCAAGTACTATGTATGTTGACTTCGTGGACGAATCGGTTAAGGGCTTGAGTACAAGGTACCGACAACGTAGTGGTTCGAATCCACCGTAACGCAAATTCTTTGAACGACGGACAGAGGTGCTCCATTTTAGCGGGGATTCAATAATAATCAATATTGTTTCGTATTGGTTTTAAGGGATGCACTCTGATTAGGCGTCTTTCTCTTAAGGATGGGTGGGGGAAGGATTGGGAAATAAATCGGCCTTTGTCGTTTATTAAGCTACAGTCCCGGCATTTGCCTGGTGATTAAAATGGGAAACCGAGGGATACTATTTTCCGGACGGCCAGCAGGGTATACGAATCCACAACCTCCCGAGTTCAACGCACACACTTACGAGGTCACATCACACCACTTATTCATTTTCTCACAATGTTTTCCTATGAAGGGTATGTTGAGTTGTTCCTAATTTATGGAGAAAATATTGTCCAATTAGGTATGCCACGTGCTTCGTAATGATAAAAATTAAACGAACACTGTAAAGCGTCATTGAAGACTTTGACACGGATATTAAATTTCGATGTTGAACGGCCATACTTCTGTAATAATTCTTTAGCGAGCGCATTATTTGTTGTGTTTGCGGCTGAGTCGGTTATGGGCTGGTGACACAAGATGTCTGAATATCGGTAATGCATTTGTTCGTTTCCAATTTTATGCAGTTTGTTTACCGATGGATCATGCCATATTTTCACGGACACACAATGTTTATGCACACTTACCAGATCACATCACAGCAAGTATTCATCACTCACGATGTGTTCCAGCGACGTATACGTTGATATGTTGTTCATTTATGGGGAAACAAGGTAGAACGCTATCCAGTTGCAATGTCTCTATCATGTGCGTTTTCGTGACAGAAGACTCCCAACTACCAATATTTTCCGAAACCTTGAACGAAGATTGTGGACAACTGGGACGCTTGGAAGGGTAACTTCCGTTATAGATGCTCCGGTAACGTCTGGTCCGAATGAAGTGGATGCTGTCCATAATAACCCTGATATTAGTACTCGGACACTTATACAAAAGACTAACGTCAGCCAGTCATCAGTCATGCGTATACTGAATAACAATACATTTCACCCATACCATCTTCAGTTACACCAGCAGCTCCACGGAAGTGATTTCGATGCTAGAGTAACATTTTGTCAATGGGCATTACGCAGGGTGACCAATAATGCAGCTTGTTTTTGTCAAGAGTCATGTCTTCAGACGAATCACTATTTCACAACAATGGCGTCGTGATTCGGCACAGTATGCACTATTGTAGCGCGGAGAATCTCCATGGGGTAAGACGGCATATTTCAAGTGCAGTGGGGAGTAAATGTCTAGAGTGGGATATGTTGTGACTATCTCATCGGACCATATCTTTTCGACAGAGATCTAACGGGAGCACGCTACCTTCCTTTTCTTCAAAATGAACTCCCACACGTGCTGGAGAACGTGCCACTGCGCGAGCGATTACGAATGCGGTTTCAACAGGACGGGGATCCACCTCACGGAGTAATTTAGCCACCTTAGATACCGTGAGCCAGGGTGCATAATCGCGAATGTGATATGCATTATTAGCGGTAGTGTTATTTCTATCATATAAACTATATTGAATGTTTAAAACGATCACAGCTGCGAATAACACTACTTTACGTTTGGACAGGAAGAGTCTACAAGGACTACAACGTCCGAAACCATCTTCACACTTCATATACAAATAAATGATCAGGAAGGGGCGGACCCATTCACTGCCCCGCCAGATCGCCCGATCTAACGACACATGGCTTCTTCCTATGGGGTCACTTAAAGCAGGTAGTGTATGCACAGGAGCCTGAAGATCCTGATAGCCTTCGGTAACTGATCACTGAGGCATGCCAAGCTGCTACACGTGGCATATTACAACGTGCACGAATATCTTTTAAAACGCCGTGCTGAAATCTGCATAAACCAAGGTGGTCAACATTTCGAACACTTGTTACACTGAATATGCAGGGTACCCTACTTCATATCTATAGACCAACATGTCGTAGTCCAACCTGGCTACGTAACATCGGATAAAAACGGTCACTTTCAGGACCAAATTCACTCTTTCGAACTGAATTACATGTAGCCATATCAATCACTGTAAACGGCGTTAACCCGCAAGTGCACGGGTCACAAAAAGTTTCATGAGTAAACGGGTTGGGTCTCACAGACCCATCATCATATTTCTTTTTTATAGTATGCTAATCTATTTTTATTTTCAGTATTCATTCCCTCCTATTCCGATAACATCATAAACACATTGCTGTCACAAAACCTTTGATGATTAACAATTACTTAACATTTTACAAAGCAATTCTCTAACCACTGCAAATTTACACACAATATTTTATTTGATCACAAAATTCAGAACTTATCAAGTCAAAATTTATGAAATCATCATAATCTAATCTTCACGATCCAGAATGTTCACTGGAACATTCAAATTTCAGCTTTACATTCACTGCATACAAATACGGAGGGTTCAAGATACATTTACTTTCTGCACAAACAGCACGAGTAGCGGGTCTTTTCTAACTCTATAGTATGCACGACGTCCTCTTTTATTTTCTGTATTTTCACGCCCTGCTTCTGCCGTCAAGCCAGATATCCTTCTTGCAGTATCGCGTCTGCTCTTAGGAAGATATCTTGAGACACCTCTTTCTCTTATTTGTTCTTCAGTTAGAAGAAACAAGAGTTTCTTCAAAGAAATTATTTTGTTCCTTGCGTCTGGAGAGTTAGTGTTGTTGGCTCTGAATATTAAATATTCGTTAAAGCCTGTAATATTCAGCAACGCATAGAAGACGACCATTGTCCAACTTATGGTGTTTCGAGCCGTCCTTTCGTCTACACAGGCTACACCACTCTTACATGAATTATAGAATGTAACTATTACAGGCTTCCTCTTTCCTTCTATACTTTCCTCAGTTTTATCGTCGCTGTGCATCAACGAGAGGAAAAACACAGTAAATTTCATCATCTGACAATGGTTCCTCCAATAAAGCGGCAACTCGTTCCATATCACGTGGATTGCTGACATCATAACACTCCTTTTTCTTAGACCTACGAAGAAACGAACTCATTAGCCTAGGTCAACCCATTTTCTGTGTCACCTCTGTACTTAAAACCCAAGGAACTAAGGTGAAAGACAGCCAGAAAAGCTAAACCACGGATTTGGACAAGACGCTAAGTAATAATCACCCCATAATCTTCTTTATGTACACGGTTAATATGGAAAGACTAAAATGCTTATGATAAAAAAAGCTTACACGACTGCACGGGTTGGGTCTCACAGGCCCACAGAGCACTTTAACTTACCACTGCTCACGTACTAAAGCAATCACTTCCATGTTCGTCTGCAGAAATACTACACCGGTGATAAAAGGAAGGTAGCAGAAGCCGGAAGTATGCAGCTATCACCGTCTATCAGAAAATGCTGGAAATACCAGCGCAAGGGTCTCACAGACCCAACCCGTGCATTGGCGGGTTAATCGAAAAAAAGCATACCAGCCTGTGAATAGAAACTACTACCAGACAGCTTGTATAATACAATAGCAGTTACGAGTAATATAGCCACCTTAGCTACCGTGAGCCAGGGTGCATAATCGCACGTTGTAGTCCTTGTAGACTCTTCCTGTCTAAACGTAAGGTAGTGTTATTCGCAGCTGTGATCGTTTTAAACATTCAATATAGTTTATATAATATAAATAACACTACGGCTAATAATTTCTATCACATTCGCGAGCATTATATAAACGGTATAGTTGTACTAAGGCCGTAAAGGAGCAGGTACTAATGTTTTTCGGATGACTGTGATACACGTGTTAGTTGGGTTATCTACCTCCGATGAAATAAGGGGCTGGTGTACTACCCGGTATCTATGATTAAAGACTATATTTTAGGTGGTGTAGGAAAGAGCGTTTTCTAGCTCTAAATGTAAATTAAACATTGTGTCGCATTGACACAAGTAATACTTCAAGGACTCAGGAATAGGGGAGGTTATAGGAAGACAGTAGCTGCGGTCTAAAGTAAAATATCCTTCAGGGATGGAAAGGATAAGGCTTGAAACCAACATCATCGTATGCAAGCTCACATCTACACGACTCGCGATGAATAAACAATTATTTTCTTCTTATAATATGTTTACCATCCAGGGTTGATTTTCCCTCGGACTCAGCGAGGGGTCCCACCTATACCGCCTCATGGGTAGTGTCCTGGAGCGTAATATTTTGGGTAGGAGGATACAACTGGGGAAATGACCAGTACCTCTCCCAGGCGGCCTCACCTGCTATGCTGAACAGGGGCCTTGTTCGAGGATAGGAATATTGGAAGGGATAGACAAGGAAGAGGGAAGAAAGCGGCCGTGGCCTTAAGTTAGGTACCATGCCGGCATTTGTCTGGAGGAGAAGTGGGAAACCACGGAGAAACACTTCGATGATGGCTGAGGAGGGAATCGAACCCCCCTCTACTCAGTTGACCTGCCGAGGCTGAGTTAACCCCCTTCCATCCCCGTACCACTTTTCTAATTTCGTGGCATAGCCGGGAATCGAACTCGGGCCTCCGGGAGTGTCAGCTAATCACACTAACCACAGAGGTGGATAATAAACAATTCACTCGGTCAAAATGAAACAACACCCTCATACTTCATACAAGTATCGTTATTCAAACGATTGAAAATCCGGAAGAAATTGAATATTTAAATAATACTCGGGATCGGTCATGTCCAAATATGGTTCTCAATTGTGGACCCCAGCATTATTTGTGCAACAGTAATTTAAAATTTCTGGGATAACAGCCTACACGGAATTGTAGTTGTAAGCTAGAACTGTGGAGATCGTTAACGGAAACCCCGCGGTCTATAATCATACACCTCCGTATCACAGAAAAGTAATAATAATAATAATAATAATAATAATAATAATAATAATAATAATAATAATAATAATAATAATGTTATTGTTTTTCGTCCTAATTCTACGGTTTTCGGAGACGCCGAGGTGCCGGTCCCGAAGGAATCCTTTTACGTGCCAGTAACTCTACTGAAACAGGGCTGACGTATTTGAGCATCTTCAAATACCATCGGATTGAGCGTTGATCCGAGCCTGTTAACTTGGGCTCAGAGAGCCAGTGCCTTAACCAGTTGAGCCCATCAGCCCGGCCCACACGAGATTAGTGAGTACGTTAGTCCACTACCTTTGCAATACTATACGTTCCTTATGTCATCCTACTTTGTGCTGATGTGACGATAAAATCAAATAAATAAAAGTAATTCATAAACATCGATTTCTTATAGACTTTTAAGAGAATAGATTTTCAATGATGACCTTCGATTGATAGCGCCCTGTTCCTAGCCGGTGCAACTGCCTGTGGAACTCCAATAACTTGAATGGTAAGGACAACTGTGATCTCTCATGGGTAGAGCTGCGTCGAGAAGTGCGCTGTGTCACGCCGTTGTGAAGCAGTAAGCTCCACAATAAAGAGGCTGCGCGAGTCTCGGGAAGCGCATTGTGCTCCCAGCCGCTATGCAGACCGCACCGCACGCGCTACTACTCCACCTACTGCTGTATACACTCGTAACATGGGGTGAGTACCGACATAATTTCCTGTTCATCCTCAGGATTATTATATCGTTATCACATATTATCAACACTAATGTTCTCGTGTTAAATTATATTATTCGTCAGCATTTCTTTACCTGTACAGAAAGATCGGTTCATTCACGCATCTACGGTCAATAGTTCTATTTAAGATGTTGTCGAAGTCGTTCTACTGAACTTAAAGAGTCTTCAATAACCCTCTCATCTAGTTATTTTCCTTGACATTCTGAATGTAATTACGTACTAACCTTCAGTTGATAATTTGTACAGTAAAAGTCGGTAACAAACTTGGAAGAAGCTGAGAAGTTTAATTCGTGCCATAATATTTAATCGATTGTAAAGTCGTAAAATACTCCAAGAAATACAATATCCTAAATGAGTGATACAATCCTTTACATTCAACAGTTTACTGGGTTTATAGTTCAATGAACTTAGTATATTTCTGAAGAAAAACCACGTTTGTTTTCAGTTATACTGAAATTAGTGTTCTAAATTTTCACTTGATTTGAATACTCAAGTACAAAATGAAACTTCTGGGTAACAATTTTATTAATTAGAAATTCAGCTATATGCGGTATCCGTAAAATAAACTTCTTTACCGAAGCAATTAAAATGATATGCATACGCACTACTATTAGTAATTTTATCCCGTGAAATAGCCCGTTTTGACATGTTGGGGAGAAGCGATTCATCTTATATTCAGGTACATGTAGATAAATTTAATTCATATCACTATGTTAATCCTGATATAACAGATACATCGTATAATACATGTAACGCAATTTAAATCCTGTATTATTAAATCATATCCGTCTGCAAAATTCATATTCGAAGTAGAGTTTAATAGATTGTAGCATCGTCTATCGCTAGAAATTACTTTTTAGTAGCATAGTACATACTTCAAATATCAGCATGTAAGCTACATAGTCACACACTTCTGTGAATATCACTTACCTGTTTATACCAACTTGTCACACAGTAAAACGAATAAATATGTTGTATGAGATCTTATTTCTGGCATGCCTTCTGAGACTATTCCTGCTGTTTCATTTTTAAGTAATTCGAATTAAATGACAGAATAGTATGTCAATATAGTCTGTCATAACGTATTAATACATCCTCCCGTGTTAAGTTTAGCAATATTAGATTAGGCATGATGAGTTTGTGGGCTAAGAAGTTATGTTATGAGTGAGACCACTGAACCGAATATAATATGACGACAGCATCACTCAAACGACGATAGTCGACAACGGAGTGATTTAAGGGAGAATGAAATGTATTTCCAGCATTATGAGCACGCTGTGTCCATTTGTAGTCTAACGAAAGGAAGTGAATAAATCGTGATATTCTTGTAAGTCAGTCCGTTCCGCTATTAAAGTGCAATTTAATACCTTCCAATCAAACTTGTATTCATATGGTACTTGAATATTTTCCACCACATTATGGACAGAATCTTAGGTGGGAAAATGTCAAGGTAACCTAATGACTCACTTCTAAAAACTTCAAATTTTATTGATAACTTTCACACAGTACTTAAGAACACCAATGAGCTCGGTTGGTTGCACGCTAGCCTTCTAAACTCATACATCACAGTCCAATCGCGGAACAGGTCGATAACTCTAGTCTGGCATTTCGAAGTCTGGTGTCTTCAGGATTATCCGACAGAATGGAACTCCTGAGGTGTAAAATTCACGAATCCTCATGTCTCAGAATAATTCCACTAGTACTTCTTAAACAATATTAAAACATTTTTATAATTATTGATAACAATAATCATAATAATAAATAATGGGTGAACTCTTGAAAAATTATACATAAAGAGCAGAATTCTTTGTCTTCATATGATAGATTTTATTATAATTTATATCATTCTAAGGCTTCTTTTTCAACTATAACGATTCCATAAACATAATTACATAAATAGTCTGAGTTTTGAATTACAGTGCCCCTAAGGTGTAAGAAAAAACATTCAAAGTGTAAGCTAGGGAAAAATTCAACCTCGATCGGATCTAATCCATTGCTACCTAAAAATCCATTCATTAATTATTGTGAATATTGTATTATTATTATTATTATTATTATTATTATTATTATTATTATTATTATTATTATTATTATTATTATTATTGTTATTATTATTATTAGTTTATTTTACTATTGTCCTATGAGAATCATAGTCTTAGTAAAATGCAAGGACATTGATTTTTGTCGTACCAATTTTGTTCACGGAGGAGTTAATTGTTGAAAATAAGCGAACCTCAAACGTGGTACTATTCTTTTTAGTAGGTAGTCAACCATAGGTATTCACGAAGGGAGAGGAGAAAAAATATGGGAACGTTCATAAACATAATTGTAAACGTAATTGTCCTTGAGGACTTGATATTCGAATACGTCCATATGAAATTAGTTTGACAATGGCATGGTGAATACATATCAAATTCTTGGTTAAATCTCAAACGTACGTACGTAAAATACTTCATTACTGCACTGGATATTACTTTAGGTTTAGAAAATATAATAGGAAGACTACCATTGCTTCGAAGTGAGTACATCTTTTTCCATACGTCTGTCACGGTATTTTTCGACTCGTGGATTAGGAATTAAAATAATATTAATGTTATACTCTTAATTTTAATTGCTATATATTTTAAAAGACGCCGCATGTCAGATATTTATCCTGAAGGAGTTCCTAAACTTGTCAGAAAAAAAAATGATGAGGAGTTGTCACTTTCAAACACCTTCTATTGCCATCGATCACACTACAGCACCTCGCGAATATTAAGACGACAGTACCACAGAAGTCATTTTGTGAGGATTCAATACTGAATAGTTTGGGGCAGATTGTCATCTTCTAAAACATTTGAGCAATGCCCTCTGTGATTAAGTGTAAAAAGGTAAATGTAATTTCATGTGTTTGTTCCTCCGGAGTGGGTAGCTCAGGCAATAGAGCACCAACCTTCTGAGCTCAAGTTGGCGAGTTCTATCTCGGCTGAAGGCGCTGCTCGAATATGTTAGTCTCCTTCCGTTAGATTTACCTGTACGTTACAGAACTCCTGTGGGACAAAATTCCGGCACATCAGTGTCACAGAAAACCATAAAGTAATTAGTGGGACGTAAAACTATTATTATTATTATTATTATTATTATTATTATTATTATTATTATTATTATTATTATTATTATTATTATTAACGATTGAGTGGCTCCGCAGCTTGGGTCACGTAACTGTTAGATTGCATTCGGGAGATAGTATCAACCCTAAAGATGTTTTTCTGTGGTTTTTCATTTTCACAAGAGCAAATGCTGGGACTGTATCTTATTTAAGGCCACGGGAGCTTCCTTCCCACTCCTAGCGCTTTTCTGTCCCAATGTAAGCATAAAACCTACTTGTGCTGGAGCGGCGCAAAGCAAGTTGTAAAGAAAATTATTATTATTATTATTATTATTATTATTATTATTATTATTATTATTATTGTTGTCTTCGTTCCGAGGTTGTGTGGCTCCTTTCAGGCACACATTCAATGTACAGTAGTTGAGCTGCATGTAGGCCACTTTTTTTTTTTTGCTGCATACCAGCCCTTCTGCCAGTCTTAATATTCTGTCCATTCCAGGTAATTGAACACCGGGCCTCCGAGGACGATAGTTGATAGCGCTAACCGTTATACTACTGAGGTTGATGAAATCAGTGTTCTAGTATTCGCCGAGTAGTTGAAGTTCTTCTCAGGTACACCCGCAATGGAAGTGAACTACAGATACATTTCTTACAATACAAGAGCACTGGTGATAATACTACCGGAGATCTAAATCAGGCCTCCCAATACGGCGAATAATAGCGCTAACCACATCACTACGGGGGGGGGGAGGGTATTTATGTATAATACTGTGTTCTGGTGAAGATGAAGCAGAAATGCTGTTGTCTGAAATCATTCTGCTGTAATAGTGTGGAAATACTGAATAAAGAACACATTCACTTTGTTCAACCGAAGATTTCAGTCAATCAAACAATGTTACCACTGATCTGCGTTTAGATCTATCACCCATTTCTTATGTGGTTTAAAGGAAATTGGAAATTTATCGAACATGTCCTTTGGTAAATTATTCCAATCCCTAATTCCCCATCCTGTAAACGAATATTTCCCCCAGTTTTTCTCTTGAATTCCAACTCTGATAGTCTCAGACTAGCGAGTGTTCCACAAGTTCGTAATGTTTGCTGGTCGAAATTGAATATTACTTTGATACAACGGATTTTATTTCTGTTTCATTTTATGCTGTTGTGACACCATTATCAACATCCTTTGTACGTTGTACATGCGATGTCTGTCCTGATGAGTCCACGTGTGACTTCAATTAACTGAGTCTGGTATGGAGTATCAGTTTACACCGACCTGTATGTTACCCACCGCTCCCATATTCGTCTGAATTTACATTAGGACACCCATTAACACCTATCTAAATTCATAGACAGAAGAATTTGTCCCTTACTGTTTTTCTCAGTAACCCTCGTAAGACTGAGCTCTCGCCTTTATAGACCTCGTAACTATCTTTTGATTCACCAATGAATAGAAACAGAGCCTACCTGGTGTGAACCTACAATGATGAGTATGCTGATTTGTACTATATCAATGATCAATGATGTTTCCTCAGTGTGTTTGTGTGTGTGAGTGTGTGTTAAAATACAAAATATAATCCAATAACTAGACTCCTCATATCAAAATAGAATGCACCATTCCTAATTAATGCACGTAATATTACACAGTTTCTCAGGAATGATTGCTACTTTTTATGTACACAACGCTCCATGAAATTGATGCCATACTGAACGATAACTGAGCACCGATCACGGGTCACGTTGTTTGTCATTCCTCAATGTACTGCACGTTGCAGCAACACCTAATTCTCAACGCTGGTCTGGAACACAACCCAAATTTCATTTGTGCTGTCCGGTTATGTCATTTTATGCGCATTGCTTAAATAATTTTTTTATATAATACAGAACTGATTTTAATTATTTTACATTACAATGCATAAATTGATGTATGTTCTGTTAACTAATATTGTAGTCCGGCCACCTTAGTCGAAGAGGATACTGTGAAATATCTCCTCATAGGAGACTTCTTACTACTCTGTTCACTTATATGAGAGAAGACTTGTTCTCCTTTAAAGCTCCTCTTTGCGGTAAAACTAGTTTAAGAGCAGGACGTCTGCAAAAGTTGCAAGCAATTTTGTACAGAATAACATATGTGTATTACGACAAGAGTTAAGGTCAATATCCACATGGTTGAGAAGCGCGTTTCCATTAATAAATCGTAGTTTGCGAGGGAGAAGTCAAATAGCTCCGCTCTGAGGAGAAATCTCGTAGAAAAAGTTAATTAAATGGTTATAAATTTGTACAAATTTTGTTTAGTAAAAAAGCGAAATGAAAATATAGATGTGAGTTTAAAATGTAACCTTTCAAAACTAAGACTGTTTCTTTTGGAAACTGATATTGAATAAAAAACAATTATCTTGACACGGTTTGACACCTATGGAGAAATATGCAAATACTGTATGGAAAGTAGTAAGAACGTAAAGAAGAGGAGTTTAAATCATTGGAAAACGGAGTATGGTATCCGTACATGGTGCTCCTACCAGAATTACTTGATTTGAGAAGTTGAAACGATACTAAAGAAAGCAGCACGATTTTATCTGGATGATTTCGAAAAAGTTAGTAAAAAAGCAAAGTCAGCCCCGTTCAGGCCAAGAAGGCCCTTGGAGGGGTGGAAGGTAAAGGCTACCACTATCCATAACCTCGACAGTTGATGGGGTCAGCTCTACGCCTGGCCGCTTTTGCCGCAATTAATTAACCTGGCGCTCATTTTTGGTGTAGGTTGAGTGAACCTCAGGACCATATGCACCTCCGGAAGTGAAAATCTCGTTTATGAAAATTTTCGACTTCCTGACGGTGAATCGAACCTACGTCCTTTATCGCCTTGGCCGGGGAGTCCCTTCCAACAAGATATTAATGTTACGAAAACAGTACAAACCATGGGCGGGGAAGACTAGGAAGTACGGAGACCAACAGCTCGAATTCTCAGCGGAGAGATAATGATTTCGTGTGGCTATTTCTAGCCAAGTGCACCCCTTGTAAGGCAGACCCTCCGATGAGGGTGGGCGGCATCTGCCATGTGTAGATAACTGCGTGTTATTGTGGTGGAGGATAGTATTGTGTGTGGTGTGTGAGTTACAGGGATGTTGGGGACAGCACAATCACCCAACCCCCGAGCCATAGGAATTAACCAATGAAGGTTAAAATCCCTGACCCACCCGGGAATCGAACCAGGTACCCTCTGAACAGAAGGCCAGTATGATCAGCATTCAGCCAACGAGTCGGACGAGCGGAGAGATGACGTGAAGTAACAGTAGTAGCCGAGTAAGCCTGAATGGACATTTTAAAAATAAGAAAGTTCATACGATAAAGTTGAAATTCAAAAGGAAAATTTGAGACAAATGTTCGCATATAGAAAGAAGAATTACGGATTGGATTAATTTACCAATAGAGATGCTCAAACAATGTCCAACTACTTCAGAAAAGGGTAGGTAAACAACTAACAGGGAATCTGCTACCTGGGTGACAGTTCTAAATTCAGACCAGTGATTTTAATCCGTACTATATATTTCGACGTGTTATTGCTATACCCTTGGGAGACCAGTGCGGACACTGTTATGAAAGATTTGAAGTTAAAGTGCAGCTACAACTTTCACTTGGAAGAACATCGCGTAATCCAAGAATATTCATATACAGTTTCGTCATACAAACTGAACATGGTACGGATTAAAACTCCCCAACTTTCTAATGATACGAAATATCATGTATGGTTTTAGAAGTCTGTATTTTTTTTTTGTAAACTAAATTTTATGACACGGTAGTGGAACACAAACTGATAACGAAAATCCAACAGTTATTATAAATTACTCTGGCATATTTACAAAGTAAACAATATTGCACAAAACAAACACCCACGCATCATGATGTTAAACAAATTTTACTGAATTATAGCAGGAAAATAAAGGAATTACCATGGAGATGTGAAGTGTACTCTCTAATCGTGTCACCAAATTCATATTATTTCTAGATTTTTTAGTACTAATCAGTCATTAAAATATTAAATTTAATCTGTTTTTCCATGGGAATCGTTAGAATGTTTTAAGGAGCACATTTGTGAATTCTTGCTACGGTACTTATAATTTCATTTACCAGGACGTACATCAGTTTTTCACTATATTCTAATATCATCCTTCATTTCATTAGAAGAACCTTTCACTTTCCGTGTGAACTATCATTTTAGTTAATAATTATGCCTTAATAGATTATTAATCTACCTTTAATTTTCATGTAAGTGTTGGATTTTCATTCTCTGTCGGGCTGAGTGGCTCAGACGGTTGAGGCGCTAACGTTCTGACCCCAAATTGGCAGGTGCGATGGTATTTGATGGTGCCTCGTGTCGGTATATTTACAGGCACGTTAAGTAACTCGTGCAGGACTAAATTCCGGCACCACGGCGTGTCATAGTAATAATAATATTATTATATTACAGTATTATTATTATTATTTTCATTCTAGTGTAAATACAAGCAGTTTCTATTCCTAGACAGTGACACTAAATGAGTTTCTAAAGAGGTTTCTCGAAACGTAGATATTATGCTGTCAACATGGATAGTATCAGGATCATCCGTTGACTGGAGTTCTTTCTGTTGAATTCAAACAGGCTTTTATATAAACAGAATCAAACTCTTATTCCACAGCTCCAATTCCCCATGCTATTTATAGAGCCGGAATAATATATGTCTATACGTCACTCTCGGTATTAAGATCATAGTCATGCGACGAGTGCTTTTATGTAGTACATGAACAATAAGAACGTGACTTTCTATTTCAATCGTCTTCTTGCCCATTTGTGGCGATTCAAACCAAGGTCACCCTATTGAGAAACCAGTGGCTATGACACTCAGCCACACGCACACAAGCCTCGGATGCTGTATACAATTTGTTATTTAGTGTCAACAGGTTCAAAATACAAACAATGGAACTTATAGAGAATGTAAGGGAGCTATCCTTTAGGGTCACAATGTATCTCTCCTTCCTTGCTATGTACACACTGGAGGGCTTGCACGTCTAATACCGTCGCTGCGGGAGCAAAACCGCGTATCTGATAATGCACTTCCTATCCATGTATGGATATGCAGTCCATCAGGTAAATTTTCGCTGTGTTCCATTTTCCTCTACAAATGTGTAAAGGAAAATGAACCTTAAAAACTTTATACTTCGGTAGTGCATAAATACGTCCTTCAAGCATGAATTCCCACAGTACGGTACGGCAAGGTTCATTTTCCTTTATAAATATGCACAGGAAAATGAACACAACGAAAACTGTTCTTATGGACTTCATGTATAAGTGGGAGGCGTGACCAGTCTTAAGGGTTTAATGCATATAAAGTGCATTGTCAGATACAATGTATTACTCTCGCAGCAACGATATTTATTCGATGGTCTGCACAAACGTTCACATTCGCGATGACTCAATTTTTAATATTCTCCATATCTATTCTAAACCGGGATTTCAGAATAACTTAACCAGAGTGAATTCCCTTATGGGGTACGAATATATGGATGAATTTCGCAAATAGGGCGGTGAATATTAATCAAGCATTTAAACTTTTTGGTCGTTGTATTGTGACCCCTTCCTTAGGGAAGTAGTATAGTGACATTGTACCGTACCCAAGGGTGAATATCCTCTAGGACGATGCTTCCATTCCTGTATGAACATCCGACTAACTCAGGGTTGGGCAGAGTGTGGGTTGGTTGTCGGTTGGGTCAGGATAAAAGTCGAAGTTCTACTCTAAGATATCAGTCAATGACAGTAAATGGAGGTATAACATGAATGAGAAACAATCATAGGGGGTAAGATGGATTTATTGATAAATATCCCCGATCATATTAAGAGAAAACAATTAAAATCAAGGAATAATAATATGTCAAAATGAACTCAAAAATATAGAAAATAAATGGAAGTTAAAACGTTACTTAAATGATAAGACAAAATTTGAAATCCAAAATCAAGTTCAACAAAGAACACTTATATACATCAAAACTGAGCTTCTTCTTATAGTCCATTGTTTATATTGTATGACAACAAGTGTACGCAAACACTGACATGTGGTATTTCCGTATGGAGTTACACACTATCGCATCACAACGATACGGTTTCCAAAGTTAAGTTAAAACGAGAGTCGCCGAAATGCTACCGTTAAATAAAGTTACATTATAAAGAAAAGTTACGACGAAAAGAAAAATAATGAATACGCTATGTAAGTTATGCAAAATACTAGGGGCATATCCTATACTATATTTACAACAATTCAAATAATCAAACTTAACACATCTATATACATCGGATATCGTGTAGAGTCTTAAATGCTACACAGATTCTAATGTGAATCACGGTTCACTGCAAAAGATCTGGACAGAACTAGATAAACAACCAATACTTCAGCACTCGGGCTGTTCCCTTTTAAAACAACGAGACAAGGTATACAACCACATATAACAAGGTAAAACATCATCCTGTAAGGGAAAAACATATAAATAACCCTTGATATCATGAAGAAAGCAATGGGCAACATTGCCTCCTTCTGCTGCATTTGAACGCTCAACAGCGCGGTCATCCGTCATGTACTTCCGGGTAGATCACGAGCTGAAAAGAAATGTTGAACTCAACACTATGCTAAAGTTTGGATTCTGTTTCCCGAGGCTGTCACAAGGAAATATCGTCTCATTCGCGCCTACTAATAAACACAAGGCCAGTAATCAGCTTGCCATGAGATAACGTCTTTCGCCGGCTACACGGAAACTCACGTATAGTCATTCCTTCTTAGCATGCTTTTACCATTGAATAACATCAGACTCAATAGTCTGGAATTAATACTGTCCATTCTGATCACAATATACACTCAGAAGACACTTGGCAGGCACACACATCTGCACAATATTCTTTCTCTTGTCAGACATACCATCAGCCTGCACCAATACATTATAATTCAGCATGCAAACTTTATCTCATATTTCTCATAAATCCCATTGGCCTTCCACATTATGAGACTCAGTTCTTGTCCTTTGCAGACCATCAGGCAAAACAGAGTCCAACTTAACTTCAAAGATCTTATTCTAACAATGACGTTCTGCAGCTCCTTCAGTCAGCTTCCGTAAAATCATGCATCATGCAGAATAGCTATACCTGTCTCTCTGAATAACCGAAATAAAATGAAATAATACGTATTTAACGTTGTATTAAGATGAACCTGTCAATCTAGCCCTTATAGCATATATATATGGAAAACTCGGAATATCCTACACTAAGTAACATGCATAAATGAACAACAACTAATCTTATCAATCCCTCATTTTCCCAATCATCTAATCATAAAGCAAAATGAAAATAAAATAAACATGCATTATTCTCGTATCCGAATCTATCATAGTAACAAATTAAACAAACACATGCCGTCAGGCTTACTTTACACGAAATTAAAAATCCTATGTACACTGCCCTAGTACCTTAACATAATTTACATATCATGCCAGAAATAACACATGCGTCTTAACTGAATTTCACATGACGACTCTCAGGATACCAGGATAGCAGCTTACATCCCCGCTGATTGAGGGATTTACACCATGTTAATCACAGCATTAACATGTGGGAATGCACTTCCTTCTTCTGCATGCGTAGCCATCATCTTGCTGGAAAATGATTCACTGGGACACAGAAGATTTTGGTTGACAATATCTTCGCTGCTCAATGCTACGAGCCAGAATACCCTTTCTCTTTACAAGATCAGCTAAACACACTGATACATTTATAATAAACACTTCACTTAAAGGGTGAGAATACAGTTTTAAGAGCAGCACACGGTTCGCTACGAAAGTTCCTCGCGAAACGCGCCCGTCGCGGAGTAGTGAAACAATAGCACGTCTCCTCTACACTTGCTACACAGCGGTCACTAAACACCGTTTTTATATATTGAAAGTAAACTCTGCCAGAATATACTTTTTCATTTACTCAGGAACAGTAAAATCTTCCAACTGCACAATTTAAAATATTATTTAGAACCAGTTACTGTTGCTGGAATAACACCACGTTAATCACGATCACCAATCAGAGTTTGTGCTTCCGCACTGTCCAAGCATTTAATACAGAGTGACGCTCTCCAGAGCTTGGGTTACTGAGGAGGCTTTGGTGACGCCATTTCAATACTGGAGTTCCCGTGTGTCTGAACCAACCACCAATCAGAAAATTCGTCGTATATTATGACACAATATTAATTGTGATATATTTACAAAGCACAGCTCAAACACTAGCAAATCTCTTCCACTAACTTTTATATTACATTTCCAATTATATCTGACTTCTGAAACTGGAAATCCGATGAACGACAGAAACTGACTTTAGCAACTGAGCACGTTGGTCATTCTGGAATTAAGATTTGGCGCGGTGTGGCCTCCCTGTTTGCCAAGTCCTGAATTTCCCATTGGCTGAAATATCTTGCTTGGTCAGCATCTAATACACGTGTCGATCCTTGCCAATGCTTGGTGTCGCCACCCTTTCTCACGGTCACACGGAAATATGAAGCAATGTCCAGCGACTTACTGTCTTGCTCAACATCCGGTATCAACTATCTTAGGATACGATACTTTAACACATTAGACTGTAACTTGTATGAATAAATTTTACATATTTGGTCAAATAATACTCTAATTATTATTATGGGCCGGCAGGATACGGCTCAACATGGTAACACAATCCATGAGCTATCAGTCCAATTTTCATTCCTCGAGACTTCTGGAAAATACAGCATCCTGTATTGTCTGACAGTAATAAGCAAATCTTCATCATATCTGACTGACAGTGAGGATTATTGTGTTGTTTTTCCTATGGTCATTCAGAAAATCATAATATCTCTGCTTACGTTACTATTTATGAGAATGCCAATGTGACGGGTAATTTCTCTTCAGCTTACTCTTAGAAATAAGAATACCTCATGCATTGTTTCTTTAATAATTCTTCCCTCTCACACTTTTCAAGACAATGGGAGTAGAAAACGTTATGATTCTTCACCAGAGATTCCTCCGCCTTGTACTACTGAGTGTTATTGCTGGACTGATGTACAGAATACACTTCTTTCAAATCAGACGTGCTTCCAACTTCTTTATAGTCTATTGTGAATAATATTTCCATATAATCCACAATAACACCTCCCTAAGAATTGCGATGTACTCTTCGAATTAAGTTTCCCACAAAGCTTGTAAAGGAAAAAATTCTTAAAAGAGAAGCACGCGTAAAGGATTTACACTCAATCTCTGAAATAAGGCATTATCGTTAAGCGGCACTGCAAATTTTATAACATACTCTGCAACATACAAAAATAGGAATATTGTGAGGTTTCAATAATATCTTATGCATCTGTTCCTTCTGCCTTCACTATTTCTCTAGAGACTTCAGGTGCCCTTTACCCTCTACTTCAGCGCACAACCACCTAGTCAAATTTGGTATTAATTCGTTTATACTAACACGATTTTTGTCATATTTCCTTAGCTTGACCACAAATACATTTCGTCACTGCTGTGTTAAAACCGCGCATGTAACAATCCTCTTCCTAACAATTATTTACCTTAAAACTGGTCACAGCTTCCAGTCACATATTGATATGAAGTCCATCAGAACAATTTTCGTTGTGTTCATTTTCGTACGTGCGCGTGTAAAGGAATATGAACCTTACTGTGCCATACTATAGGAATCCGTGTCATATTTATCCATTCCTAGAGTACGATGTACTTAAGGTTCATTTTTATCTACACACGCCGATAGGAAAATTAAATCAACGAAAGTTTTCCTTTAAGAAGGTATTATCTTTAAGCGGCACTTCAAATTTCATAACTTACTCAGTAACTACAGAAACAAGAATATCAGCAGGTTTCAATAATTTCTTCTGAACCCGTTCCTTCTGTCTTGATTAGTGACTAGGAGGCGTGACCAGTCTTAAGGCAAATAATGCATCGAAAGAGCATAGGAACATTTGCGCTTTGGCTCAGCAGCGAAGAATGCTCACCAAACCATCTACATTTACCCTTACAAAGTACACTTTTAAACAGTCTCGACGTCCTAAGTGATGTTCAGAGACATTTCTGTTGTTACAGTATTTCGATCAAATCTTGTCACTGCTGTCATACACATTTCCATGGTCCATAATTGTTTCATCATAGGTTCAATATCCTAATACTGGTTACATGAAACCGTTTTTTCAAGTCTAATTGCATTCTATGAATACTAAGTCAATCAGAGGATATCTTTCATAATTGACAGTATAATAAATTATACTTTTGTCCTAGCATCAAAATCACACTGCATATCTGATTCCGGGAGTTTGAAATTACCTGATGAGGAGTCTTCTCCTGACTAGAAATATTCCACGAATCACGGTTTTATAAGAGGCTGAGGTGATGGAAAGTCGTATCACAGGAGATCGTAGTGAGTCTCCTCGCACGAGACTGGTGTGTTTAAATAACTTCAAATACCAGCAGACTGAGCCGGACAGGTAGTCATCCTACTACCGTTTCATCCACTCAGAAGGAACCCTTTCCAATCGCCGCCACCCCCACCCACTTCCAGATGGAGACACGAGCCATGGTGGACAAGAAGTAGACCTCCAGTTTATTAACACGTGCCATGCAAACTTCCCGTTATATATTAAAAATAGTCCAAGATGATGGACGTCTTAACCACAATAAGTTAAATACGTAAACGTTTAACACATGTTACAGTTTTATGACCTATTGTCTTTATAATTCGCGTGGTCTACCGAAATATAATTAATCTATAATTGTAATCATGTTATCAAAATTATTATGCTTCGATAGACCACACGTATGTAACATGCAAAAAAAAAACTTAATAAAATGTGTTATAATTTTTCTTCTTTTTCATATTGTGGTCAAGTAGTCCATCCTCTTTATGCTCCAAAACAACTCGTCATACGCAGATGAAGTTTTTCAAGGAGCATATCGTCCCTGCGCACAATACTGGTTATCTGACACTGCACTCCATATCCATTAAATTCCCTGAGACTGGTCACGCCTCCCAGCCACATGTAGATATCGTTGCTGCCGGGACAAAACCTCCTATGTTAAATAATTTAGCTTAGAACTTTGGCCAGTAAGGTTCGGTCATCTAAGGTGCAATATTGTGTGAACATTGTTGAGGCATTCTCGCTCTTCATAATGTATGTGTTGCGGGTCAGTATATCTCCAAAAATATCATCACATAGGAGGTTTTGTCCCGGCAACAACGATATGCAGTGCATCAGAACAGTTTTCGTTGTGTTGATTTTCCAATGCTGCTCTGTAAAGGAAAAATCAGCCTTATCGAACCACACTGTAGGAATGTGTGTTTGCATGACGTATTTATGTACTGCGGGGGGCTGCCTGGCCGAAGCGGTAAAGGCGTGCTCGGTTCGCCTGAAAGGACGTGGATTCGAATCCCCGTCAGGAAGTCGTAAAATTTAAGAAACGATATCTCCACTTCCGGAGGTGCACATGGTCCTGACGTTTTCTCAGCCTACAACAGAAATGAGTACCAGGTTAATTTCTGGGGGCAAAGGCGGCCGGGCGTAGAGCTAACCACTCTACCCCATCAAGTGCCGAGGTTACGAATGGTCGAAGCCTTTACTTTCCACCCCTCCAAGGACCTTCATGGCCTGTACGGAGATGACTTTCCTTTGATTTTCTACTTATGTACTCCGAGAGCATAACGTATTTAAGGTTCATTTATATTGACAAATGCGCATAGGAAAATGAGCACAACGAAAATTGTTCTAATGGACTGAATATCCATATGTGGCTGGGAGGGGTCAACACTCTTACGGAAAATAATGGATAGAAAGAGCATTGTCAGATACGCGGCATTGCTCGCGCAGCGACGAAATGAACAACCTACACTCCTTGTCCACCCACTTTCATCTCTATTGTATATCTGCGGGCTCGATTTGGAAGCGTTCTTTGTCAGCCGGAAAGTTTCACACCAAGCTCTAAATAAAGCGGTAGCATTTCTAGGAGAAATCAACGTGCCCACATATTGTATTGTGATGATTACTATGATATAATTAAAATATGAATAAATTAAATACTTATTCGCCGCACTTTGTAGTGCCACATTGTGCTTACCTTCGGGTTTCCACATAATATATGCCATACTGTTGGGCAATCACTGTGTAATTAACTGATTGATTACACATACAATAAACGGAAATTCTAATACTTTATTTGGTGATGGGCGCCAGCTACAAATACATGTAACAGTTTTATTATAGAGCGAGACTCTTGAATATCTCTACGGTGTGGGGTAATAAGCTTACTTTGACAGAATAACATATCATAGGTTCTGGGAAAAGGATGCTGTCGTTTGGTTCCCAACTACAATTTGGGATTACCCGTTTTATCATGAAATAAAGTAATTAACTCCACTCGATACTAAACAAATTACATTCTTAAGTTTTGAAAAGAAATAGCGAGATATTGTGACGTATTCCTTGGAACTGGCATCAGCTGAAGGTATCTCAAACATAATTTGGTGACCTATTCTCTTAACTTCACCAACCAAAGATAGCATGGCCTATATATAACCACACTGCCCAATCAACTTTACACCGATTCCACCGAACTGTTAGTCTCCATCTCACTCTATCTTCGGCTGACACAAAAAGCGACACAAGTCGACTCGACCGAACACATACATGGAACACACTAATACTTCTGATCACTGAATATTCCGTATCCAACTGACTGCCTCCCCACTATCCAACTGACTGACTCCTCACCATCAATATGGCTGAGCCCTCACCATCCAACTGACCGTCAGCTTACTACCTACCATCTGACTGAGTCCTCACCATCAATATGGCTGAGCCCTCACCATCCAACTGACCGACAGCTTACTACCTACCATCTGACTGAGTCCTCACCATCCAACTGACCTACCGACTGACTGAGAGTCTCCTTCCATCTGACTACTCATCATGGGATACAGGTCCTTTTAGAGATTATCATTGTCACATGATTTACTCCTACGTCATTGGTTAATCAGACCATTACCTCACTCAAACCAAGCTTAAAAGAATTGCATCTTGTGTACCAATAGCCGCAGGCAAGGTAAAACTCCCTGAAAGCACCTCCTGTTTCAAAATGAACTCAGTGACGTATGGATAGTAGCATGACTCGACACTAAATGTAACTGTATTGCACAACCTAGTGGAACCTCTTAAACGTCAGTTCGCATAATAAATAAATCTCTTACATAAAGCAGCAAATCTCACAGTATACGAATTCCCTTAATTCTAACACACACACTCTCACATGTGGCACATAACAGATGAAATGAAATGGAGCGGGCGATAAATAAATAACATCGAATCAGATTATAGAATTGAATACAACAAATAATGATAGTTAATAATAGTAACAATAATAACAACTACAATTACTGAGGAATGTTTGCAACGGGATTTGATCCTTTACAGTATAGAAAGAGTTCATGAACGTGTGATACATATACTGACATGAAAGATACGCACCTATAAAAATCAAACCAAACCCCATGCTGCTCAGCTGTTCAGCCCTAAGTTCTGCGTATTTTGAGGTGTCGTGTGGTCAGCATTACGAGGCTTCTTGGTGCTTATTCTTGGCTCTCTACAGTGGAGCCGCCATATCACCGTCAGATAGCTCCTCAGTCGTAATCACTTAGGGTAAATGGACCTTTTTTTTGCTAGGGGCTTTACGTCGCGCCGACACAGATAGGTCTTATGGCGACGATGGGATAGGAAAGGCCTAGGAGTTGGAAGGAAGCGGCCGTGGCCTTAATTAAGGTACAGCCCCAGCATTTGCCTGGTGTGAAAATGGGAAACCACGGAAAACAATTTTCAAGGCTGCCGATAGTGGGATTCGAACCTACTATCTCCCGGATGCAAGCTCACAGCCGCGCGCCTCTACGCGCACGGCCAACTCGCCCGGTAAATGGACCTTTAACAAGCCCTCAGATCCAACTGAAAGTTCCTGACCTGGCCGGGAATCGCCCCTGGAGCCTCTGGGTAGGAGGTAGGCAAGCTACCCCTACACTGCTGACACACTTGTACCGGGTGATTCATTACAAATATTACTGTATATATTTGCAACGAAGCTGCAAAAATTACAAATAATGACTGTACGAATATTTGTTCGGGAATGATATTAGATAGCATATGAACTACGTCCCTTAAACTTGCATTTCTATTAGATAGCCATTATGGGAGCATTCTTTCTCGGTTTATTCATATCTTCATTTGTTTAAGAACAAAATCCACCTGTTCACATGGTTTAAGACTAGGCACAGTTCCTCTACCGAAATAAACTTAACTTTGTAAACATTTGTCTTTTTTTCAGGTGTTGGGTACACAGTAGTGCTGTGTCTTCCTGTTCAACCTCATTGTCCCAACATTACTTGTTGTATTTCGTTCTTCAGTGACTCACATAATTCGACATCAGTCCGTTGTTTATTTACGTTGTAGGTATTAGTACAAGGTTTGCGTTCATGCAAGCATTGGGTAATTGCAGTTCGGTACACGTGTACTGTTCGGAGCAGTACAAACAGACCATTTAGAATCCTAATGGAATTTACCACAAGGAAAATGGCAAATAGTATTTGGCTACAGTTTACTCGATAGCAGCAATCAACAGGTCACATAGGCAGAGCCATGACGCCAGATAATGTTCGCTAATATTTTCACCAGGTGGTTCAAGCAACTTGTAGGTACTTCGCATGGAGCATTTACTCAGAAAACAAACAAGTATACGAGAGTTTACTAGGTGTATGAATATTTTTCTGCCGTTTTGTGGCAAAGAAACCACGTAATTTTCAAGGAAAATTCTTTTTTTTAATTCAGAACATTGGCCATCGGCTTCTACGTACTTTGCCCATCTTTCAGGTAAGTTATTAATACCATGACAGAAAAACTGCTTGTCATTCGCGGCAAACCATTCGTCGAGTCATTTTCAAACTTCTTCGGAATTGCTGAAGTGCTGCTCTGCGAGCAAATAATTGATAGTCACTTGGGGCTAGGTCGGGGCGGTACGGCGGTTGCAGAAGGATGTCCCATCCAATCGATTTCAAACCGTCTTTCCTGGTTTAACTGTGTGAGACGGGACATTGTCGTGTAAGAAAATCACTTTTCCATGTCTTCTGGCCCACTACGGTCGTTCTTCGATCAATGTGTGATTTAACTTAATCTTTTATTGGCGATAGCGTTGTGCATTAACGGTTTCACCGGGCTTCAAGTGTTCATAATACATAATACCGCTCTGGACCCGCCAGACACAAGGCATTGGACTTTCACATTGAATTCATTACCTTTACACTGTCGAAATCATTTCTCACATGTTCTAATCGATGAAGCGTGTTCAACATATGTTTCTACTAGCAAACAATGACTCTCCACAGCGTTTTACTTTTCATTAAATAAGAAAAACAATGCGTGCCCCAAATGTTCTTTCTCAGGCACAAACATCGACATGCTCACTGGATGATACAACACAGACGCTAGTGTTTGGCGGACTCAACTTGTGTGTGTTGATAGGATAATATCACACGAACAAACTGACGTAGACTACGTGTCAAATTCATACAATGCGTACTGTTCGCTGGCGCCATCTCTTAGTGAAACCGGAAAATACTTATCCGTACACCTTGTATATCGTGATAAAGTCCGGCTCCATGGCCAAATGGTTAGTGTGCTGGCCTTTGGCCCCAGGAGTCCCTAGTTCGATTCCCGGCACGGTCGGGAATTTTAACCATAACTGTTTAATTTCGCTGACATGGGGGCTGGGTGTAAGTGTCGTCTTCTTCATCATTTCTTCCTCATCACGACACGGAGGTCGCCTACGGGCGTCAAATCCAAAGACCTGCATTTAGCGAGCCGAACTTGTCCTCGGACACTCCCGCCACTAAAAGCCATACGAAATTTCATTTTCATCGTGACAAGACCATAGAATTCCCATTTTTACTTTAAACGTAATTCACTAGGACATGAATTTACATTTCAAAAATCTCACGTGTTTTCACCAGGATTTGAACCACAGCCATCTTTGTGAAAAATCATTCACCATATTACTCTCTCTCTCGCGTTCCGCTTAAGATACAGCCGTAGACAATGATCTTTCGACCGGGCGAGTTGGCCGTGCGCGTAGAGGCGCTCGGCTGTGAGCTTGCATCCGGGAGATAGTAGGTTCGAATCCCACTATCGGCAGCCTTGAAAATTGTTTTCCGTGGTTTCCCATTTTCACACCAGGCAAATGCTGGGGCTGTACCTTAATTAAGGCCACGGCCGCTTCCTTCCAACTCCTAGGCCTTTCCTATCCCATCGTCGCCATAAGACCTATCTGTGTCGGTGCGACGTAACGCCCCTAGCAAAATAAATTGATCTTTCGCGGGTCAGGCCACTGGTACCATTGGTTTGCTCTGTTTGTTTGTGTTTAGGGTACAGACAATCCTGTCATCATCCACGAGAATTCATTGTATAGTGAAATCTAGCAGTCGTCGTTCATGCTGTTCCCCAATTTTCCAAGATTTGTAAAAGTAAGCCTACAAAATTAGAACGTTACGAGGGTGAAGACTTGAAATAACACAATCCCCAATTCAGAATACAAATTCCGTCCCTATTTCCGTCGTTAAATTTCCCGTTACTGTATTTAAAACTCTTCACTGAGTTAATTGGATTATGGCCATGCAGTTTGCCAAATTAAAGATGTGGAGCAAGTATTTAATTAAAAAGAAGCTTTCCTCCTAGTTCATTAAGTTGATGTACGACACGAAACCCGTATCGATTGCAGAAGTGGTTCACACTAGCGCACGAATCACGAATACTCTCTCGACCGCAAATTATAGGTTATCTACACTTCATTGATAGCTTGCGTAACAATTCTCGAGGAGCCAGTTGATCTACTGGTCACGTCGGAGGTGTATTATCACTGTTAATACTCAGTAGTAGACTTCAGGAAATTGTTTGATAAGGAATGTGCTTAACATTTACATGTATGCCGGTATTTTCAGTTCAAATACTTTTAATTTCAATGTTTGTTGTTCTTTGTTCTATATATACATATCGTCGTTGCAGTGCCAATACCGCGAATGTGACAATGCTCTTCCTATCCATTATTTCCCTTAAAACTGGTCATGCCTCCCAGCCACAAATGATATGGAGTCAATCAGAACAATTTTAGTTAAGTTCGTTTTCTTATAGCGGTGCCTGAAGGAAAATGAACCTCAAATACATCATACTCATACTCTAGGAGTGGGTAAAATATGTCATGCACCGGGCGAGTTGGCCGTGCGCTTGGGGCGTGCGGCTGTGAGCTTACATCCGGGAGATAGAGGGTTCGAATCCCACTGTCGGCAGCCCTGAACATTGTTTTCCTTGGTTTCCGATTTTTACACCAGGCAAATGCTGTGACTGTACCTTAATTAAGGCCACGGCCACTTCCTTCCAACTCCTAGGCCTTTCCTATCCCGTCGTCGCCATAAGACCTATCTGTGTCAGTGCGACGTAAAGCCCCTTGAAAAAACAAATGGCTGGATTAAATTCCAGATCTTTCGGCAGTGCTCATATGGAGTGAGGGCTTCTCCCCTATCTATCTATCTATCTATCTAATAAATCCCGTCTGTCATTCACAGAGATATTCAGAAAACGGGAAGGTACCAGGTATTGATTGTTGTTTCTACTTTATAAGAAAATTTCAATGAACCTCTCAAGACTTTGTACTTTTTGAAAGAAAAATATGTTTCCATCAGTGAAGTTATCGTCTGATCAGCATGATGTCCAATTGCATCAGGCATCTGTAGCTTTCCACGGATATTTTGAGAAATCGATAACGTTTATCAGACTGAAACTGGAACAACGTATTGTTTACAAGAACAATGTAAAGATGATCATCATACTTGAACGGTTTAGTGAAAAATGCTCTTTCATAGAATTGAATGGATAATTTCCTTCTATTCTGGTGTATGAAAACACAACTCTCCCGGTAATCCAGGCTTTTGGTACGCAATCTAGTAATTAGGAATTGTGTACCTATACCTCCAAAGCTAACATTGTGACGGAAAAAAATTCACTCAACCAAATAACCACTGTCTCAGACCATAACTTCATCACTTTAAGAATCACGGCCACAGACGGACTGTTTGCTTTCGTACTTATCGATGGAGATAATGTGTCTTTATACCCCATTGTGGGAAAGAAGTTATTAAAACATAGCTGCCAGGCCGAGGCGGTAAATACGTGCTCGGTTCGCTCGGAAGGACGTGGGTTCGAATCCCCGTTGGGAAGTCGTGAAATTTAAGAAACGAGATTTCCACTTCCGGAGGTGCATATGGCCCTGAGGTTCACTCAGCCTACACCAAAAATGAGTACCAGGTTAATTCCTAGGGGCAAAGGCGGCCGGGCTTAGAGCTAACCACTCTACCTCATCACGTGCCGAGGTTAACAATGGTGGAAGCCTTTAACTTCCACTCCTCCAAGGGCCTTCATGGCCCGTACGGAGGTGACTTTGACTTTTCAATTAACAGTATGATGTTCAACATTGCATTATTCTTATAACCCATATCTGGTACCCGTTAGAATTCAGGATGAACATAGTTCCAACTCATGCTGATAAATATACCTGCGTACTCACGTCATAAAGGCGATGATACAATAGCTTCGCTGACAGAAAACATTTTTTTTCTTTTAAAAAGTCCAAAGGTCGTGGTCGTGAGAGGTTCATTGCATTTCCCTAGTAAAGAAGACATAGAAATCTTAAGTGCTACCAATTTCAGCTGTTGAAACCTTCCCGTTTTCTCAATATCGCTGTGTATGACAGACAGTATTATGCACAGCGTGATTCATCCGCCCCTTCCAATGTAGTTTTATGCAACCCACAATATTCATTCCGTTCTGAAAACATCTGCTCTGCCGGTATGCTCAGACAACACAACCGGATATCTTGATATTTGCAGCCTCACCATGACAGGACACTGTAATGTTATACTCGTATTAAACACTGGAAGACATGCGTGTGCCTTCTAGATCATGTGAACCTGACACGCCGGCGAAACACTAAATTTATATTATGACAGCAGTAAACATAATACTTGCTATAAGCTGTCCAGTGTGCTGTACGGAACCGTATTGTAGTTGGTAAAGGCGTGGCGGAGCGGGCTTGCAGGTCAGGTGAGAGGTTCGAGTAAGGGGCGAAGATTGCACATTTTTGAAATATTTGTTTAATACGTACCGCACGCAATGTAAGTTGAATACCCGGTTTCATGAAAATTGTGTGTGAATAAATGTGTTTGTGGCCTTAAGAAGGGCCTATTAGCTAGCAGGATTGACACATACAGACTGGATATAACACGAACACAACTGCCCTGACAATGTTTTATCGCATCAAATGCTCGATGTGATGACCGTTTTGGTTTATGCATATACGGGCCCGGTGTCCAATAGATCGTCTTGCGCGCTGAAGCATTCCAGGTTTAATTGCTCGGCAGGCGTCCGTGACGAGTTGCCGGAGCTGGTCGGAGTTTTCCGGTGCTTGAGTGTAAAAGACGTTCTTCAAATATTCCCACAAGAAGAAGTCTAACGGCGTTAAATCCGGTGATCTGGCGGGCCAAGGAAAAGGGCCTCTTCGCCCTACCCATTTCTCTAGCAGTTTCTCGTTCATATAGTTTCGAACGGGCAAAGTCTAATGCGGTGGAGCTCCATCGTTTTGCAACCACATCGTCAAACGATTGTGCAAGGGCACATCCTCCAGCAGCAGTGGGAGTTCCTGACGCAGAAAGTGCAGGTAGCGTGGGCCCGTCCAATCGTCCTCAAAGAAATTAGGTCCAATCAGGGGACCCTCCCAAGATTCCACACCAAACATTCAGTACCATCGTACTTGATGGGCCGCCTGTCGCACCGGGTGGGGATTATCTGGACTCCAATAGTGCATGTTGTGGCGATTGACGTTCCCATTATTGTGGAAGCGCGATTCGTCCGAGAGCAAGAAATGCGATACGAATGCTGCACCTTTGTCCGTCCTGCTTAATGGCCACCGACAGAACTCCATTCGAGCGCCGAAATCCCGCCCATGGAGCTCTTTGTGTAACTCAAGATGGTATGGGTGAAATATATGCTCATGTTCGGCTGGCTGGTATCACCTGTCGTGCAGTTGACCTCGTACTAATATATGGATTATTACGAGTACCTCCAGAACGGCCTCTTCTGTTTCAGCCGATTTAACGGCCCTATCGCGGACTGGTGGCTGGTTGGAAATCACGCCTGTTGTCCTTAGGCATCATTCAACATGGCGGAATGTCGTAGCATCCGGGTGTCGCCTGTCGGGATACCGTTCCTGGTACAGACGTAGTGCCTCGCACGCGTTTTTTCTAGCTTCCCCATAAATGGACAGCATGTCAACCTATTTCTCAGTGGAAAACATGCGGAATGACAGAAGAAATTACAGTACATTCAGGCCCTAAACAGCAGAGTATGCGCATGGCACAAGATGAATAACAACGTCATTCTACTGTTTGAATGTGGCAAACGTGGGCCTTTGTTTACGTATTGAAATATCATACCGATGCACAAATATTTGAACGATGCAGAATTTGAACAGGCACATTCCGTCGATCGCTAGCCGAACGTCTAACCACATCCGCTACGCTACACTGCTGGAAATACGCTGGCAGTACAACAGGAGCAGGGTACATACACTATCCGGTTCAGTGTTTAAGACATTAATCATTGCAGTGTTACCTAGTTTTATGCATTGGTTCCTCTCTTCGTTAAACGCGGTCACGACGCACGGCACTTTAACATACTTACATGGCAAAGGGACGTTGCTACATGATTTCAAGGCGTCATGTTTTTCGAACGGATGACATAACACTTCGCTTGGGTTCAGAATCGTGTGCAAAGAGTGCTCACTCAACATTAGTACCGTATAGTACGCCTGCAGGGGATAGCACCCCTATAACCATGTGCACGTTAGTTGCGCTGCAGCAAGCGATATTGGAAGGAGATGCTTAATCACACTGTATACAGAAGATAACAGGGAAGCCCAACTTCATATAAGTACTGCGGAGACGTTTGGAATTTAATCCAGACATTTGGCTCGTAATGTAGTGATTACAAATCGTATACCACCACCTCCCTTATCTTTCCAGCTAACATTCTGATGGTGAACTTTTCTTCAACCAATGGGATTCGAACCGGATAAGCACGGTGTCTGTCCATAAATTTAACGCTTTAACAAACACGGCCACACACAGACTGTTTATACTCGTGCTTGTCGATGGAGATAATGTGTTTTCATACCCTAGAATGGAAAAAGAATGATTCATTTATTTTACTGAAAGACGAAGGTCAACATTGCATTATTCTAATAACGCATACCTGGTACCAGTTGGAAGACAACAAGAGTCAGGATGTGCGCATTTCCAACTTAAGCTGATACATATGGCTGTGTCTTTTCGTCATCATGGCAATATGACATTAACTTCGCTGACAGAAACCATTATTCATTTGAAATGTCCAAAAGTCTTTGTCGTGAGAGGTTCATTGTATTTGTCTTGTCAATAAGACATAGAAATCTATAACTGTCACAAATTCTATAAATTATGCTGAATCCTTCTCGTTTTCTCAATATCGCTGTGAATAATAGACAGAAAGTATTTTATGTACATCGATTATAGATGCATAACTTCTGATTACAGACAACTTCAGCACCATTTATTCCAATTTTTATTATTGTATTTATAGAATTTATTTATTATTTACTCTACAGTGCTTAGGAATGTCTGTCTGCAACAAACATTAACCAAAGGGCATGAAACATGCGCTAAATCAGTCTAACATGAGGGTATTTCCTACCACTGAAACAGGTTTCCTATTAAATGTGATAAAAATTTTAAAAGTGATAAATTTGAACAATGTATGTATCTACCTTGAGTAAAATATTCAGCGAATCAAACTTATTCGATATTTCGAAAACACCATTAAGAAAAATTGCTTTCTCGAGTTAGGTTCTTACCGCTTATTATTTGTATTTTTCAATATCACGTTTTCGCTGATGTGAAACCACTACTGCTAGGAAATATTCGTGCCGGTCAGTGACAAAAGTAGAATATCGTCGTTGCCGGGACAAAACCTCCTATGTGATAATTTTGTTTGAGATATACTGACCCGCAGCACGTACATTATGAAGAGCGAGAATGCCTTGACAATCTTCACACAATATTGCACCTTGGATGACAGAACCTTACCGGCCAAAGTTCTAAGCTAAAATATTTCACATAGGAGATTTTTCCCGGCAACGACGGTATATTATATTTGGTGCAACGTTTATTAACCTTAAAGCATATGTACCATTTCAGGTCAGAGTTACTGTTAGATTGACTACTGCAAACGTAAATTGCTACAGTCTATGGAATAAATGTATTTTACTAGATCAGAAAACGAAAAGTTTTATATTTCCTAAGTGCTGCATTCTGCAGCATTTCTAAAGAAACCGTTGTTACTCCTCGCCACGAATACGCTACGTGCATCATAAGAACGACTTGACGAGTAGGATCCCAGAAGTCACTCACTCCGCTTTCCCGTTTTTTTTTTTTTTTTTTTTTTTTTTTTTTTTTTTTTTTTTTTTTGTGTACTAAGCAAGTGGATACACACTGAATAGAGCCGTCTTTAAAAGGTAACTACCTGTGAATGTCAAAACTTGCTTTGTCCGATGTTAAAGAACTGTTACCTGCGCGTTGAGTCTGATAACTCACACAATTTTAGCGCATGCACAGCTCCCATTTTTATAGTTTCTCCTACCGAGTATTGTGATATTTAAGCAACATAGGGAGGGGTATTAATATGAGAGACTGACTGGGAAGTGAGAGGGTATGAGGCCGTAGCAAATAACCTAATGGGTGTAAGGTCCCACTTCCGTTCAATATCGTTAGTCTAATTAGAACACCTCGTATTTTCCAATGCACCCTCTATCCATTATTTGCCTTTAGACTAGTCACGCCTTCTAGCCACATATGGATATGTTCTGTATCAGGACAATCTTCGTTGGGTTCATTTTCCTATGCCGATGTGTAAAGGAAAACGAACCTTGCCGTACCGTTCTATAGGAATATATGTTCGAGTGACGTATTTACGTAAGCCGGCCCCGTGGTGTAAGGGTAGCGTACCTGCCTCTTAACCAGAGGCCCCGGGTTCGATTCCCGGGCAGGTCAGCGAGTTTTACCTGGATCTGAGAGCTGGTTCGAGGTCCACTCAGCCTACGTGATTAGAATTGAGGAGCTATCTGACGGTGAGATAGCGGCCCCGGTCTCGAAAGCCAAGAATAACGGCCGAGAGGATTCGTCGTGCTGACCACATGGCACCTCGTATTCTGCAGGCTTTCGGGCTGAGCAGCGGTCGCTTGGTAGGCCAAGGCCCTTCAAGGGCTATAGTGCCATGGGGGGGGGGCGTATGTACGTACAGTGTAATGCATTCAGAAAATAGAATGTAATCGAAACGGAAAATAAATGGAACTGATAATAATTTTCCTTTACACACCACCATAGGGAAATGAGCACAACTTATTTCCACTACATCAACTTCGTGGTTGGGAGTATGAATAGGATTGAAAATTAATCTCCTATCCTCCTATCACATATCCATATGTGACTGACAGACGTGACCAGTCTTAAGGGAAATAGTGGATATGAATAGCACTGGGAGATACGAGGTTTTCTAATTAGGCCATCGATATTCAGAACAGAAAGTGATAACCTAAATGAAGGATTCTCTTCAATGATTAGAATAAGAAAAAGTTTGCCTAACTTCCTTCAGTCTCTCAGGTTATGTTTTCTTGGTGAAAGCTCAATGTTTTAAAACACTTTTGAAGTACTTCGTGGTGGACCGTGATGCAGATGGTTTATAGAGACCTGTACTTAATTCTGTTCACTAGGCAAGGGAGGACAGTAACACAGTTGTGTACGATGCAAATGAATCACAAGAGTTGCTGCGCATTTTAATTTCTAAAATATTTACTTTCATACCTTCATATAAAAGACCAATGTTTCCGCGAATAAGAAATATTGTAAAGTATTTAAGGTATATATTATATTTCAAGCGTAAATTAAGCTCGACGTCACATGAAATATATTTAAATATGAACATTATTATACTTTTTCCTTCCTTTGTAATTTGCATGCACGTGAAAAGTTGCCAAGTCCATAGCTTGAACTGGCTTAGACAGATGTTCATTTATGTGAACCCTTGTATATCAATCAGAACCTTTAAAGGTTTTCACTCGCAATTGCTATTATTATTTATATTCAGGTAGACAGCATATATGCATCATTAAAAATGAACAAATCATGCAGCCTTTCCTGTACCTTATTTCTGCTATTCCTGAAGATATTTGCAAATGGACTGAGCTAGTTTAAAGTCATATTCAATTGTAATAGTATAGAATGACTTGTGTAAGACTGAAACAAAGGTAAACGAGAATCAGTTCTCCAAAACTTTATCAAATATTCATGAAGCAGACTATGCACGAAGAGAAAACAGTCAGGAGACGAAGAAGATGAAGAAAAAGCTGAAAATGCTCAACGATAACAAACAATTATTCAGAAAATAGAATGTAATCGAAACGGAAAATAAATGGAACTGATAATATTCTTAGAGATTGATGGGGTATAGTAGCAAATCTGAGGTGCATATTTGAATACTGTTTGCACGAAGGAGCTATACGAAACAAATGGGGAGTTACTGTAGTAGCCCCAGTGTGTAAAGGAAACGATGATAAACATATAGCCGATAATTATAAGCCAGTCAGCTTGACTTGTGTTACATGTAAACTCCAGAAAAGCATTCCTTTTGATGATATTAGAAACGTTTGAAAAACTACTAACTTGTTTGATAGGAGGCAGTTACGATTTAGAAAATATATTCTTGTGAGGCCCAACTAGTGGGATTATAGCAACATATGCCAGATATTTTAGATCTGATATATCAAACGAACTGTATAACTTTTGACCTGTACAGCATATTTGATATGGTATATCATAGAAGATTATTGACGAAAATGATGGCTACTTGACTGGACAAATGGGTGACTAAATGGTTGCCTTAATTTCTAGTATTTTTTTTTTTTTGCTAGTTGTTTTACGTCGCACCGACACAGATAGGTTTTATGGTGACGATGGGACAGGAAAGGCCTAGGAATGGGAAGGAAGCGACCGTGGCCTTGATTAAGGTGAAAATGGGAAACCACAGAAAACCATCCTCAGGGCTGGCGACAGTGGGGTTCGAACCCACTATCTCCCGGATGCGAGCTCACAGATGTGCACTCCTAACCGCACGGCAACTCGCCCGGTAATTTCTAGTAAATAGAAATCAGAGAATTAGAGTAAGTGAAACATTATCTGATCATATGTTGATTAAAATGGGGTATCCGCAAGTCAGTACTATTGCACCTCAGCGTTTTGTTATATATGTATATGATATGAGCAAAGAACTGGAATCACGGATGAGGCTTTTTGTGGATGATGTTACAAATGAAGTTGCAGGATTGTGAGCGACTGCGAAAATACCTAGACAACGATGTGAGATGGGCAGCATACAATAGTATGCTGATAAATGGGGTTAAATGTAAGATATTTTCACTAAGAGGAAAATTCTCCTCAGTTTTAAGTACAATGTTGATCAAGTGAACGTACCACATACTACAAAGAGAAGCTGCATTTTGGTAATCACGGGATTATAATTATAGGTTACAGAGCTATATGACTTGGAGAGAATTTAGGGGTTTCAGTAGGGGTGTGAAGGAGACCGAATATACGTAACTGTTAAGACACCAATTAGAGTATGGTTCTAGTGAATGGGATCTTCACCAGAATTACTTCATTTTAAAACTTGTAAAAGATCAAAAGGAAAGTAGATCGAATTTTTTCTTAGTTATTTACGACAAAATACTAATGTAATGAAGATATTCTTAAACGGTGGGCTGTACCTACTTCGGAGTAAGGAGACAAGGAGCTCATCTAAACGGAATGTTTCGAGCTGTCAGCGGAGAGATGAAGTGGGAAGACTTTATTAGACGAATATGTTTTAGTGAAGATTTTAAAAATAAGGAAGATCGTAATATGAAGATGAAGTTTAATTTCAAAAGGATAAATTGAGGCAAATATTCGTTTATAGGAAGAGGAATTAAGGATTGGGATAATAATATACCAAGAAAGGAGCTTGATAAGTTTCCAACTTCCTTGAAATCATTTAGGAAGAGACCAGGTAAACAACTGATAGGGAATCTGTCACCTGGTGATCTGTGAGGGTTGATTGATTGATTGATTGATTGATTGATTGATTGATTGATTGATTGATTGATTGATTGATTGATTGATTGATTGATTGATTGATTGATTGATTGATTGATTGATTCATTCATTCATTCATTCATTCATTCATTCATTCATTCATGTTCTAAAATTTACCTATGGCCTCCGGAGAGGCATGGTGCAGGTCAATCGAGTTGACGTCTTATAGGAGACCTGCGCGTCTATAAGGATATGAAGAATTCTAAAGCTGAAGACCCAGCTACCACGAGCCACTGGAAATATAGAGTGAAGTATCAACCCGCGACTCCTTAGAACAAAGGCCAGTACGCTAACCACTCATCCATGGAACCGTACATTGATTGTTTGAAAACAAACGAACTACTCAGTGCAGTGTGCTAATTTATAGAAGCTAGTAGTTTTTATTCCGATGTCTTCCTTCTGGAATAATTTCTGGAATGGATGCTTATTGAGTCCAGTTAAGGAGCCGTCCACTAGGAGAAGCAATGGATCCGAATAAGAAAGCCAACCAATACGGCGTGGAGCTCGTCTTGCTTACTTCGCCTCACCACAGTATCTTACCTGCAGGCCGTCTTGGCTTGTAGGAGGAGGGCACTGGTGATGACATCACTACAAATTTTATGGTAAATAAATAACATCCTGAGAGCAATATCCACTGACTACAGTCGACCACCGTCTTTCCCATCGTATTTCAGCAGGAAATATTAACTAGCTTCGTGATGTAGGTACATCGTGAAGGCAGTGATATAATGCAGTAGAACGTTAAAAGTGCGGTACAGTAAATTTATTGTACATGAGCTGTAAAAAAATTATTTCAGCGTCCATAAAATATCTACTTTTTAACGCAAAACATTTTTGAACTTGCCTGTTTTTGTTCTGGTAGAAAGTGTTCTACATTATTCGGGCCTGTACGTTGACGATGTTGTTGCCGTGAGATATACTGTTTGAATTCAAATCACACGCATCATTCAAAACAGCCTTTCTAAATCTTATATCCAATATATGTTCAAAATGACCACCACCTTTGTTAATGCAAATCTGAGCACGGTGGAGGTGAGTCATTCTTGCTTGCTGCAACGTGTGGTGGAACCTACCTGCAGGCTTCAGTGCTATGCCGCCGTAAGTGATTCGGGCTCTCTGGCTCCTGTTCAGAGACTCTTTCCCCAGCGGAAAAAATCTAGTGGCTTACAGTCAGGTGATTTAGCCGGCCATTTGAAAGGAATCCCTCGTCCAATCCATGTTCTGGATATGTTCTATCCTATGTTGCCTACGAGCGTTGTGCAGGAACTCCGTCTGCTGGAAACACGTGCTCAACATTGTCATAAGGAGCTCATCCTCCGATAATAGCGGGATGTGTTCATGGATAAACTGTGGATAACGTCGTCCCGTGACGTTTCATTCGAAGGGATATGATCGAATTATCTCATCTTATCATCTATTGCCCCGCACCACACGTAGACATCTCATTGTACCTTATTCAGTGAGGATTCAACTCTCCAGTAATCGAAGTTGAGATGACAAACAGTCCCGTTATTGTGAAATCTGGATTCGTCACTAAAGAGAATGTCCGTTAAGAAATCCGCATCAGCTTCAACTCTTCGCAATATCCATTGCAAAAATCTCCGTGAAGTTACTGGTGTAGTTGTTGACGGTAGGGGTTGACTTCACGGCTGTGCAATATGCGCAGCACAGATACATGACTGACGTTCATTTCATTTTCAATGGCCCGTGAGCTTATATGCGGGTTGTACGCAATTGCATTTTGAACTATTTCTTCGTTATTCTCAGACGTCACTGGGGCATCCCGAACGTAGGGTAATGTATGAAATGACCCCGCTGCATGCAGCTGGCTCTCAACACTCGAAATGTATAATACCAATATAAATGATCCGTTATTGCACATGACAAATTTTCCAGCTAACTCATTCTTGGTTGCCTGCGTTTCGCCTTCGTGTGCTACCAACCTATTGCTACCTACTGCTACCTACCAACTGATGAGCCCACCCTAGCACACGAGGGCGAAACGCTGGCAACCAAGAATGAGTTAGCTGGAAAATGTATAATGTCCAATAACTGACCATTTATATTGGTATTATAAATTTACTCATTCGGGGCAAATGTTTCTGGTTTTCTATGGGAATCAACATCTATATCATCTGATGGCCAAGCAGGCATCAATTTTTGGTAATGAGACAAAGTCTCTTAGTGCATTGGCACTGCCAGTGGCTATAAGTAGCCTACGCAGTGGCCTCCACGGTATGCACTGGCCAGCGTATTGGT
Source organism: Anabrus simplex (assembly GCF_040414725.1). Taxonomy (NCBI): domain Eukaryota; kingdom Metazoa; phylum Arthropoda; class Insecta; order Orthoptera; family Tettigoniidae; genus Anabrus; species Anabrus simplex. Next base: position 1,160,105,900 of record NC_090265.1, on the reverse strand, counting down.
AGGTGTGCTAGGTACCAACTGATGAGCCCACCCTAGCACACGAGGGCGGAACACTGGCAACCAAGAATGAGTTAGCTGGAAAATATATAATGTCCAATAACGGACCATTTATATTTGTATTATAAATTTACTCATTCGGGACAAATATTTCAGATTTCCTATGGGAATCAACATCTATATCACTCGAAATGTATCTGTATTTGGCAGCCTTCGTACAGAAAGTCGTTCTTGATACAAGCGCCCGGCTTCCCGTGAATTCTGACTTGCTTCCCCTACACCAGAAACTTCACGGAAATTTTGCAATGGATATTGTGAAGAGTTGAAGCTGGTGCGAATTATCCACTTAGCGTGCAAGATGTATGAGGCAGGAGAAGTGCCATCCGATTTTCGGCAAAATGTTGTTTTAGCTATTCCCAAGAAATCCGGTGCTGACAAGTGTGAAAACTACCGCACCATTAGTTTAGTATCTGACACCTGAAAAAATTTTAACACCTATTATTTACAGAAGAATGCAAAGACAAGTTAAAAATGAGTTGGGAGAATATCAGTGTGGCTTCAGAAGAAATATAAAAACATGTGAAGCAATCCTGACTTTACGTCTGACTTTAGAGAATGGAATTAAGAAGGGAAAGCCTACATACATGGTGTTCGTAGGTCTAGAAAAGGCATTGGATAATGTTGATTGGACCAACCTTTTTGAGATTCTGAAGGTGATCTGGATCAGGTACCGAGAACGAAGAATTATCTGCAATCTATATAAAAATCAATCTGCAACGAAAAGGATCGAGGGCTATGTAAAAGAAGCAGCAATCAAGAAAAGAGTGAGGCAAGGCTGCAGTTTGTCCCCTCTCCTTTTCAATGTTTACATAGAACAGGCAGTAAAGGAAATGAAAGAGAAATTTGGAAAGGGAATCACAGTCCAAGGATAGGAAATCAAAACCTTGAGATTTGCCGATGATATTGTTATTTTATCTGAGACTGCAGAAGATCTCGAGAAGTTGCTGAATGGTATGGATGAAGTCTTGGGTAAGGAGTACAAGATGAAAATAAGTCCAAAACAAAAGTAATGTAGTGCAGTCGTACGAAGTCAGGTGGTGTAGGAAATATTAGATTAGGAAATGAAGTCTTAAAGGAAGTGGATGAATATTGTTACTTGGGGAGTAATGTAACTAACGATGGCAGAAGTAAGCAGGACATAAAATGCAAGCTAGCACAAAGAAGGAAGGCCTTCCTTATGAAAATAAATTTGCTCACTTCGAATATTGATATAGTAATTAGAAAAATGTTTCTGACGATTTTGTTTGGAGCGTTGCATTGTATGAAAGTGAACCATGGACAATAACTCGCTCAGAAAGAAGAAGAATAGAAGCTTTGGAAATGTGGTGTTACAGAAGAATGCTGAAGGTGAGATGGATAGACCGAATCACGAATGAAGATATACTGAATCGAACTGGTGAGAGGAGATCGTTGTGGCTAAATTTGAAGAGAAGAAGAGATGAAATGAAATGTCGTATGGCTTTTAGTGCCGGGATATCCCAGGACGGGTTCGGCTCGCCAGGTGCAGGTCTTTCCATTTGACTCCCGTAGGCGACCTGCGCGTCGTGATGAGGATGAAATGATGATGAAGACAACACATACACCCAGCCCCCTTGCCATTGGAATTAACCAATTAAGGTTAAAATCCCCGACCCAGCCGGGAATCGAACCCGAGCCCCTCTGAACCGAAGGCCAGTACGCTGACCGTTCAGCCAACGAGTCGGACAGAAGAATAGATAGAATGATAGCACACATCTTAAGATACCCAGGACTTGTGCAGTTGGTTTCTGAGGGAAGTGTAGGCGGTAAGAACGGTAAGGGTAGACCAAGGTATGAATATGTCAAGCACATTAGAACATATGTAGGATGCGGCAGTTGTATATACTGTTAGTGCCACGATGACTACTTATTCATTGGACTCGTATAAAAACGTTTATGTTTCATGTATTTAAAAAAAGAACTACATATAGACATATGGTAATTTATATTAATACTTACATGCAAAATACTACAAAATAACTCTCAAATGTTTCCATTCACATTCAAGAAAAGTTTTTTTTTTTTTTTTTTTTTCATTTTATTCGCTGACAGTCTGTTAGTGAAAATTTGACCAGCTTTCGAAAACACACCTTTGGCAGGCGCGAAAGTTGCTGCAACACAACTTCCGAACAGCTAAATTGTAAATGTTGGGATACTGAAGCTTTCTTCCCAACCACCATTTTAACTGATCTGCATGCCTAGCTATTAAGGGGTCTTTCAGGTACGATGAAGCATATGCCATTTTAAACATGTTATCGTCGATTTGAACGATATACAAGATTTACAAATATCTCACACTGCTATGTACTGGTTTTTATCATCTGGAGTGATATAGCTCCACAAACGGCTAGATTTTCGTCTATCTGCCATTGACATGGAATTCAAGACAATCGATAATATAACGAAAGAGAATAAAGCATAGCGTGGCACGGTCCGGCAGCACTTGGTAGGACGGGGTGACAGGAGGTACTGTATAAGCGATCTGTCCTGGCACTGCCACTGACACCGGCACGGATCTGAGAGGCACTGGCCTGTACGTTCCGTGCCGTTGGCACGAGACAGTCACGTTGCCACACACAATAGTGCTTCGTTCAGCAATAGTGCCAGCCGCCAGTGCCCGCCATACTGTTCGATGTACTCATGTAAAAGCAGACTTGATTGATGGTTCTTGTCCTTGCTAACGGTATAAATAAAATCAATATTCACGTCACAAACCTTTTTATTCTTGTAAACCTTTCACAGATTTATTTATATGGCAGTGCCACTGGCACCGGTTCAATTTAAATCGTGGCACCGTGCCTACCGTTTCGTCTCTGGCACCGGTGTCAAAGCACGGTGCCAGTGCCTTTCTTACATCACTAACGAACGGTATCGAATGGACTAGTTCAAGCTAATGAACTAACTGGACCGATCCCTAGCTTGGAACGGTCAGACTGCAGTCCGGCTGGCACGCTTACGCGCCCGACTCCCTCTCCATGTTCTCTGTGCGCTGAGTAACTGCGCAACGCGTGGGTAGGGTACAATACGAACAGTGGGTCTGCAGCCTTGCCAGTGCCACATACTCTTCGGAGTACCACTGCACGCAGCTTCTGTAGCCCAGACAAATTTATAATGATTTACAGTAGTTTAAATACTTCGAAGGAAGTAAACATTTCGGATATGCAATTATATTTTTGTTCCCTCGTTATGCACTGGGAGGGGCTGCAGTCCTTCACGGAAAAACTACGCCTGGTGATCAGTCTTCTTCCAGCAGATAAAACTTCTTTCATTTTTCAATATAGTAAAATGTTCAGTCAGTGGTTGGCGTGGTTGTGTTATCTTTTTTTTTTTTTTTTTTTTTTGCTAGTTGCTTTACATCGCACCGACACAGATAGGTCTTATGGCGACGATGGGACAGGGAAGGGCTAGGAGTGGGAAGGAAGCGGCCGTGTTCTTAATTAAGGTACAGCCCCAGCATTTGCCTGGTGTGAAAATGGGAAACCACGGAAAACCATCTTCAGGGCTGCCGACAGTAAGGTTCGAACCTACTATCTCCCGAATACTGGATACTGACCGCACTTAAGCGACTGCAGCTATCGAGCTCGGTGGTTGTGTTACCTACAATATATCAGATATAATAAGGAATGTGACATACTGCAATTTATTATTCTGAAGTACGAAAGATTATGAAACAAACAAATACATGCATAAATCTTCATTATAGACTACTTTTAGCATTCGGTCTGCAAGCGTGTGTGAATTAACTAAACGCCTCTATAATCCTCGATTTGTTATTATCTCAGTGTCCTCGTTTAGGTCCATATCTCTTATTTTTCAATCATTAGAAACTCAGTCTAACCATCGTCGTCTTGGTCTCCCTCTACTTTTCTACTCTCCATGACCAAGTCGATTATTCTCCTAGGTAACCTAGCCTCCTCTATTCGCATCACAAGACCCCAACACCAAAGCAGGCTTATGTGCACTGCTTCATCAACCGCATTCGTTCCTAATATCGACTTTATCTCCTCGCTCCCTGTACCCTCCTACCATCGTTGCCTCCTGTTTGTGCAAGCGATCATTCTCGTTATTTATATATCTGTTATTTCTCAGTTATGAATAAGATATCCCGAGTCTACCGAGCTTTTATTCCCGTAAAGTTTGTCTGAAAATATACCACTGTAAAGATTGTTTCGTGGGAGGGCTGTATTCAGTTTTATAGAATAGTGTTGTTCGTAACTGCGAGATCATTGCATTAGCTTTGCTGCATCCTGATTCAATTTCACTTGCCTTATTAACATTCTGGGAGAATACACATCCTAATTTGCATATCATACGCACTACCCCTACTTTCAAGTTCCAAGAGATTCGACTGAAAGCTTTCAGCACAGTACGCCATTAATAAAAAGTCGTTGTCATAGGCCGAACTGCTTACTTCATTTCCACCTAACTGCATCCCTCCCTGGCACTTTATATCTTTCATTCGATATTTCATGTAAACTATGAACAAGAAAGGTGTAAATACCTGTAAATACCTTGAGCCAAAATCAAGTTCTACTACGAATTATCAATGTAGTTCAATTTATACTGAATAATAAATGCCTTTGATTGCTTTTAATAATCTATTCTTAATCCCCCAGTACGGCTAACAAAATTTCCCTCGGTACTCTACAATAATATCATGCTATAGATCAGGGCCTCCCAAACGCCCAATATCTCACGCGTTAAAATTGAGGCGCAGAGTTCCTGTGCACAGTGCATCGGTCCCATTCGGCTCGGCTAGGACCAACGCTTCATCTCTGGGCTACTCGGCTAAGCTCGGCTCAACTCGGCTCAGATTTGAAGCACTACGGAGCAAGTGAGGAAGAGAGAGACAGGCGGAACGACCGAGACAGGCGTGGGGAAAGAGAGAGACAGCGCTATTGCTCCAAATCGAGGAGTGGGGGTTTGCACTCCGGTCAACCAAGCGAAGTCGACTTTTGCACCGTGCACAGTGCACGCACCAGGTGCATGCACTCTGAGAGGCCCTGGTCTAGATCTACGAGACCTAAACATAACACTATTTCTCTCGTAGGATTTCTAAATTAACCGGTTCACACTAAAACTCTCATCTTGACAGCCCCTGTACGGTCTTAAACCACACTGATTTTTATCCAACTTACTCTCAACCACGGATTACGTCCTCCCTTTTAAATTGCCAGTGAACACCTTGTCTGGCATACTGATCAATGAAATACCTCCTTCCTGTTCCATTGCTTACCGATAGGTGCAATTACTGCTTTCGACCAATTAGAAAGGTGCCGTATAAAGATCCATACTAGTCTTGTTATAAATACATAAAAGCATTTCAAATCTTCAACACCATCATGACAGATATTCACTTGCAAATGACTATAGCCATTATCTTCCGAGTGCATGAACGTTCCTTATTTCGAGCTTTCAGATGGCAAAAAGAAAGATCGTTCTAGAACCAGAACTCTGCAAAATGCTCTCTCATCAAATCTGACAAAAATCCTTGCTGCTGTAGAACATGGCAATCAGCTCCTGTCTCACTTTTCTTCATCTTTCTCTACGATCTCCATTTCAAATTGACGGTGAACACGTTGCTATTTATAAATTCGTGAGCCACCGGGAACAATACGTTGCCACATCAGCTGGTCAGGTGGTGTACGCTCCCAGTTGCTGAAGTAAATTAGACACTTATTCATATTTCATGCTATCGTTGGAATACTTCGATCACCTCAGGAATTATTTGTGCGTTAGGATCAGCTATTGTCGTCCTTTTGAATACGTCTGTACGTGAGAAATGCTGGTTCTCTATAACATTCACCGGGTCCCTGATAGATCCGAAACTCGGTCCATTGACGTGGAATCTACAACAATTGGAGACTCTTTGACTGCTACACCCAGACATTACGGATGCATAATTTGATTTCACCTTAACCTACATTACGGTGTGGATTAGCTTTCCCGATATGGACTGCTTATTTCGTCGATTCCTTTCGTTTGTGTACTTATGGCACATACGAGAATCTGTCAGAAAATTATGACTATCGGAAATTGATGTCCTGGGAGCCAGGGCCATGAATCGTTATCCAGAGTGAGAGAATGACTGTCTAAAACTCGGTCAGTGGTCTCCATCTCTGTTCTGTGCTCTCGCTGCTAGGAATAGCTGATATTACCCCGAGAGTAAATCACCATTTGCATGGAAATTCTTATGAAAAATGAAGTAGCCCTCATTGGGGATAGCTGCGCAGCATGAGAGATAGGCAATAGGAAACTGAATTCATAGTTGAAACGTCTACAAAGATAGAATGCACTACTTATTACTCACAAATATTGTAAATATTTAACAAATAATGTATGTGTGTGTAACCGTACGATACTCTTCTTTAAGGTCAGGTGTCAGTAGTGGATGTCCTGACTCTTAACGCATTTCTCAAATAGATTTATCCGGTAGGGAAAAAAAGTCTGTTCTTATCGCCATTGAGAACGCCTGGAAAGTTTGCATAGCCACTTAACGGCATAGACGGACAAGTTGACGGCTTAGCAATCCCAGTGTCAGTGCAAGGACACCAGTGTTATTGATACTGTAGAGCGGATTGTGGCCTCCCCAGGCTGCATATTCCTGCTCTATGGATTACTATGCGAACGGAATTTTGGTCCAATAATATGTGTACTTAGTTTATAATTAAAACTCTCGAGATTCTAAATGCGAATGCGTATGTGAGTGTGAATTTTATTTGGAGGCACTTTGAAAATATTTCTCAAAGTGTGTAGGATGTGTCCTCGGTATGCAAGTAAAGGCTATCAACACTCGGAGTAATATAAGCTATTCCTAGCAGCGAGAGCACAGAACAGAGATGGAGACCACTGACCGAGTTTTAGACAGTCATTCTCTCACTCTGGATAACGATTCATGGCCCTGGCTCCCAGGACATCAATTCTACGACCCCAAATTAAAATGCATCGCAATTAAAGTGGGAAATCAATTTCTCCCCGCCATATATCCCTGGCTTTACTAGTAATTGAAAGTATCCATTTCATAAATGGAACGTTCGAGACTAAATTGCCTATTTTAGAACGGTATGATATATATTTATTTTATCATATATTGTGACAAATGTGTTCCATATTTCCTTTAGGTACAATGTGCAGTACCTAATGCTCCATATTCTGGACGATATTCCTCATGTCTGCCCTGGCAGTAAATGGTATTAGACTATCTTTCTTTTTAATGAAATTGAAATTTTGACATACGTTTATTATTTTCTGAGCTCTCTGCAGTACGCTCCTATACGCAATAATGAATGCGATAGGTAGCTTGCGATAAAAGTAACCACGTCCAGCACACTATCAAGATAAAATACAGAAGTAATCAAAATTTGACTAGTTGGTGTTACGCAGTCGAAAATATTATATAAAGTATAATATTATAATGATATTGTATAATAAATGTTTAGGAAACATTTCATTAAAAAAGTGCAAGCAAAATAAAAGCTGTTAATTATCCCTTCAGATCTTCTGCAAAATAACATATTTTTCACAAACCGCCCTCTACACCGACGTGCATATATTTAGTATAATAAGTAGGCGCAATAATTGCTCATCACCCAGTAGCATCCTAAATAATACTCTTTTCAATTACGTATAACGCATCGTACTTGGTTTTAAAATACATATAGTACATATATCATACATCATCATTACGGACCGTTATGCCTTTCAGCATTCACTCTACAATCTCCTGTGAATTTGCTAAACGTCGCCATAATCCTATTTTGGAACTAGTGCTGTGGCCTCATTTAGTTCTACACGTCTTATCTTTAAATTGTTAGAAAAACCGAGTCTAACCATCATCGTGTTGGTCTTCCTCTACTTCTCTTACCTTCCATAACAGAGTTCAGTATTCTCCTATGTAAGGCTATCCTCCTCCATTCGCCTCATATGATCCCACCACCGAAGCCGGTTTATGCGTACAGCTTCATCCACTGGGTTCATTCCTATCTTACCCTTTATTTCCTCATACCGAGTACCCCCTACCATTGGCCCACCTGCTTGTACCAGCAATCATCCTCGCTACTTTCATGTCTGTCATTTCTAACTTATGAATGAGATATCCTGAGTTCACCCAGCTTTCACTTCCGTAAAGCAAAGTTGGTTTAGAAACAGACCGCTGAAAGGATAGTTTCGTCCGGGAGCTGACTTCCTTCTTAGAGAATACTGCTGATCGCAACTGCGAGCTTTCTGCATTAGCTTTACTACACCTTGATTCAATCTCACTTTCTATACTACCATACTGCGAGAACACCTGAATTACCCAAAACACTGTTCATTTCCTTTTCATCTCTCTTCTTAAGATTCTTGGTTAATGTTACTGTTACTTTGTTACATGTTCCCACGACTTCTTTTTGGATTCAACAACTATTTGTTTCGCTCCGAGTTTTTCCTCTAAGTAGAATTCCCTGGCTGCATCAGCCATTTATGGCAAGCCTTCTTTGTACGTTTATAAACTGCTCTCACTTCATCATTCGCCTTTTCCATCATTACACACAGTTGTTTCTAGGCATTCCCTTGCCGTTTCTACTACAGCATCCCTGTATGCCACCCATTCTCTTTCTATATCCTGAACCTGCTCGAAACTTCCCACTAATCATATACATGTACTTCTGTCTAGTTTCCCCGTCCAGGAGATATTTTACTCTTATTTGTTTGCTGACAGATTTCACTTTCTTTACCCTGGACCTAGAAATAGTTCAATACAGATCACAATAGTGGCCTGAATCATCAAAAATTTCCCGGAAAACACGTATACTCGTAACAGAATTCCCGAATTCTAAGTCGGTTAAGATATAATTTATTAAGGATCTGGCACCCCTACCCTCCCATGTATAGCGGCGAATAGCCTTATCCTTGAAGGATTTATTCGTAATTGCTAAACCCATGCTAGCACAGAAGTCTAGCAAACGCTTCCCATTCCTATTAGCTTCCACACATTTACCAATCATCCTTTCACATCCTTCAGTTCTATTTCCAACTCTTGCCTCGAAATAGCCCATTACCACTATCCAGGCCTTGATGTTGACCCGGTCTACGATGACACTCAATGCTTCGTAAAACTTGCCAACTTCTTCCTCATCTGCACCGTCACATAGTGAATACGCTGTGTCAATGCTCGCCCAAACTCCAAAACTGCCCACATCATTCACTCATTTACGTGCCCAATAGAAACTATGTTGCGTGCAATAGTATTATTGATGAACAGTCCTACCCCACACTCTGCCCTTCCCTTTCTAACACCCGTCAAGTATACTTTATAATTTCTTATCTCTTTCTCGTTATCTTCCCTTACCCAAATATCATTTACTCCTAGCACATCCTCTTTGCTGACTCATCCAGTTCTACTTACTTCCATAAGTCCTATTAACATTGATAGCTCCTCATCGAATTCCATTTCGTTCGCCAAGTTGTTTCAAAGGAGTCCCTCGCCTGTCAACTGGAGTGGGTCTCCGTTACTTGCTTAAAATGTTGTGAGCTCGGTAAATTCATGAAGCAGGATGCTACCCTATTTACACAGAGCCCAAGTGAGGATCAATTCTCTAACGGGTTATGGACCTCCGGTGGGTTATATAATCCTAGCCGCCTGAGCACAAGGAGGGACATGACTCAGAATAACTCCAAGATGCCCACTACCATTCCGTAGCAAGTGGTATCCCGACCCTCAGGACCACTTACTAGACTACTCAGCCGTTCTCCATGTTTCACGAGCTAGGACGCGACTACAGTAACCCACACCATAAACCATTGTTTTAAAATATTATTATTATTATTATTATTATTATTATTATTATTTCTTTGCTTCTTTCTTTTCGTTATTTCCTAATCTATTTACCCTCCACGGTTTGTTTCTCCCTCAGACACAGCTACGGATCCCACCTCTACCACCTCAAGGGCAGTGTCCTGGAGATTCAGACTTTTGGGTCGGGGATACAACTGGGGAGAATGAACAGTACCTCGCCCAGGCGGCCTCACCTGCTATGCTGAACAGGGGCCTTGTGGGGGGATGGGAACATCGGAAGGGATACACAAGGAAGAGGGGAGGAAGCAGCCGTGGCCTTAAGTTAGGTACCATCCCGTCATTTGCCTGGAGGAGTAGTGGGAAACCACAGAAAACCACTTGGAGGATGGCTGAGGTGGAAATCGAGCCCTCCTCTACTTAGTTGACCTCCTGAGGCTGAGTGGACCCCGTTCCATCCCTCGTACGACTTTTCAAATTTCGTGACAGAGCCGGGAATCGAATCCGAGCTTCCGGGGATGGCAGCTAATCACGCTAACTACTACACCACAGAGGCGGGTTGTTATTATTATTATTATTATTATTATTATTATTATTATTATTATTATTATTATTATTATTATTATTATTATTATTATTTCTTTGCTTCTTTCTTTTCGTTATTTCCTAATATATTTACCCTCCACGGTTTGTTTCTCCCTCAGACACAGCTACGGATCCCACCTCTACCACCTCAAGGGCAGTGTCCTGGAGATTCAGACTTTTGGGTCGGGGATACAACTGGGGAGAATGAACAGTACCTCGCCCAGGCGGCCTCACCTGCTATGCTGAACAGGGGCCTTGTGGGGGGATGGGAACATCGGAAGGGATACACAAGGAAGAGGGGAGGAAGCAGCCGTGGCCTTAAGTTAGGTACCATCCCGTCATTTGCCTGGAGGAGTAGTGGGAAACCACAGAAAACCACTTGGAGGATGGCTGAGGTGGAAATCGAGCCCTCCTCTACTTAGTTGACCTCCTGAGGCTGAGTGGACCCCGTTCCATCCCTCGTACGACTTTTCAAATTTCGTGACAGAGCCGGGAATCGAATCCGAGCTTCCGGGGATGGCAGCTAATCACGCTAACTACTACACCACAGAGGCGGGTTGTTATTATTATTATTATTATTATTATTATTATTATTATTATTATTATTATTATTATTATTATTATTATTATTTCTACCACCACTTTTGGCAAAGTCCTGAATAAAGAGGAAATTTCAAGTGACTTCCAGAAATAGAACGAATTAGGTATCTCTTCTACCAATATTCAATACTTTTTGCAGATTAGAGCATTTACATTAAAACCACTGATGTTAAGATTTTGGTATTTTGTATTCTTCTCCTTCATAATTTATCGCTCTCTCTGTTTACAGTCAATGGCAGCTCCTCCATGGCTCCTGTGACCAGCACGACGAGCGAAACACCCATCATATTCACCACCCGTAAGTGCAAGATGATATTAATTGAGGCACTTAGAGATGTTATTTATAGTATGTACGAGGGAATGCCACATTAATGTTAATATCTGTATAGTTCCGTTCGAGGCCTTCTAAAGCCATCAACCCAGCTGAATGTGCTGTGCTAATGACACATTACAGAAATAAAACCCCATGCCGAATAGCTACCAGATATCAGATGCAAGTGTGTGTCTCCAGTGAGCAGCCCTTTCCATCTCATGTAAAACTACCGAGTAAGTTGGTCGTACGGTTAGGGTTGCGCAGCTGTGAGCATGCACTCGGGAGACAGTGGGTTCCGATCCCACCGTCGGCAGCCCTGAAGATGGTTTTACGTGGTTTCTCATGTTTACACTATGCAAATGCTGGGACTGCACCTTAATTAAAACCATGGACGCTGTCTACCATGCGTTAGTAAGACCTTAAGCCAGTAACAAAAAATAAAACAATCATCTGAAACTACAAAACAGTCTGTTACTTCTACTACGTTTGTAGAAAATTCCTCTTTTGGTGTCAATAAGGTCACAATAATGTAGGTAGGTTTGCTGCTATCCGCTATCTTTTCCATCTAGTTGTGAAAATTGACTTGCGACAAATCAAATTGCTTGCATTGGATAGCTTTGGCTACGCGATTAGTATTAATATGTCCGGCTCCATGGCTAAGTGGTTAGCGTGCTGGCCTTTGGTCACAGGGGTCCCGGGTTCGATTCCCGGCAGGGTCAGGAATTTTAACCATAATTGGTTAATTTCGCTGGCAGGGGGGCTGGGTGTATGTGTCGTCTTCATCATCATTTCATCCTTTATCATGACGCGCAGGTCGCCTACAGGAGTCAAATCAAAAGACCTGCACATGGCGAGCCGAACATGTCCTCGGATACTCCCGGCACTAAAAGCCTCATTTCATTATTATTATTATTATTATTATTATTATTATTATTATTGTTATTATTATGCTGTCCGCCTCAGTGGTGTAGTGGTTAGCATGATTAGCCGCCACCCCCCGGAGGCCCGAGTTCGATTCCCGGCTCTGCCAGCTTTCCTGGAAGTGTTTTTCCGTGGTTTCCCATTTCACTTCCAGGCAAATGCCGGGATGGTAACTAACTTAAGGCCCCGTCCTTACCTCTTTCTCGCCTATCCCTTCCAATCTTCCCATCCCCATAAGCCCTCTATTCAGCATAGCAGATGAGGTCGCCTAGCCGACGTACTCGCTGAGTCTGAGGGAAAAACCAACGCTGGGGGTAAACAGTAAGAAGAAAAGAAATTATTATTATTATTATTATTATTATTATTATTATTATTATTATTATTATTATTATTATTATTGAAAGTCAAGAAATGAGATTCATAAGTACATTGCAGAGTTGCAAACGTTCATTTTTTCGTAGCCACCGTAAGGCTCCTACGTATCCTTTGATATCATTTCTGCACCAAGTATCTTATATTGTCATTCGAGTCGAATCCTATTTCTACTTTCTCAACCCTGACGGGCTTCACATTTCCAGAAAATGTGATTTTTTATACTTCTCCTACTGCCAAAAAATGCCCTTATTCTTCGGGTTGTTGGAACTGTTTTCCTTCTCTGTTATAACGCCACTGCCCTAGATCTCCCTTAACAGGTCAATAATTTGTATATCAACGCATCAAACGACTTGTTCCGAAGTCATCTTCCACTATGAGAAAAAAAAAACTGAATTTAATCACGCAGCTTGAAGACATTTATCGTTAGCAAAGTGAGGTACTGCACCCGAAACACAGAAACATACGGAGTGGTCTGATATGCTTTACTCCGGCGCGCGTGGTGCTAGATCCCGCTCGTTCCCAGCGCACGGAAAGGACATAGCGTGGTGTAGCACAGGGTCTCTCATGGTGCATGCGCCCGGTGCATGCACTGTGCACGGTGCAAAAGACGACTTTGCTTGGTTGACCAGAGTGCAGATCCCCACTCCTCGATTTGGAGCAATAACGCTGTCTCTCTCTTTCCCCACGCCTGTCTCGGTCGCTCTCCCTGTCACCCTCTTCCTCACTTGTTCCGTAGCGCTCCAAATCCGAGCCGAGTTGAGCCGAGCTTAGCCGAGTAGCCCAGAGACGAAGCGTTGGTCCGAGCCGAGCCGAGCGGGACCGATGCACTGTGCACAGGAATTCTGCGCCGCTGTCTGCACGCGTGAGATTTTGGGTGTTTGAGAGGCCCTGGTGTAGCATCACCTATTTTGTTCCCTGACCCCAACCTCTGTTTCCCCGTGTGCTCGCATATCTGCTAGCTGATCTTGGACACGTGTCCGATGTCGCAGTTATATTTCAGCTGTTCGCAAGTGTGTATGTTTAGTTCATTTCTTGAATCTGTAATCATATAAATAAAGTTGTAGCGGGCCCACTGTCTGTAATTCCTTTTGTTTTTGTTTTTTTTTTTGTCAAATTTTCAAATATCTATCCGTTTTAGGTCAACTCAAGACCGAATCGGAGGTTTTTACTTTTCGTGTTTGTTTGTTTGTTTGTTTGTTTGTTTGTTTGTTTGTTTGTTTGTTTGTTTGTCTACCGGGCGAGTTGGCCGTGCGCGTAGAGGCGTGCGGCTGTGAGCTTGCATCCGGGAGATAGTAGGTTCGAATCCCACTATCGGCAGCCCTGAAGATGGTTTTCCGTGGTTCCCCATTTTCACACCAGGCGAATGCTGGGGCTGCACCTTAATTAAGGCCACGGCCACTTCCTTCCAACTCCTAGGCCTTTCCTATCCCATCGTCGCCATAAGACATATCTGTGTCGGTGCGACATAAAGCCCCAAGCAAAAAAATGTTTGTTTGTCTGTCTGTTCCATCATCACGTCGAAACGGCTGGATAGATCTCAACCAAACTTCATATTTGGAGTATACTCATCCCGAGGAAGGTTTAGATATGCATATAATTTTAAAATATTTGAAAAGACGGGGGTTTTATAGGAAAACCACAACGGTTTTCCTCCATTTTCTCTTATACTATTGATTTTCTGTAAACTCTGTGGACCGTGTGTGAAAGGTCCATTCATTATAAACAACTTTTGTTATGTTCATAATTTACCTTACTCTTCAAATGACGGAGAAATTTATTATTTTCTGCCGATACCATGCTCTGCATTGAGTGACCGACAGACCGACAACGAATATATGGGTTACCATGGCAACGTCTCTGACTGCTTGCCAGCAGGGAAGTAACGTATTGCCATTTTCCTTATCATTCCTTTAAATTCGTGGTTGTTCCTTGGGTAGAAAACAAGAGAGTCGTCAATCGGCCATTCTGCGGGATATTGGCGGAATATCATTGGAGGTTATAACCGTCCTCGAATAGCTTAAGTAATAACACAAATATTATTCATCTTCTTATCTGATTACCTAAGAATCCCTGCGCCTAAATTTCTCTCCGATTACCGCTTTCTTATATCCATAACTCACACCGGCATTATTTATTGAGGAGCATTTGATTTTCCAATATATTCACTTGGTATTTACATATTTGTCGTAATCCGGATGTCCTCAGTTATAATCCATTTTCTATTAATTTCAACTTACTAAACTGTATTATTTTCTTCCTTAATTACCACGTATGTATGCGAGTGCTAATGCCGAATGCTGGAAACTCTTTTCTTTGAGTAAATATTCTAAGCTATGCAAATGTATAACTTTTGGCCCAGGAAAATTCCGAAATATGGATGCAATTTTAACGACGGTGCAGACCTTCGGTTCGGGGTAATTGGTGGCTAATCAGTTAGTCGTATCACAAATCAGAAAGCAAATAACGTTTCATTTTGGAGAGATCTACAACTTTTGTCCAATTACTTTTCGTCGTATTTCTATCCGTAATACGTTAAATACAGCTGTATTTCTCGATTTCAAGTCGGTTTTGTACTTTTACACGTATATGTTATCATTTGGCACACTTGTAGGAAAGGTAGAATCATGACATTCGGCACGCACATTGACATGACCATTGGCCATGTTATAGCCAAATTTTATGATTTTAGCTGTCACATGAGTATCAAAAATATAAAGTAGTATGTGAAAACTGCACAAAATGTCACCCCATTCAATGATTCTAACTCAACCTAACCCTTAAAAATAAGAGATACGAGAAGATGTCATAATACCAACCATGTAGAGCACTGAAAGGGGCGTCTGATGGTGAAGTCCGTTTGTAGATACGTTGTACAGTTTCAAAGCAGTAACTATCGAAATAAAGGTCTGCAGTTCTAGAGTGTGTCTGTACATTGACAATTTTGGCGAAATTTCCGTACAGTTATCCGTTTCAGGTGTAATAATGACCATCTGCATATATTCAGTTTTGGTGTCTGTTTGTTTGTTTGTTTGTTTGTCTCTTTGTCTATAACTTGGAACCTATTGGACATATTTCCACCAAACTTGATATTTAGAATCCACCTGCCCTTTGGTAGGTTTTAGGGCAAATATTGTTTCTAAATCTCTCAACTGACTGGGGGATTATACGAAACCGAAACCGTGATTTTGCATTCCCACAAAATATACACAACCAAACATAATGTAAATTTACCTGACTTAATGGAAATTAATTTCTAAGCCTTTTTCCTCATGTGCATCATTTCAATACGAGGATGAATAAGGGAGATATCATTAACGGACCGTTTTCCGGTACAAGTCCCACCGGACTTAACTCAAGAGCGTATTTTTTACAACTTGAAAACTATGAAGATATTTGAGTCAAACTTTACATTAACATCCACCTGTCCAACGGTAGGTGTTAATCGTCAATAACATTTCATGTTCCCGGAATGGACTGGTGGTTTATAGGGATCCAAAATGGTGATTTTACTCTTACACAATATATGACTGTATATCGACCAAACGTGATGGAATTCCATCTCTAAAACTTTCTTTTTCATGTGCATTTTTTCGACAGGAGGATTAATAAGGGAGATATCATAAACGGTCCGTTTTTCAGGTTAAGTCCAGTGGATATAGCCCAAAAGGTGTACGTGGAGCAGGTTCCTTATCTATCTATGTAAATAAAATCGTAACGACTGTGTGCCTGTACATTTTCTATTTTGGCGAAATTTTCGTACAGGTATACGTTTAAGGGGTAATAATGTCCATCTGGATATTTTTTGGTTTTGTTTCTTGAAAGTCCTAATTTTTACACTCCTCACCGAAAACCCAGATTGCGGCATAATCTGCCAGTCGAAGAAGGATATTGAAATTTGGCAAAATTATACGTTTTACCCTGTAACGGACGGAAAACTTCCAAGATCTTTAAATTTTTCCCTTTTTATCCCGAAGAATATCGAAATATGGAGGCAATTTTAATGATCGTGCAGACCTTCGGGAAGTATTATCACATAACGGATGGCACAATCCCCGTTCAATTTGGAGTGATCTACAACCTTGGTCTTACGACTTTTTGTCGTATTTCTAGCCATTTTACGTTTGATGTTTCTCTATTTCTCGATGTTACAGTAAATTTGGACTTTTCACATACATAATTCATACCTTCCATCACTTATAGGAAAGATAGAATTATCAAACTCTACACGAAAATTGGTCCACCCAGTAGCCATATATGAGCCAAATGCTATGTATATAGCTGTCACTTAATTATCCCAAAAGCAATGCATTGTGAGATAATCTTACACGAATTTTACCCTATTCCACGTTTCAAACTCAATCTCACCCATGAATAGATGAGATGTCATAAGTGCAGCAATTTAGGCCGCTAAATCCGGCGTCTTATGGTACAATCCTTTCTCGATATGATGTACCGTTTAGCAGCAGTTAATCTGTAAATGAAGGTCTGCAATATTGTAAACAAGCACATACTTTCGTATGTCAAATTATATATATTCAATGATGTCGATTTTGTAGCGATCGAGAAAGGGTGTGTCTGCTATTGTAATCAGTACTCCCCACACCGACTTTGACTGGCAGTAGGAATGGGGTCCTTCTCCATTTCCTGTGTAACTGGCATTAATAAGGCAGGCCTACCATTGTAATGAATAATTCACTTCTCAATTTGACTTGCAGAAGGCAAGGGATGATGCAGTTTTGTTCAAAACTCCCCTTACCCGATTGTGTTTGGATGTAGGCAAGCGTTCCCGCAGTTATGAACAGATGTACCCATCTAAAATGTGACTGGCATTAGGCATACTGGCCTGCTATTTTGATGGAAACTCACCAACTTGGTGTGACTGGCAGTAAGCTGGCTGGCAGTTGGAAAAGGGGCCTGTCATTATAATGATAACTGCACAACTCAATTTTGACTGGTTGTAGGGAAGTTTCCTGCCAATCTAATAAAAACTCCTCAATTTGTAATATGTCTGGAAGTAGGAAAGGGGGCTGTCATTGTAACGGAAACTCCCCAAATCGATTGTGGCCGCGCAGTAGGCAATGGGGCCTGCAATTATAATGTATACTTCCCAACTCGATTGTGAATGGCAGTAGGCAAGTGAATCTGTCGTTATCATCACAAATCCGTAACAAGCACTTTACATTAGAAACAACGTATGGGGACCACTCCATGCTGTTTCTCGGATAACACTAAGAGACATGCTATTTTAAAACAATCTTATTTACTGCATTTACAGTATTTACTTCAATATTCGTATACAATGCAGAATACCGTAGCGAAGCACGGGTACATTTGCTAGTTAGTCGTAAAGGGCATACTGGCTCGTGCGTTTTCATTGGCACAAGGTGTCGTTATGTACCATTCATCTACACTAATAATATTATAAAGAGGAAAAAACTGAGCTCGATAGTTGCAGTCGCTTACGTGCGGCCAGTATCCAGTATTCGGGAGATAGTAGGTTCGAACCCCACTGTCGGCAGCCCTGAAAATGTTTTTCCGTGGTTTGCCATTTTCACACCAGGCAAATGCTGGGGCTGTACCTTAAATAAGGCCACGGTCGCTTCCTTCCCACTCCTATCCCTTCCCTGTCCTATCGTCGCCATAAGACCTATATGTGTCGGTGCGACGTAAAGCAACTAGCAAAAAAAAAAAAAAAAAAAAAAAAAAGAGGAAAAATTTGTATATTTGTTTGTAACGGATAGACTCAAAAACTACTGAACCGATTTTAAAAATTACTTCACCTGTAGAAATCTACGTTGCCAGTGAGTAACATGGGCTGTATTTTATGTTCAAAACAATTTCAGGCGGGCGACAGGGGGAAATAGAAAAATAATAGGCTAATATAGGCGAAATCGATTTTGTCGTTCAAGGATGAGACAAGGCTTATATTAAGCCCCTTGACGCAAAGAACAAAACTAGGTAAGCCCTACGGCCCCTAAAACCAACCATTATGGAGATATTGGAACCACACTACCCCTGCTCAAGGAATCGGATAAAAAAAATGAACTGCCGCAACCATGGCAACGTCAACGAAGCTGCCAACCAAAATTGATACACATATGACTTACTATCTGGAAAAAAATAAACTGTTGTGTAAGACGCTCATAGCACTCCTTTGGGCTGGGATGGACAGGGGGTGAAGTATAAAAATAATATATATACTGAAAATATCATTGTTCCTTTATATGTATGTATTGCATCTCCTCCTAAACCATTAGAGTGATTTCAACCAAATTTGGTACACTTATGATTTAGTTTCAGGAGACAAACCGCGTATGGGTAGGACACCCCCTAGCACCCCTACGGGCAAGGAGCGACGGGGATAACGTATAAAATAATCTAGAATGGTATCGAATAAATAGTTTTCGCGGTCGCTGAAATGAATAGTGACGCTCCGGTGTTTTAAAGTTCATGTTCAGCCCTCTTTGGGGTGGGTGTAAGGGTGGAGTGAGATATAAAAGTAATCGAAAATAGTGTCGAATCTACAGTTTTGGGGTCACTGAGATGAATGGTGACAATCCAGATTCTTTATCTCTCAGGGGTGGGGGGCGAGAGGGGAACAGCCTCATTGACATTTGAAATGCTGTACATCGTATCTATAGTGCGACGGCTAAATATATATAGTTATCGCATATTAATTTTTGACATGATCAAATACTTCCCGGTTGGTTCGAGATTCCATAATTACAAAGTTTTACTCGAAAATTAAATAATATAATACTTGAAATCAAACACATCCAAATAATTTTGAAACTACATAATAGAACGTAACATATCAATCTGCAAGTCAAAAAGAAATTCTATAAAAATTCACTTCACACATAACTGGTAATACAAATCTTAAAGATTCAGAAACTATCCGGGCAACGCCGGGTACTACAGCTAGTATCTGATAACTTAGTCAGTTATGAAGTTACAAAACTGTTTCAAGAGAGGTCCCCCAGTGTAGACGTCCCAAACCCATCATATTTATAGTAAATTTCAAGAAACTGTAAGTATCCCGCCTAAGAAACCAAAAAGTAGCGTATGAAGACAATTTAGATGACAATGATTATCGTTCGGAAAATTCGCCCCGAAAAAATCACTTCGTTTCCTTGCACAACAAGTGAGAATGCCATATGGGTCTGTGCAAAATGGTACTAAATTACCAGAGTTAAAGCCGTATGAAAGTAACTGGATCACATGATCTGCAACCAGGTGACTTATATGTACACGCACATTTTTTTATTGGAGTCTGAAAAATGCATACAGTGGACAAATAGACCCTCATTAAAATGTTTTCTCTGATGAGGCCTGGTTCCACCTCCAGGTTTTGGTGTGTACACAAAACATTCATTATAGGAGTGCTATTAAACCCCACTTCGTACGTGAAGCGCCCCTCCATGACGCAACAATTGATGGATGGTGTGCCATCAGTAGTTAAATAATCATAGGACCACATTATTTTGAATATGCTTGATTCTGTTATTTGTATGGATACCACACTGACGTCCTTTCTTCAGAGAATTAACCGATAGGGTGCATGATTTTGCATTTTGTTAACGAACCTCTGCCACTACTTACCCTGCGAATAATTCCGTGAGGGAAATTAATAAATTAATTTCATGGAACAAAGTTATTGATAGGGTTCTATGGCCCGCTCGTTTATCCGATTTATCCGCCTGCGATTATTATATCTAGGGGCTGCCTGACCGAGGCGGTAAAGGCGTGCTCGTGTCGCACGGAAGGACGTGGGTTCGATTCCCCGTCAGGAAGTCGTAAAATTTAAGAAACGAGATTTCTACTTGCGGAGGTGCATATGGCCCTGAGGTTCACTCAGCCTACACCAAAAATGAGTACCAGCTTAACTCCTGTGGGCAAAGGCGGCCGGGCGTAGAGCTAACCACTCTACACCATCACGTGCCGAGATTAAGAATGGTGGAAGCCTTTACCTTCCACTCCTCCAAGGGCCTTCATGGCCTGTACGGAGGTGACTTTGCTTTTTGCTTTTGATTATTATATCTGGGATAAATCAAAAGATGCCGTGCACAAGATAAACCCGCACACCATACAAGAAAAGAAACACAATAGACCTATTGGTTCGTTCCTTGATGTGAACTACAGCGAGTGATATAAAATTTCCCAACGAGGTGCCAAAAATATGTGGGGAATGGGGGCGGAGTGTTTCAATACCTCATTTCATAATTTGGTAAGTAATGAGCTTAAGATTGTGTGTATTACTATTGTATGGTTTGCCTTCCCGCTACTGACTTTGACCCACAAACGAGCGTGCGCTCACCCATAATAAAAACACCGCGGGCCGGAGTAACTAATATCTGATCACCCTTTATGGGATAAATATGTGTACAGTTTGTTAATGCTCTATTCACTATGCAAAGTAGATCATTCCAATTGTGTACTTGAGTTAGTTAAATGACATGGAACTTCCTGCAAAGTGTGTGAATGTCTTATGGGTTTTGACACAATGCGCTTTGCATGAACGCCCCGAATTCATGTGGAAATAATACGTCAAGTTATAGTGTTTTCAATTTCATTGGTGAAAAATTATGGTAGGTTATACTAGTTATAGTTATTTAAGTGCAGCGTCCATCATGTATTGTAATATTAGAAATAATGATTTTGGGTTTTACTCGATTCCCTATTGTGTCTGCAATAGTTTCGTTCTGCATAGGTTTCCTATAAGTTTTACTCCTTAATTGGTCATATATTTTTCTGAAATATGCCTTTTCCGTCATAATACACACAATATATTTAATTTACGGGCGCATTTGGCATTTTGTGGAGAATTCTGATGGATCTCGTTGAGACAGATCAAATTAAACCTGATACACATCTGCACGCCAAACTACACTACGTGTTATCCGACCTTCGACTGCCAAAATCATTCCTCAAATGTCCGTCTCCATGGCTAAATGGTTTGTGTGCTGGCATTTGGTCACAGGGGCCCCGAGTTTGAATCCCGGCAGGGTCGGGAACTTTAACCATCATTGGTTAATTTCTCTGGCACTGGGGCTGGGTGTATGTGTCGTCTTCATCATCATTTCATCCCCATGAATACGCGCAGGTCGCCTACGGGAATTAAACCGAAATACCTGCACATGGAGGGCCAAACATGTCCTCGGACACTCCCGGCACTAAAAGCAATATGCCATTTAATAATCATGCCATCCATGTTACGTGAGTTACCGCAGTCAAAACTAGATTACACATCGTTCTACATTAAAAATATATATGGACCATTCCCGCAAATGTGACTCATTTTGGACTGTAATACGCGATGTGACAAGTGAAACTACACACTGCTTAGAGGTTCTTAACATTGCCGTTTTGAACTGTTTCTAATCCATGGAAAATTCGCAAAAAGCTGAGAAAGCGGGAACTGGCAGCCTGGTGCACTTTACCCCAGAAAGGGATATGTGTGGAGCTCTAGGAATATCCCTCCACCAATAACTGGACTCGTTATCATCAAGGACATCCATGCAGTGGATGGCGAGGTACTATTAGAATGACATCAAATGTTTCGGCCGTATGTACTATTCCGGGCAAAAACCAGGACGTTAATCTCAGTCACAGATGCGTCAGGGTGTGAGCTTCTTCTCCTTTATATTTTAGACCTTCGACCAACCTTCAAACGTCAAGAGCATGGAAGGTCTTAATTATTTTGCCTACTTGTAATATTCCACCATGGCGATTTTCTCATCCCCCACATAAGCCCCCTGTTCAGCACAGCAGATGAGGCCGTTTGGGCGATGTACTGGTCTTCCACAGTTTCATCGCCGACCAAATGTCTCACGCTCCAAGACACTGCCCTTGAGGCGGTAGAGGTGGGAACCCCCGCTGAGTCCGAGGATTAAGAAAGAAAGAAAGAAAGAAAGAAAGAAAGAAAGAAAGAAAGAAAAACTAATGCAAATAACCAGAAAATTATTGTCTAAAACATTTATTAGCCCAAAATACGAAGTGTTTGGAATGCTTTGCATGTAGTCCTACCAGGCTGATTGACTCTGCCTTTCTGACCCTAACTTGGCAAGTTCGATCCTGGCTAAGTCCTGCGGTATTTGAGAATGCTCAAATAGGTCAGCCTCGTGTCGGTAGATTTACTGGCACGTAAAACAGCTCCTGAGGGATAAAATTTCGGCACCTGGACATGTCCGAAAACCGTCAGAAAGTAGTTGGTGGGTCGCAAAAACAATAACGTCTCGTACCGGTTACATAATTATTTTTTTTTTTTTAAATAAATGCTATTTGTTAGAGACGTCGACCTATAAAGATATTATGCCCTTACTTTCACCATATTATATGAACCTGCATGTAAATGAAATTGCGCAAGTGTAGAGTGTTGAATGTGAGGAAAGGATCGTTAAGGACGACACAGACACCCAGTCCCCAAGCCATGGATATTAATCATTTACAATTAAAAACACTGAGCCGACCAGAAATCGAACCCGGGGCCGCCAGGTGACAGGCGGAAGCGTTGCTCTCTACACCGCGGGGCCAGACTAACATAATTATAGTCCTATGCAATGCTGTCCAACAAGGTACAGAAGCCACAATGATACACTTCTTAGGGAATGTTTTATTATTATCTACTGATTTTCCTACACCTGTGGGGTTGTAGGTGCGAACTGTGTCGCATGTGTGGATTTTTTCTGTTTTACGGCCGGATGCCCTTCCTGGTATCAACCTTTTATGGAGGGATGTAATCACTACTGCGTATTCCTGTGGTGGTTGGTAGTGTGGTGTGTTGTCTGAATATGAAGAGGAAAGTGTTGGGACAAACATAAACACGCTGTCACCGAGCCAGAAGAATTAATCAGACGCGATTTACAGTAAATCCGCAACCCGTCCAGAAATCCAACCCGGTACCATCTGAACCGAAGGCCTCAACGCTGACCATTCAGTCAGGGAGTCGGGAGTTTTAGGGAATGCCCATGCACATAATTAACGTTGTGAGATAAACAACATTTGAATGCGTACCGCACTTTCTCTGTTTAATATTCGCACGTAGCTGCAACCAATTAGGAAAAATTCTTCGAACAAGGGATTGTTTATTGTTACTACATTAACGGCATCTGGCGTAGAAGCAAATACACATTTTCCTCATTTTTAAACAATATATTGATAATCGTCCGTCTCTGTCTTGTAGTGGTTAGCGTGATTAGCTGTCATCCCTGGAGGTCCGGATTCGATTCCCGACTCTGCCACGAAATTTGAAAATTGGTACGAGGGCTGGTACGGGGTCCACTCGGACTCGGGAGGTCAACCGAGTAGAGTTGGGTTCAATTCGCACTTCAGCCATCCTCGAAGTGGTTTTCCTTTGTTTCCCACTCCTGCTCCAGGAAAATGCCAGAATGGTACTTAACTTAAGGACACGGCCGCTTCCTTCCCTTTTCCTTGTTTATCCCTTCCAATCTTACCATCCCCCACACGGCCACTGTTCAGCATAGCTGGTGACGCCACCTGGGTGAGGTACTTGTCCTCCTTCAAAGTTGTATCTACCGACAGAATGTCCCACGCTCCAGGACACTGCGCTTGAGGCGGTAGAGGTAGGATCCCTCGCTGAGTCCGAGGGGTAACCAACCCTGGAGGGTAAACATTTTGTGAAAGAATGATAATAATTTCGTGTGGCCATTTCATTTCTTTTTTTTGCTATTTTGTTTTACGTCGCACCGACACAGATATGTCTTGTGGCGACGACGGGAGAGCAAAGGCCTAGGAAGTGGAAGGAAGCGGCCGTGGCCTTAATTAAGGTGCAGCCCCGGCATTTGCCTGGTGTGAAAATGGGAAACCACGGAAAACCATCTTCAGGACTGCCGACAGTGGGGCTCGAACCCACTATCTCCCGATTACTGGATACTGGCCGCACTTAAGCAACGTCACCATTTCTAACCGGGGGCCGTCCTTGTATGACAGACCCTCCGACGAGGGTGGGCGGCATCTGCCGTGTATAGGATACTGCGTGTTATTGTAGTGGAGGATACTTTTGTGTGTGGTGTGTATCATGAATGTTGGGGATAGTACAAACACCGACGTTGGCCGTGCGGTTTGGAGCGCGTAGCTTAGCTTGCATCCGTGAGATAGTGGGTTCGGACCCCACTGTCGGCATGCCTGAAAATGGTATTCCGTGATTTCCCATTTTCACACCAGGCAAATGCTGGGGATGTACCTTAATTAAGGCCATGGCCGATTCCTTCCCACTCCTAGGCTGCTCGCATCCCATCGTGGCCGTAAGACCTATCTGTGTCGGTCCGACGTAAAGCAAATTGCAAAACGATATTAGCTATACTATCAAAATTTAAATCATTTCAATTATCAATTACATTTAGCACATATATTGAAAGCTTTGAAGTTATTTTTCCTTAAAAAGCCATTTTTCGACACAACTTACTTTAGGCAGTAAACCAGAAATGTTCTTTTTAAAATCACAGATTATGCCTACATCATAGTGCGATAAAAGTATCGCAGCGTTATACAGTCAGAAGTAATGCATTAACTGATCAGAGAAAAGGATGTGACGTGCATTATCCACTTGACGGGTACACGTCAGATCTGTCAACTCTCACTTTGATCTCCAGCTATATTAAGACATAAGACAGACGCCAAGAAGAAAATAAAGCGGAGAGCCTCCTGTCTCTTTGACTGTACAATAAATTCTATAAAGACTACGAGGAAAGTGTTCTTCCAAGTCTATTGTTTGTGGGACATGGAGCTGTAATTTTCAAAAGAGCGAATTCTTTTATCTGCCCATTTCTTTGAGATAAACTTTGTTCTACTTCTCATAACTTACCAGCGGTAGTTGTCTACGTGAGTTTTCTTCTCAACAAGTTCATCGTGAAGTCCAGAAACTTATACCCGGAGCTTTCTTCTGTTAGGAGTTGGATTAGAATTAAATAGTCTTGCATGTGCGCAGTATTGACGTCTGTTTCAATAACTTAGAACAAGTATTAGAACATGCCATTCTTCAGCTCGTACCTTCAATTCCTGTGTACACTTGGTGATACTGCTATTACTAGGGGTATATTCTATTATTTATACACTCTCAAGGGCCATTCTCACTGAAACTCCTTAAAATGTAGACTGTGTTTCTTTAAATTAAACAATATCACGATTCAAACACGGTGAAAATCCATATTTTATAATTTCCATCCTAACTAAGTTTCCTGCAAAATCTAAAATCCACTAATCCCTTCAGCTAATCTCAACTTCTTATTCCGTGGTGCTCATATATCGCGTATGTTCTAATAACACGGATCTCATGTTGTACTTTTAGAGTCGAATGCATGTGATACTGCCAATATGGCAAAAGTGATTTAAGTGAATGTTACAAGTCCTCGGACCCACCAATTACCAACCCATTTATTTGGTTCAAGTAATTCTACTGCATTAATTGGCGGCCTAATTTCATGTTCAGTGAATACAAGTTGCAGTCCAATAAGGTGAAGTTATAAGAATTTGATAGGATGGAAACCTCAAGCATTATTCAGAATGAATGATACGGTGTCACCCTTTTAATTATACGTTCAGGGGTTTGATATACAATAAGTTGAAAGCGAATATTTTAGTCCCTTGCGTGTAGTGCGAAATGTTCATTATTGTTTCCTTTTCACTGGGATGATACTGATAAAATATTTCGTTGTATAATTAAACGTGTCATTTGGAAAGGTTTTATAAAATAAAGGAAGCCGGTGCTGACAGGTGTGAAAACTACCGCACCATTAGTTTAGTATCTCATGCCAACACGTATTATTTACAGAAGAATGGAAAAACAAGTTGAAGCTGAGTTGGGAGAAGATCAATTTGGCTTCAGAAGAAATGTAGGAACACGTGAAGCAATCCTGACTTTACGTCTGATCTTAGAGGATCGAATCAAGAAGGACAAGCCAACGTACATGGAATTCGTAGATCTAGAAAAGGCATTCGATAACGTTGATTGGATCAAGCTATTTATGATTCTGAAGATGGTAGGAATCAGATACCGAGAACGAAGAATTATCTACAATTTGTATAAAAATCAGTCTGCAGTGATAAGAATTAAGGGCTTTGAAAAATAAGCAGCAATCCAGAAAGGAGTGAGGCAAGGTTGCGGTTTGTCCCCTCTCCTTTTCAATGTTTACATAGAACAGGCAGTAAAGGAAATCAAAGAGAAATTTGGAAAGGGAATCACAGTCCAAGGATAGGAAATCAAAACCTTGAGATTTGCCGATGATATTGTTATTTTATCTGAGACTGCAGAAGATCTCGAGAAGTTGCTGAATGGTATGGATGAAGTCTTGGGTAAGGAGTACAAGATGAAAATAAATAAGTCCAAAACAAAAGTAATGGAGTGCAGTCGAACGAAGGCAGGTGATGTAGGAACTATTAGATTTGAAAATGAAGTCTTAAAGGAAGTAGATGAATATGGTTACTTGGGTAGTAAAATAACTAACGATGGCAGAAGTAAGGAGGACATAAAATGCAGACTAGCACAAGCAAGGAAGAGCTTTCTTAAGAAAAGAAATTTGCTCACTTCATTGATATACGAATTAGAAAGATGTTTTTGAAGACTTTCGTGTGGAGCGTGGCATTGTATGGAAGTGAAACATGGACGATAACTAGATCAGAAAGAAAGAGAATAGAAGTTTTGAAATGTGGTGTTACAGAAGAATGCTGAAGGTGAGATGGATAGATCGAATCACGAATGAAGAGATACTGAATCGAATTGGTGAGAGGAGATTGATTTGCCTAAATTTGACGAGAAGAAGAGATAGAATGATAGGACACATCTTAAGACACCCAGGACTTGTTCAGTTGGTTTTTGAAGGAAGAATAGGTGGTAAGAACGGTAGGGGTAGACCAAGGTATGAATAAGACAAGCAGATTAGAGCAGATGTAGGATGCAATTGTTACGTAGAAATGAAAAGGTTAGCAGAGGATAGGGTGGCATGGAGTGCTGCATAAAACCAGTCTATGGACTGATGACTCAAACAACAACAAAATATTAAATACGAATAACTTAAATGTTTTTATTTAATATAATTATGCTGCGATTATATTTCTACAGAATGTTCCAGAATGAATGCTGGGGTTGTACCTTAATTCTTTCCCACTCCTAGGCCTTTCCTTTCCATCGTCGCCATAAGATCTATCAGTGTCGGGGCGACGTAAAGCAAAATGTAAAAAATATAATAAATATCGTTCCACATATCTTTATGAAATTACATAATTTGCAACACCAAACCAAAAATCAGACCTCTAATTTCAGTGTTTTCTGACAAAAATTATTTTGAATGAGATAATTTGAAAACATAGTATAAAATTAAAGATTATTAACCTAGATTTGTCGTTGTTATTGAGCTGAGAAATAATTCACATTGCATGTCGCAATCTCCATACCCGTCTGAAAAATTCAAGTTGATGAAATATTATTTTGAAATGTATGTATCCAAAGCTACATAATGATCTATCCTAAGCTAGAGCCCCAGCATTTCCTTGTGGGAAAATGAGAAATTGAGAAATCCCGGGAAACTAGAGGTGAGATATAGCTGACTGACCTCGCCACTGACTTCTCTCTTTCTCTCTCTCTCTCACACACACACACACACAATCAAACACACCAGCGCAGTCGTGGCCAATCCCTATTGAATAAATCTATATAAATAAAGTTGTAGGTGGTCTGCCGTCTGTAACTTCGTTTCTTTTCCCAAATTATGAGATCTTTATCCATTTTAAGTCAACTCAAGATCGTATCAGTGGTTTCTTGATTTCGTGTCTCTTTGTTTGTCCGTTTGTTCCACCATCACGGTGAAACGGCTGGGTATGTCTCAACGATTCAGGAGCAGCATTAGATATATATGATTCAAAAATCAATTAATAGACTGGGGGTTTATAGGAAGAACAGAACAGGTTCCTATTCAATTTTCTCTTATATTATTGATTATGTATAATATCCCTGGACTACATGTGAAACGTCCCTACATTTTAAACAACTTTTGTTATGTACATAATTTTGCTTACTCTTCAAATGATGGAGAAAATTATACTTCTACACCCTCGCAGATCGACAGCGATTCTACCGGTTGCTATAACAACGTCTCAGTCTGCTTGCCAGCAGGGATGTGACGTAATGTCATTTTCGTCAGTCATTTTTCCTGTAAATTCGCGGTTGTTCGTTGGGTCGAAGGCGAGAGAAGCGTCAGGCTGCCAGTCTGAGGGATATTTTCGGAATATCGTTGGGGGTCACAATCGTCCTGGAATAGTGCTAAGCGTATCTGTTATTATAACACTGCCGCGGACTGTAGTACATTACTTCACACTGTGAGTTGTTTTATGTCAATTGCTATAACTGTTACTGTATTTAACGTCTACTTCAGTTTTCTTCCTTAATTTCTTACCTCTGCCTTGTCTCTTTTGGCATAAGAGATAACACCGTAATTCATTTTCTTATCTGAAAATT